>NC_067409.1:20278673-20581704 GCF_009764475.1 Pristis pectinata | reverse complement strand
TACCTATCCCTCATTGCCTCTGAACTGATTAACTTGTTGAGTTATTTCAGAGGGCAAATAGATGTCAACCATTCTTTATGTGGGTTTGGAATCACATACAGGTCAGGCAGATTGCCTTCCTTGAAGGACAATTATGAACTGCTATCTTATAGCGCCCTGATCACCACTGGCTTTTTTGTTCCAAACTGAGTTAATTAGTGAATCTTGATTGCATACCCTCAAAGACGCAGTGGCTTTATTTGGCTAAGACCCAAATTGCATGCATTTGTCCATGTGCAATCTCACCAAAGTGAAGCAAGGTTTCCTACCTCTCTCAGTCTGAACCCCTTGCAGGAAAAGTGAAGTTATTTGCTGAAACTGTAAACAATTTTGTGAGAGTTGTGCATCTTTGGAATTTAGCATTGTCTATCTTCTAATGTCCCTGTCCATCCTTCCCTTTTACTTGAGATCTGACTCCTTTAAAGAATCTAACCAGAATAGACTTCATGGTGCATTAATGACTCCTCTTTATTATTACCATTTTATCAACTGCCTGTTCTTCAATCTCTGTCAGTTCCCCCTGGTGCATTTATCACAGCTTCATTTGGATGAAATGGATTTGTAAATTGGATAAATTCAATCACACATTAATGGAAATATTATAATTTTCATGTCAGGTCTCTGGGTTAATGTGGAACTATATGTGGCTGAGCAGTTGAATCACCATGGCCGAGAAGGCTATGGGCCAAGTATTGGAAGGTGGGATTAGTATAGATGGGTATCTGATGGTTGGCATGGACATGGTGGGCTGCTTCTGTGTTGCATGACCCATATATTGTTGTTCCCTCAATGTCACTGAGTGTAAATCTTGGAACTCCCTGCCCAATAATATAGTGGAAGTACGTTCACCAGAAGGACTGTACTGGTTCAAGAACAAAATTCACCAGAACTCTCACTGTCGAAATTAGGATGATAAATGAAGCTCTTACTAGCAGCACACTATTAATGAATTAAAAATGTGTGCATTTGACCTTAATTCCTTAATAGTCCAAATAAAGATTTTGCACAGTTTCAATTTTTGATGTTGAAAGACAGACCAAACCTGGCAGCATCCATCTGTACTCAGATCTCCAATGACCTTGCAGCAGCTTGTAGCTATGCATAATGACTTGCATAACACATGACACAGGTCCACTTCTCCACTAATTCCATCATGTCCCATAGAATGTGTTTTGCTCTTGCTGGCGTATATTTAGAAAGTTAAGGGAGTGAAATCCCTCTTTTTATCTGTGAATTAAACCATTCCTTAAATTCAATGCACTGCTGTCCTCCCAGGAACATGTATAGCATTTATGGAGAAATAAACTCACTCCTGCCTTTTGTACCTGGGCAGAAATCCTCAGCTCAGTACAGTGCAGTGAGGAAAATTACAAGAAGCTCGACAGGTGTTTACTGGCGTTATGACCTTGCACCTTACTGTCTACTTGCACTGCACTTTCTCTGTAGCTGTTACACTTTATTCTGCATTCTGTTATAGTTTTACCTTGTACTAACTTGTCATGAATTGATCTGTATGAACAGTATAAAAAGCAAGTTTTTCACTGTACCTCAGTACATGTGACAATAATAAACCAATTCCAATTCCAATTTCCTCCTACCTGTTCTCAGCTCACTCCATCAATATATTCTTCTATTCCTTTCTTCCTCATCTACATCTCTTTAAATGCATCTTTGTTAATTGGTATTACATTATTTTGGGTAAAGAATTCATCATTGGATTTTTTCTTATATTCAAAATTCCCCCATTATCCAAGACTTACTTTGACACCCTTCCCTAAGTTCCATGCTCCCCTACCGATTGTTTTATAATTGCTAACCACCACTAGATACTGGATGCATAATATCGCTAATAATTTATTGACTGTTGATGTTCACTCTTTACTGTTATTAAATAGGAAGATGAAGAAAGAGCTTTGATTATACCTCAGGGTCTGCCAGAGCGCATACAATCAAGGTAATCTCTTAAACTGGAGGAATGATTAGGTAATACATTTTGGGAGTACTAACGAGGTTAGGACATACACCATGAATGGTAAGGTAGGGAGTATTGAGGAACAGAGGGACCTTGGTGTGCAAATCCAAAAATTTGTGAAGGTGGCAGCGCAGGTAGATGATATGTTTAAAAAAACAGATGGGATATTGGCCTTCATTAGGGCATTGAATACAAGAGCAGGGAGGTTATGTTCCAATTTTATAAAACATTGATCAGAACTCACTTGGAGTTTGACTTGCAGTTCTGGTCACCACACTGTAGGAAAGCACTGATAGCACTGGAGAGGGGGAGATTCACCAAGATGTTGCCTGGAATGGAGAGTTTCTGTTATCAGGAGACACTGAAGAGGCTGGGTCTATTTTCCCTGGAGTGGAGGGGATTAAAAGGGATCATGATTAAGGGATATAACATTATGAAGGATATAGATAAAGTAGACTGCAGGAAAGTCCTCCCTTCATCAGGGGTGAATAAAACTGAATTTAGGGTAAGGGGTAAGAGATTTACACGAGATCTGAGAGGGATCTTTTCCACACAGAGAGTGGTAGTACCTGGAATAGCCTTCCTGAGAGAGTGGTGGAAGCAGGGTCGCTAACAGCATTTCAGAAGGATCTTGATGGGCACTTGAATCGCCTCGGCATAGAAAACAATTTGCCTAATTTTTGGAAGATGGGACTAATACAGATAGGTGCCACTGGTTGGCGTGGACGTGGTGGGTTGCCTAGCCTGTTTGGATGCTGAATGACTTTGTGGCTCTAATGCTGGACTGATGTCTTTTAATGTATCTTCATTTATTACAACTGCTCCCTTTTCTTGATTTACCTCAATGAACAATGGAGCCATCATTTAGTAATCACTGCATTTACTATTTTTGATACCAGTTCAGCTACAGACCTACCTTAGCTCCTTAGTTTGCAAATCCATCAAGCTTAACACTGATCTGCAACAACACTGCTGTGCTGTGGGTCATTTATTTGGGAAGGACCACATGGCCCCCTGCTTGGCCTTTTCCTAGACGACTCCAACCATTGGTCTTGCATGTCCTACGTGCTCCCCCCCAGTTCATGCAAACCTGCCTCATGGGTAACTGCCTGGACATCATCTCCATCACCTCAAAGGAAGAAAATGAACTGAGAAGGTTCATTTTCATTGTCATCTGGCTACTAATATCTCAGAATATAATCCTGTCTGGAGGGTGTTTCTATTTCCTGTGAATGGAATGTTATTGATAGAACACTTGATGCATTCAACATTCAGCTTGACAGTCTCCAGTTCCATTGGTTATGCTGGATTTCAATACATTTACAATTTGTATCCATAACTTTTCACAGAACAGTTTAAAGTCAGTTGGCCTACAGGGTGATCTTTGCTGGAGCAATCCAAAACTAATGCTATTTTCTTGATCTCTCCACACACCCTGTCTTTTTATATATTTTAACATTTTATCCAATTGCCTCAACCACTGACCTCTACCAACATAGTAGGATAAAGTATGACGTCACAACTTCCTAAACAAGAAATAATCATTTCCAGATACCCCATAAAAAACATTATAATTTTAAAGATCATGATGAAGTTACTTTTGGGCTATCCTGGCTGCCCCACCCTACAACCTTTCCCTCAATGTCAACAAAACAAAAGAACTGGTCATTAACTTCAGGAAAGGGGGCAGTGTACATGCACCTGTCTGCATCAACTGTGCTGAGGTCAAGAGGGTTGAGACTCCAGGTTCCTGGGAGTGAACATCACCAATAGCCTGTCCTGGTCAAATCACGTAGATGCCATGGCCAAGAAAGCTCACCGGTGCCTCTACTTCCTCAGGAGGCTAAAGAAATTCAATATGTCCCCTTTAACACTCACTAACTTTTATCGATGCACCATAGAAAGCATCCTGTTTGGATGCATCAGGGCTTGGTAAAGCAACTGCTCTGCTCAAGACTTCAAGAAACTGCAGAGAGTTGTGGACACAGCCCAACGCGTCATGGAAACCAGCCTCCCCTCCTTGGACTCTTGTCTTTACCTCTTGCTGCCTTGGTGAAGCAGCCAGCATAATCAAAGACCCCACCCACCCAGGGCATTCTCTCCTTCTCTCCTCTTCCATCAGGTAGAAGATACAGGAGCCTGAGGGCACGTATCTCCAGGCTTAAGGACAGCTTCTATCTCACTGTGATAAGACTATAGAACGGTTCCCTTATACGATGAGATGGACTCTGACCTCACAATCTACCTTGTTGTGACCCTGCACCTTATTGTCTACCTGCAGTGCACTTCCTCTGTAATTGTAACACTTTACTTTGTACTGTTATTGTTTTTTACCTGTACTACCTCAATGTGGACACAGCCCAATGCATCACGGAAACTAGCCTCCCCTCCTTAGACTCTGTCTTTACCTCTTGCTGCCTTGGTGAAGCAGCCAGCATAATCCCACCCCACCCACCCGGGTCATTCTCTCTTCTCTCCTCTTCCATCAGGTAGAAGATACAGGAGCCTGAGGGCATATACCACCAGGCTTAACCTGCACTACCTCAATCTGTACTAACTCAATGTAACTGCACTATGTAATGAATTGACCTGTATGATCAGTATGCAAGACAAGTTTTTCACTGTACCTCGGTACAAGTGACAATAATAAACCAATACCAAAACCAATAATGTAAATAGTCCAAACATCTAAATAAATGGAAATGTCAAATACTAGAGAGCATAGCTTTGAGGCGAGAGGGAAAAAGTTTAAAGGAGATTTACGAGGCAAGTGTTTTACACAGAGAGTGATAGGTGCCTGGAACCCACTGCCGGGGAAGTGGTGGAAGCAGATACAAAAGCAACATTTAAGAGGCATTCAGACAGGCACATGAACAGGCAGGGAATGGAGGGATATAGACCATGTGCAGGTAGATGGGATTAGTTTAAATTGACATCATGATCACACAAATATTATGGGCTGAAAGGTCTGTTCCTGTTTTGCACTGTTCTATGTTCTCTCCCATCATTACCATTGATTGACATCTCCAGGGTCTACCGAAGAAGATATGCTGCACATTTCAATTAACTTCCTAGAATAAGGAGGCTTGTATTAACTCAGCATTCCTTCATTAATCATTAACTTTACACCTCTCTTTCTAAAGGCTATAGAGCTCTTTGATATGTTTTAACAATATATTTTCTTGCATTTCTACATTCAGAGAATTAAAATAGCCTCTGTTCATTCACATTATTCAGTAATCTTTCATTTCTACTTCACCACCATGTCCTTGGGCCTCTCCATTGTCTCCATGACACCCATCCCACACTCGCAAAACGGATGTTATTTCTCATACATGGGATGTGTGTAACACTGGCAAATCCAGCACTTGCAGCCCTTCCATAACTTCCCTTGAGAAGATGGGTGGAGTTACCTTCTTGAAGTTCTGCAATTCATGTGGTAAAGGGCAAGAAATTCCAGGAATTAGACCCAGGAACAATGAAGAGAAGATTAATGCCAATGTTGCAGTTAAGATTTCTTTATTCGTCATATGTACAGTACGTCGAAACACACAGTGAAATGCATCTTTTGCGCAGAGTGTTCTGGGGGCAGCCCACAAATGTCGCCACGCTTTCGGCACCAACATAGCATGCCCGCAACTTCCTAACCTGTGCGTCTTTGGAATTTGGGAGGAAACCAGAGCACCCAGAGGAAACCCACGCAGACACACGGGGAGAACGTACAAACTCCTTGGAGACAGCGGCCGGAATTGAACCCGGGTCGCTGGTGCTGTAATAGCGTTACGCTAACCACTACACCATTGTGTGCAATAAATACTGTAATGGAGGAGCATTAAAGATTTTAGCATCTTTAACAGTAGATGGATCACCAGACGCAGTTGAAATAAATCCCAGATTGTTAAAAGAAATGAAGGGGAAAATTACAGAAGCTGTCTTTAGTTTTTCCAATCCTCTCTGCACAGTGATGCTGGAGGATTGGAACACTGCTAATGTTGTGTCATTGTTAATAAAGGGTGGAGGGGATAAACAGATTAACTTCAAACCAGTTTGTTTAACTTTGCTAGTTGGGAAATTATTTGAATTGATTTTATTGGGACAACAAAAGCCTTCAATTATAAAGCCACAGTGAGAGTGAATTTGTTAAGCAAGATTCATCTCTGAGTAACTCAAAAGATATTTTTTTGAAGTGGTAATAATATGTCCCAGTGAGTGCAGCGTGTTTAACATAGCTTAGATGGACTTCAGCAAGACTTTTTGCGAGACTTTTCATGGTAGGCTTGTTAACCTATGGGTTTAGAGGGACAGTGGCAAATTGGACTCAAAATTGATTCAGTGGCAAAGAACAAAGGGTAATGGTGGATGGGTGTTTTTGTGACTAGAAGATGTTACCAATGGAGTTCCACGGAGCTTAATGCTTAGACCCTGGTTTTGTGCAATAAGTATTAATGTACTGTATTGAAATGTAGAAGACATAATAGTTTCCAAAAACTGGCCATGTAATTGGTACTGAGGAAGAAAGCATTGAACTACAGAAAGATATTGATGATCTTATCAGTTGAGCAGAGAAGTGCCAAATGCAATTTAATCCAGAGAAGTGTGAGGTAATATATTTTGGGGAGGTGGCAAGTGAATATACAATAAATATGATGAACTGCTCATAGAGTCACTGAGTCACAGAGTTGTCCCTTTGGCCCACAACGTCCATGTCAATTTTTTTGTCAAATATACAAATTCCATTGGCTGCATTAGGTCTGTTTCCTTCTACGTCTTGCCTATTTAAGTGCTGGTATAAATGTAGTGATCCACCTAGAGCAGTGAGTTTCAGGTATCAACCAATCTCTGTGTCTGCTGTTATCTGTAAGGAGTTTTTACGTTCTCCCCAAGTCTGCATGGATTTCCTCCGGGTGCTCCGGTTTCCTCCCACATTCCAAAGACGCATGGGTTAGGAAGTCGTGATCATGCTATGTTGGCGTTGGAAGAGTGGTGACACTTGCGGGCTGCTCCCAGCACATTCTCAGTAATGCAAGAAGACACATTTCGCTGTGTGTTTCGAAGTACATGTGACTAATAAATAAATATCTTAATATCTTAAAATCCCCTTTAGAATTCCTTCCTCTCACTTTAAAGCTATGCCCACTCATTTTTGATAGCCCTACCTTGGGAAAAAGATTCTGATTTATACATTTCATTTAATTTTATATATCTCTATCAGTTCACACCTCTGCCTCTTTTGCTCTAAGTAAAGTGACTCCAGCCTTTGCAATCACTCCCATAACAAAAGTCCTCCAATCCAAGCAACCTCTTGGTGAATCTTCTCTGCACCCTCTCCAGCTCAACCAGATGCTTCCTATTGTATGATGGCCAGAACTGCATACAATACTCCAGGTGGATCTAACCAGTGTTTTGTAAAGTTACAACAAAACGTCTCAGATTTCATATGTTATGCTCTGACCAGTGAAGGTAAGCATACAATATGCCTTCTTCACACCCTGTCAACCTGTGTGTCCACTTTCAAGGATCTATCAAAGTCCCCCTGTTCAGTGATCAACATTCCTCAGTACCCTACCATCTCCTACTCCTATCTGACTTCTCAAAATACATCACTTCATACTCATTGGGTCAAAATTTCATCTGCTGATGCTCCGCCCAACTCTCCATCTGATCTATAGGCTGCTGTAGCCTTAAATAATCTTCTTCACTATCCACAACACTAGTGTCACCTGCAAACTTACTAAACATACCTCCTACATACACATCCAGGTTGTTAATATATATCACAAACAACAAACATCCCAGCACTGATCCCTGGGGTACACCTCTGTAGTAGAACCTGGAAGAAGAATGGGTTACAGGCAAAATTAGTGCATGAATGGGATTGCTCTGTGAGACAGCTTTAATGGGCCGAAATGGCCTCCTTCAATATCTTAAGGAAATATATGTTGTTCTTCTTATAGCAGAGTATGTTTCGGGGGGATGTCTTTACAAAGGTTATCAAGATCATGAACGGTTTTGAAAGAGTTAGTAGGGTACAAGAAGCAAGCTCGCAAGAGACTGCAGGACCTAAAAGATGTGTGTGTTTTTGGAACCCACAGAACTGGATTGGCAGCAAGTTATCATCAACCTAAGGGACTACTTATGAAGAAAAAGAAGCAGGTATTTTTCTCCCCCGCTCTTCAGTATTTATATGGTAAAATCAGAAAATGCTGGAAACACTTATGGAGCATCTGTGGAAAGAGAAAGAGATGAACATTTCAGATTGAAGACCTTTGACAGAACTGGGAAAGAGACAATATACGGTGGTTTAAAGTTGCAGAGATAGTGGGAGAGGAGAGGATAGGACAAAGGAACATTTGTGACAGGATGAGACCAGGATGGCAATAGGAATAAGTTGTAAAAATCATCTTCCCCTCCTCCCCCCACCCGCTTTCCGCGGGGATCGTTCTCTCTGCGACTCCCTTGTCCACTCGTCCCTCCCCACCCTCCCGGCGCTTATCCCTGCAACCGTGCAAAGTGCTACCCCTGTCCCTAAAACTCCTCCCTCACCACCATTCAGGGCCCTAGACAGACCTTCCAGGTGAGGCAATGCTTCACCTCTGAATCTGAGAGTGTCATTTATTGCATCCGATGCTCCTGGTGCAGCCTCCTGTACATCGGTGAGACCCGATGCAGATTGGGTGACTGCTTCATTGAGCACCTTCGCTCTGTCTACCGCAAAAGCCAGGACCTCCCGGTGGCCACCCACTTCAATTTCACATCCAACTCCCATATTGACATGTCTGTCCACAGCCTCCTCGACTGCCACATTGAGGCCAGATGCAGGTTAGAGGAGCAACACCTCATATTCCACCTTGGGAGTCTCCAACCTGATGGCCTCAACATCGATTTCTCTAACTTCTGGTAATCCCTCCCTTCTTCCCCCCTCCACTTTGTTTTCCGTCATTCCTACGTCCCCCTTCATGCCTTCTCTTTCCCCTCCCCCACCCTCATGACCTGCCCATCTAATCCCCACCTCCTTCCCTTTATTCCATGGCCTACGGGATTCCTCCTTCTTCAGCCCTTTGCCTCTTCTACCTATCATCTCTTAGCTTCTTACATCATTCTCTTTCATGCCTCCCTCCCCCACCATTCTACCTTCCCCCCCTCACCTGAGTTCATCTATCACCTGCCTGCGTGTGCTCCTCCCCCCCCCCCACCCTTCTTATTCTGGCTTCTGCCCTATTCCTTTCCAGTCCTGACGAAGGGTCTCGACCCGAAACATCGACTGTTTATTTCCCTCCATAGATGCTGCCTGACCTGCTGAGTTTGTCCAGCACTTAATGTGTCTTGCTGAAGGAAGAAAAATGTATCTGTCTCAGCTTCTTCAAGTGCTGATCTTCTCTTCTTTGCTCAGGCCTGAGTTAAAATTTATGACAGCATTGTGACCCAACGTATACTCAGAAAAGACTCTTCCAGCTTTGAGTCAGAGAGTCATAGAGTTATACAGCATGGAAACAGGCCCTTCAGCCCAACTCGTCCATGCCAACCAAGATGTCTGTCCAAGCTAGTCCATTTGCCTGCCTTTGGCCCATATCCCTTGGAGTGTGTCCTTATTGTCCGCACAGGAGAACTGGTTCAAATAATGGACAACAGGTCCAGGCCAGGGAGGTAACTCAGAGCATTTTAACTATGTGATCAGAAGGATGGCCTCCTGTAGGAGATCCATAGATGACATGGATAACACAGGGATAGAAATTCAACCTCAGTTGGAAGCACTGATTGAGTACTGTGGCATTAGCTGTCTGCTTTTATCTGGCTTCTGACGTTGACACAGTCAATGGAAGTGGGCAGCCAACTTAGTATGAGTGAGCAAAGACATGTTCTTACCTTGATACATGAATCAATACTCCTTTTACCTAGTCTCAAAAATGTGATTGTTCTTTTCTTGTGTGTGAAGTCTGCAGGGTGGAGACTTGCTGCAAAATGTTGCGCATGAACCTCAAACTGTGCATCTGGCTCCAGTTTTTGGAAGTGATTTGGAAGGTCTTACAGCAATGAAATTAAGGGAGCAGCGTTGAAACCTAACTGTACTGTCAATATTGAAATTTATTCATTGCTTTTTCAGGGTGGAAATGGATGATACGGGCAGGGTTTAATTTACATATTGGCGCTCACTGAGGAGAAAATTGCTCCAAATAACATTTAATATCCTGGAGAGTTGAGTTTTCTTTCCCTTTCTTATTATCCAGTGGGAAATTTTGATCCATAAAGAACTTGGTGTGATTTATCTGAAAAGATCATTACATCAATGAGCAAGCCATTGGTTTACCTATTTCTGCTTTCTATTGGACATATTTTCTTGATGCTTTTGGAAAAGTTTTAATGTTCAACTAATCTTCTTTTGTAACGATGGACTAAACAGTGGTCAATTTGATCTGTCACCCCGGACTTTTGCCCCAAGGTATACCCATACCCACACTAAGCTGGTCCAGATAAATGGGTCTAATCATCCTGAGCCACCCCATCCTGGAGTCACTTGGCATACCACTGAGGCACTGCCCCCTGAAGTGCCCTGATAACCTTTGACAGAAGGTTGGATTGAGGGCAAAGCCTCACCTCCATCCTAAGCCTGATTTTGAAGAGACATTTAAAAACTAATTAAATTGTTCAAGGTAAATGAATAAAATAAAAGTGGCACAGTGACACAGCTACTGCCTCACAGTAACAGAGACCTGGGTTCCATCTTGTCCTCGGGTACTGCCCATGTGGAGTTTGCATGCTCTCCCTGTAACCATGTGGGTTTCCTTCCAGGTGCTCCAGTTTCCTCCCACATCCCAAAGACATGAAGATTAGTAGGTTAATTGGCCATTGTGAATTGTCCCTAGTGAGTATGTGAGTGGTAGAATCTGGGTGGAGTTGATGTGAACGTGGGGAGACTAAAAATGGGATTAATGTGGATTAGTGTGAATAAAGCTGAGGGTCAGCATGAACTGACTCAACCAAAGGGCCTGCTTTTGCACTGCATTTCACCATGACACTATGACTCTATGAAAATTTATTATTCAAAAAATTATAAACACAAAAATAAATAATTGAAATAAAATGCAAAAAGTAAAAAAATAAATAACTAAACTAATTTTCACTTCCCAACCTCCAGGTGAGGAATACAAGTGAACAGAGATTCTACTCCTGTGCTGGGCTTGGCTGGCAGGGGATCATTGACCATGATGCTGTGGATTCCCAGTATGAGGGGGCTCCACTGTTGCCATGGAGCCCAGCGATGGAAAACCATTCATTGGTCAGCAACTACTGGACTTGTGGCATGGTTTGAGTTAGTCCGGTACGGACTTTCCTAAGAGCAGCTAAATGCCAGTGGTCCTCTATTGAAAAATTGACCTCCTCTTGACCTCATATCATCACCGGCCTGTAAATACAAAGAAATAGTGGATTGATACCAGAGCCTGAGTGAGTTAAATTACTGTATAATCTTGGTTTATATTCCTTGCCCCAAAGAAACTGAGGGGTGATAATTTCATGGTGTCTAAAATAAGTGATAGGTGGAGAAGGGAATAAGGGGAATTGAATTTAAATTAAATTAGAGACAGAAACAGATGTGAAAGAGAATTGATTAAGAAAATGAAAAATGAGATAGGGGGCATGCATTTAAGGTGAGAGGGAGTAAGTTCAAAGGAGATGTGTGGGGCAAGTTTTTTACACAGAGAGTGGTGGGTCCCCAGGATGCGCTGCCAGGGGTGATAGTGGAGGCAAATACAATAGAAACATTTAAGAGGCTCTGGATGTACAGAGAATGGAGGGATATGGACATTGTATAGGCAGAAGGGATTAGTTTACTTGGGCATTTAATTACTAGTTTAATTAGTTCAGCACAACATCATGGGCCAATGTTCTATGTAATAAAAATAACCAAATAATTAATCTATACAAGCAAAAGAAGAGGACATTCAAATCAGTTGTGATTGGGAATTATTGCATTGGCCATTGAGGTTGTGATTGAATGGCAACATTGGTTTGTGAAATGAACGAGTATATCCTCAAGTCATAGAGTATTCAACCAACGTGGTCGCAGACAGTAAAACTGTTTTCATAGAAATAATGGACTTGCTAAATGATAAGAGATAAGAATCCACCTATTTCACCTTACAGAATCCTAGTAGCTGTATTTTGTACAACAAAGCTAACTTGAGCATGGGTGACAAGCCCTGGCACAAAAATACTGTAAAGACAAATTAAACTGATTTTAGAAACCTCAAGGAACAATTTTCTACCTGCAGGAGGGCCATTCCATTTTCATTTTTCCCTTCCAAGGTTGAGTGGCCTGTCAGGAGCATCAATCACGTCATTAACCTGGCCCTTACAACATGAATTACCAGCCCTAAATGGCTGTGGCAAGATTGGTTCACATTAATGGTGTAAATCCAGCAATTTCATGGCACGTAATTTATTGCAATGGGGAGGTTCAGGGTGAGGTTGTGCTTTATTCTATTTTGTCAAGACTTACAGAGGAGCAGTGTAAACCCAGGAGGAATTGGTGCACATTACAGAACTCAAGGAATTTCCCCCATTGACTACAAATTGCTGGGGGGTTTGTAAACTAATAATGCTGAGAACTCACTACTATTTTTCCAGCAATTTCTGGCCAACATAACTACCTGACCTTACATGGCTGCAGATCTTAAAACCATTCTATTTTATCTTCCCTGTTTGTTTAATTTTTGTGCCAGCCGTACTACAGACTCCTAACCAAGTGGAAATTATACATGTATCAATTGGGCTGCATCAGATTGTATTAGCTCCTCCCAGCGTAGACCCTCTGAAACTCAGAGTGACACAGTGTTTGATCCGCTGATGCATTCTGCTGTATCATATGTTGCTTAAATCTATTCTCGGGGCTTCAATGCAAATTGGAGTGTGCAGTCTGTGAAGACACCTATTATGCTGGTGCATCATTCTGTCAGTCCAAGGGATAATGCTCATGTAGGCAGGTAAGTAAGAATGATGGCATCAATGCTTCACTCCAGCATGCCACCTGTGACTCCATTATGGTCACTGCATTGCACCATTAACTCTGCTTTAGGTAGTTCTAAGTTAAAGCAACACAGTCAGAAATAAAGGAAGAGAAATGTATTAAAGAGGACCCAGAACAGAGACCTGGTCTCTGCTCCTCTCCCTCCCCCCTCTCCCCACCAGGGAAGGATTTTCTCCTTCTTCTGCAAAAGCAATTATTCCTGCTCTTGCTGAATTCACAGCCCTCTAGCAATGTAATTCATGGCCATTTTTTAAGCATGAGCTTAACATTGGTTGACAACAAAAGGAAAATATGACAAATTCTGGAAATGAGAAATAAAGAGAGAAAATGCTGGAAATATTCAAAAGGACGGACGTGATCTGAGGAGAAAGATACAGTTAACATCTCTGGTCAATGACTTCTTAATGGATACCTGTGTTGGTGGAATATTTAACTGAAGGGGTGATCGCAGTGATTCTTATGCCATCAACAATGATGTTCACAATAACATGTGTTTTCCACAGAAACATAGAAACTTAGAAGAGCATGAGTAGACCATTCTACCATTCAGACTTGCTCCATCATTCAGTGTAATCATGGCTGATCATCCAAACTCAGTGTAGGCTATCCCCGGGTTGCAAATGCTATTACAGCGCCAGTGATCAGGGTTCGATTTCCATTGCTGTCTGTAAGAAGTTTGTACGTTCTCCCATGTCTGCGTGGGTTTCCTCCGGGTGCTCTGGTTTCCTCCCACATTGCAAAGACGTACAGGTAGGTTAATTTGGGTTTAAAATGGGCGGCGCGGACTCGTTAAGCCAGAAGTGCCTGTTACCATGCTGTAAATAAAATTTTTAAAAATTAAAACAAAAATTTAAAAAATTTAATACTTTCAAACATACATTCGTTTGTTCCTACAAATGGTAGAACTAGTTTTCTCTCTCTCTCTGCATTGTTAATAATTGTTCTTTCTTATCAGTCTTATGTGCTTTTGATGCCATTCGTTACAATACTGTGGAGGTACGGTTACCATATCGAGTGATTTTTGTGTATTTTCCAACACGCACAAAATCAACTTATGGACGTCTGTAAAAAGGGAACTCCTTTGTTACCTAGGGATGGCCTGTACCCTGCTCCATCTTTCTCCCCATATCCCTTTAGCCCCAAATACATCATCTAAATCTAACTCCTTCTTTAAAATTTTAATGATTTGGTTTCCCACTTGCATGCTCTTTCAATTCCCCTTCCCATTCCCACATTGACCTGTCTGTCCTCAGCCTTCTCTACTGCCAGAGTGAGGCCCAACGCAAACTCAAGGAACAACACCTCACTCTCCCTGGGTAGTCTACAACCCAATGGCATGAATATTGCGTTTTCTAATTTTAGGTAAACCTCCCCTCCGGTGTGTTGTTCCCCCTTCATTCCTCCCTCTCCCCTTCACCCCACCCCCCCCCCCCCCACCCTCCCAATCCTCCTCCAGTCCTCCTATTTTTGATTCCTTTTCCTCATACCCCTCCAGGCCCCCTTCACCCATCTTCATCCACCTCCCCCTCCTGGATCCATCCGCCCACTGCGCACACACACAGTTCACCCACAGGTTCCCAACCCCCATTCTGGTTCTGGTTCCATCTGCCATTCACCTCTCCCTTAATGGCTCCTAGTCTCACCTCCTTCAGTTAGTCCAGCACTGGCAGCCCTTTGTGTTCCTGGCTATTTCCCTCCAGCAGCCATCTCCTATCTTCATTCTCCCCTCTCCCCACCTTGCTCCATCTCTTCTTTTTCCTTTTTTTCTCTCTCTGCCTCCATCTGTCATTCACCTGCCACTGTCTCCCAACTCAAACCCCTGCTACCTCCCCTACCTGGCAAAACCTGCCTGTCACCTTACATCCCTCCTCAGTCCACCCGTCACCTCGGACTCCTTTCTCACCACTACCCTTTTCCTCTCTATGCTGGCCATCTCGCCTCTCCACCCTCAGTCCTGATGCAGGGTTTCGACGCAAGACGTCGACAACTCCTTTCCTCCCACAGATGCTGCTCGACCCACTGAGTTCCTCCAGCAGGTTGCTTCTTGCTCCAGATTTTTGCAGTCTCTTGTGTCTCCAATAATTTGGTTTCAACTGCTTACTATGGTAGATAATTCCAATCAGTCAGAATTCCACTCATTTCAACTTATCTCAGTTTTAAATGGCTTATCCTTATACTGTGAGCCTTGGTCCCAGACTCCCCACCATTGAGAACATCCTTCCTTTCTTCCTGCATCTAATCTGTCCAGTCCAATCAAAGTTTAGTAGCTTTCTTTGAGGTTGGTTTCTGATCTTATAAACTCTTTTCTGGTAAAGAGATGTTTGGTAAGTGGGAGGCCTTCAGAAGTGAAATATTTAGAGTACAGAATCTGTATGTTCCTGTTAGAATAAAAGGCAAAGCTAACGGGTTTAGGGAGCCTTGGTTTTCGAGGGATATTGAGGCCCTGGTAACCAAAAAGAAGGTGGTGCATAATGGATATAGGCAGTTAGGATCAAATGAGGTGCTTGAAGTATATAAGAAATACAAGACAATACAAGAGAGAAATCAGAAGAGCAAAAAGAGGACATGAGGTTGCTCTGGCAGACAAGGTGAAAGAGAATCCCAAGGGTTTCTGTTGCTATATTAAGAGCAAAAGGGTAGCAAGGAACAAAATTGGTCCTCTTGAAGATCAGCATGGTCATCTACACATGGAGCCAAAAGAAATGGGGGAGATGTTAAGTGAATTTTTTGCATCTGTATTTACTCTGGAGGCAGACACAGAGACTATAGAACTGAGGCAAAAGAGTAGTGAGGTCATGGACCATATCCGGACTACAGAAGAGGAAGTGCTGGCTGTCTTGGGGTGAATTAAGGCGGATAAATCCCCAGGGCCTGACAAGGTGTCCCCTCGGACCTTGTGGGAGGCTAGTGCAGGAATTGCAGGGACCCTGGCAGAGATATTTAAAACATCCTGAGCCACAGGTGTGGTGCCGGAGAACTGGAGGATAGCTAATTTTGTTCTGTTGTTCAAGAAACGCTGTAAGAATAAGCCAGGAAATTATAGGCTGGTGAGCCTGATGTCAGTCGTGGGTAAATTATTGTAAGGTATTCTAAGGACAGGATATATAAGTACTTGGATAGGCAGGGCCTGATTAGGGATAGTCAACATGGCTTTGTGCATGGTAGGTCACGTCTAGCCAATCTTACAGAGTTTTTCGAGGAGGTTACCAAGAAGGTTGATAAAGAAAAGGTGGTGGACGTTGTCTACATGGAATTTAGCAAGGCCTTTGTAAAAGTCCTGCATGGGAGGCTGGTCCAGAAGGCTAAGTAGCTTGGCATTCAGGATGAAATAGCCAATTGGATTCAACATTAGCTTATTGTGGAATGAGCTGCCAGCGGAAGTGGTAGATGCAGGTTCAATTGTAACATTTAAGAGAAGTTTGGATTGGTACCTGGATGGGAGGTATTTGGAGAGTTATGGTCCGGGTGCAGGTAGATGGGACGAGGCAGAAGATCAGGTTGGCATGGACTAGATGGGCTGAAGGGCTTGTTTCTGCGCTGTAGTGCTCTATGACTCTTGTGAATATAAGCCTAATTTTGCTTTATATATCAGACTTGCCAATCATTCTAGTGAACTTTCACTGAACTCACTCCACAACAAGAACATCCTTCCTCAGATCAGGAGAACAAAACCGCATAAGATACTCAAGGTGTGTTATCGGGGGCAGCTATGGTCACGACAGTGAATCTCAATTGATAACCTGTTTTATTTCTGTGCATAAACATGTCTTTGTGCTACATCTCCCCTGGAGACAAAGGCAACCAAAATAATTGCACAATTCTCTGGAAAGACTTCCATTCACATAACATCTGCACAACCATCCAAAGCAATTTGCAACTTTTGAAGTCTAGCCATGCTTCTAATATGGTAGCCAATTTCTGTACAACAAGATCCCACAAAGAGCACTGTCATAATGATCAGGTGATCTGTTTTATAAGATAAGATATCTTTATTAGTCACATGTACTTTGAAACACACAGTGAAATGCACCTTTGTGTAGAATGTTCTGGGGGCAGCCCGCAAGTGTCACCACGCTTCCGGCGCCAACATAGCATGCCCACAACTTCCTAACCCGTACATCTTTGGAATGTGGGAGGAAACCGGAGCACCCAGAGGAAACCCACACAGACACAGGGAGAACGTACAAACTCCTACAGACAGTGGCCAGACTTGAGCCCAGGTCGCTGGCGCTGTAATTACGTCACGCTAACCGCTACACTACCATGCCTGCCTCATAGTGATGTTGAGTGAGGTTTTAATTGTCCAAGGCACCAAGAATAAATCAAACTTTTTGTCTCAAATTTGTGCCTTGAAATTTTAATCATCCAACAGAGAAGGGCAACTTCTCACCCAAAAGCTGGTACTCCAACTGTATAGCATCCCTTTAACACTGCACTGGAGATGCAGTCCAGATTTTTGTCTAAATCCATGGAGTAAGACTTAGAGTCATAGAGTTAGAGAATCTTACAGCCTGGAAAAGGGCCATTCAGCCCAACTCGTCCATGCTGACCAAGGTGCCTACCTGAGCTGGTCCCATTTGCTTGTGTTTGGCCGATATCCCTCTAAGCACTTCCTATCTGTGTACCTGTCGAAATGAAAAGACATTTAATCATTGTAATTGTACCTGCCTCTACCACTGCCTCTGGCAGCTCGTTCCACATACCCACCACTCTCTGTGTGAAAGATTTGTCCCTTGGATCCCCTTTAAATTTTGCCTTTTTCACCTTAAACCTATCCCTTCTAGTTTTAGATTCCCTTACCCTAGGAAAAAGACTATAACCATCCACCTTATCTATGCCCCTCATGATTTTATATACCTCTAGAAGGTCATCCCTCAGTCTTCTACGCTCCAGGAAAAAGTCCCAGCCTATCCAGTCTCTCCCTATAACTCAAGCCCTCAAATCCTGGCAACATTCTTGTGAATCTTTTCTGCATACTTTCCAGCTTAACGACATCCTTCCTGCACACTGCAACAAGAACTGCACATAATACTCCAAGTGCAGTCTCATCAACGTCTTGTACAGTTGTAACATGATGTCCCAACTCTTGTATTCAATGCCCTGGCCAAAGAACGCAAGCTTGCCAAAAGCCTTTTACAGCATGCTGTCTAACTGTCTCAATGCTTTCAGGGAACTATGTACTTGTATTCTTTGGTCGCTCTGTTCTATAAAACTCTCCAGTGGCCTGCCATTTACTACGTATGTCCTGCGCTGTTTAACTTCCCAAAAATGCACTTGTCCAAATTCCACCTGCTACCCCTTGCCCACGTTCCCAGTTGAGCTCAATCATGTTGTAATCTTAGGCAACCTTCTTACCTTCTTTGCTGTATACTACACCACCAATTTTGATGCCCTCCACAAACCTCCTAATCATTCTACCCATATTCTCCTTCCTTTTCAATCTTTTTATTAGTTTTCAAATTAATACAGATTAATATATAACATCAATGTTTGTACATGGACTACTGCCACCAATAGAACTGGGGTTAGTTCAACTAGAGGGCAGCTTTCTGGCTGCCTATTGGCCAGTTTTTGGGCTGTTGGGGGAGGGGGGTGGGTCTGTTTTTAGGTTTTTTTTTCTGGGCTAAACTACACATTTTTCTAAATTGTCGTCATATCCGTTTCCTCTTTGAACATTTTTTTAACTTTTTCTAAACAAAATTAATCCAAAAATTAAGATGTGGAAATTTTGTTTTAAAAGGTCTTTATGACCAAGTGCAGTTTCAATTGCTAACATCAGAGTGTACCAAAAACATAACTGCATGACATCCTTAACCCAAAAGGATATGACACTGCAACCAACTATAATCGATTTCTGCTATGCTAATTTTGTTCCAGAACACTATGCTAAGTCTCATTGGTTAAGGCTGAGGCAAATAAATCATTGTGAAAAGGCATACTGTTTCAAAGTATCCGTATGACTGTTGTTCTTCCCTTGAATCAACATGCATCATTTGTCAAAAGGATGAGGGAATATCTTCCATTTTCAGCATAATAATCTCCATCTCTCCACAGACACAGTACTGAAAATGACTGAGTATGTTTGCGGGACATTTGTTTTGTTTCAATTCATTCCCATCCACAAAAAAAAACAAATTATCCTGCTCTTCTCAAGGCCTCGACAGCCTGCATCTCAGCAGTAATAAGAAAGAAAAATAAAACCACCTGATTGTGAATAGCTAACACCCCTCATGCTTAGTGATGGGAATGCTATTAAAATTACATGCTTTGTCTATGGAACAGTCAGTACACTGCAAGTCAATAGCTAATAATTAATTATTCTATGAAGTGAAAATAATCTGGCTTCCTTAAATAACATTATCTATTGTTTAAACTTTAAACTCCTGGAGGGAAAACACTTTTGTTTTACCAAGATTTTAATTTTGAAGGCCTTGAATGGACCATTTTGTCCATAATTGTTGCACAGTTTGTTACATGTTCTCTGTTTTGTGTGCAGAAGTCCTGCAATATTTTTGCTAAATGTTACTAAAATAATAGAGATGAGGAACTTCATTTCCTCATAAAATAGCAGAATTTAAAAAAAGTCACAAAATATGATATTCAAAATCAATAACAGCTGACAGTGAATTCTGATAAGCAATCACTGATGTGTTAATAAATATGTAAATTGGAATGAAATTTATAAGGCAGCCAAACCGAAAGAAAAGGGTCATGAGATTTTTTGGACAGCAGTGCAGTATTTAGTACCATTTGATGAATGAATAGGGAGTTTATATACTGTTGTTAAGTCAAAGTTACAAACATCCATACTAATCTTTTCTTCACTTTGTGATTAAAGGAAATGTCTTGAATGCATGAAATCAGTTAGAAGCTTACAGTATTGCAAAATGTTAAAACTTTGGATGTAGCTCTTGGCTACACCCAAAACTCTAATGTAATAGAACATCCATAGTATATCTACAATCTTGTTTGCGTGTTCACATTCAATCTCATTGATAACCAGAAGATCTTGGTCACTGCAGAAAACCAACTGTCTCCACTCTAATAACAATGGCTCAACATCTGCTGTAATCCATTCCCAGGGCAATCATATGGCCACATTGACCACTGTCCTTAGTACCATCAACCTCATGTCATTCAGGTCCTCTTTCTGCTTAAAAGTTCCAGACCTGAAACATCACATCACCCTCTCCCATCAGTACCATCCACCTCCAGTCTGGACAATGTACTTCCTCTACAGCCTCCAGTGCAGCAACAAAGTCTGTAATGTCCTATCTTTGGCATTATTGTCTGAATAGGTTCCATGATGACCTGCACCACATGATGCACTTCCTTTAAGAGCACAGACCAGCTTTAAATGCTGTTTTCCTCACAGAATTTTGAACCATTTCTAAATTATAGGGAGAGGTTGGGCAGGTTAGGACTTGATTCTTTGAGCATAGGAGACTGATGGCTGAAATTATAAAGATGTTTAAAATCATGAGGGGCATAAACAGGGTGAATGCACTCAGTCTTTTTACCATGGAAAAGGAATCAAAAACTAGAGGGCATAGATTTAAGGTGTGAGGGGAAAGATTTAAAAGGGACCTGAGGGGCAACTTCTTCACACAAAGGACGGTGTGTAAATGGAACGAGCTGCCAGAGGAAGTGCTTGAGGCAGGTCCAATAACAACATTTACACTTGCACAGGTACATGGATAGGAGAAGTTTGGAGGGATATGAACCCAACATGGGCAAATGGGACTAGCTTAGATGGGGATCTTGGTCGGCATGGACCAGTTGGGCCAAAGGGCCTGTTCCCGTGCTGTATGACTCCATGACTTGAGGTTTGTAACCACTGTACTGTGCTGTTAGTGTTGTAGCATGCTGCCTCCATGTTACTTAAAAGGCTGCAGATGGCAAGCATAGAAACAATGTGCTTGGGTTCATCATTTGTTGCATACCCCACATTACTGTTGTGCATCTTCAGCCCTCTACTATACTCTCTATATGCTCATGACTTAACTGCATGGCCAGGTTCTGCTCTAACTCCATCAACATGTTTGCAGATGATACAACTGTAATGGGCCGAATCTCAAATAACGATAAGTTGGAGTACAGGAAGGAGATAGAGCTCAGTGACATGGTGTCACAACAACAACCCTTCCCTCAATGTCAACAAAACAAAAGAGCTGGTCACTGACTTCAGGAAAGGGGGGCGGTGTACATTCACCTGTCTACATCAACAGTGCTGAGGTTGAGAGGTTTGAGAGCTTCAAGTTCCTAGGAGTGAACATCACCAATAGCCTGTCCTGGTCCAACCACCTAGACGCCATGGCCAAGAAAGCTCACCAGCACCTCTACTTCCTCAGGAGGCTAAAGAAATTGACACTCACCAATTTTTATCAATGCACCATAGAAAGCATCCTATCTGGATGCATCATGGCTTGGTATGGTAACTGCTCCGTCCACGACCGCAAGAAACTGCAGAGAGTTGTGGACACAGCTCGGCACATCATAGAAATCAGCCTCCCCTCCATGGACTCTCGCTGCCTTGGTGAAGCTGCCAGCATAATCAAAGACCACACCCACCCGGGTCATTCTTTCTTCTCCCCTCTCCTATCAGGCAAAAGATACAGGAGCCTGAGGGCACATCCCACCAGGCTCAAGGGCAGCTTCTATCCCACTGTTATAAGACTATTGAATGGTTCCCTTATACTTGAGATGGACTCTTGACCTCACAAGCTACCTTGTTATGACCTTGTACCTTATTGTCTACCTGCACTGCACTTACCTGTAGCTGTGACACTTTACTCTGCATTCTGTTATTGTTTTTACCTGTACTATCTCAATGCATTGTGTAATGAATTGATCTGTATGAACGGTATGCAAAACAAGTCTTTCACTGTACCATGGTACAAGTGACAATAACAAACCAATACGAATACCAGTACCAAATTTCCTCCCCAGTTATCCACATTTCTCTGCCTCCCCCTTCCCGAATCCATTTCCCACATTGAGCCTTCCGATTTCTTTCACCAAGCCTTCCCTCTTGCGATTACATTTCAATTCATCTATGAAATTGATTGGCACATTCTTCAAGTCAAAGTCACCATATAAATATAAGCAGTTGTCAATACTATTCTGAAGAATTGCAGAACAGCAACACTTATGATTAGAACTTGCCAGAGGTAAAGAATTTTCTGATGGAGAATCCTACACAACATTAATTATTCATGCTGGAAATGTTCAGCAGGCCAGCTAGAGTCTGATTATTGATTTTATTTCAGATTTCCAGCATCTGCAAGTATTTTTGTTTTGCTTTTCAGCTTCTCGTTCATTGTTCCAATAAAAGGTCATTGAGATACTGAAGTACCTGATTGTCTGTTTCACCACTGGACCAACCATTAGGCTCAGCAGCAGAATATGCTGAAGGTAGGGATCACATATGTTTCTCATCAGGCCCCACAGCTTTATTCCAGAGAAGGCTGGCTGGTAGAGTGTGACCCATCCACATCAAAGGGGACATTGACCCTATGAGAAAAGATAATTAATGTAGTATGGGAGGCTGAGGGGTGACCTTATAGAGGTATAAACAATCATGAGGGGCATTAATAAGGTGGATGGTCACAGCCTTTTCCCCATAGTAGGAGAGTCTAAAACTAGAGGACATAGGTTTAAGGTGAGAAAGGAAAGAATTAAAGAGGGCCTGGGGGGGTAATTTTTTCACACAGAGGGTGGTGGGTACATGGAACAAGCAGCCAGAGGAAGAAGTGGAGGTGGGTACAACTACTAAATTTAAGACAGGTACATGGATATGAAAAGGCAAATGCAGGAAAATGGGCTAACTTAGGTAGGTATCTTGTTGGCATGGATAAGTTGGGCAGAAGGGCCTGTTTCCATGGCATATATCTCTGTGACTCTATGTAAGTAGTTGTTTTTTTTACTTTGTTTTAATACTTTAAATTATTTATTACTGTTTCAATGTTCTTTTAGTAAGTTTTTTCGTCATTTCTTTAAATGTCAGTTGTTTATAAGTATCTCTGGCAATGTGAAATATTGTTCAAATGCCTTTGATAGAGATGAGCTTTTCTGGACTGGAGCTTCAGGATACATCTTCTGAGGTCTATTCAATGCTTGGATAGCCCCCTCCCACCACCCGCCCCCCGCCACTGTGTCTGCTGAGGGGGGAGGAGCTCGTCCAACTCTCCATATCTGAAGAGAGCTGGGTGGGCGCCAGAGATAGCAGGTCTGGTCCAAGCCAATAAATTATTTCTCTCCTGACCCGCTAAGCATTTGCAGCATTTTCCATTTTTATTCCAATTTCCCATCATTCAAACCATTTTGCATTTGATTTATCTGTCAGAGACCAATTGAGATTATCTCATTTCCAACATTTTTCACATTGATTTTGGATATTCATTGTCTACCTTTTATTAACTAAGTTATCATCTCAGGTTCTAAAACCTCCCCTCTTCCCAAAATAGATAGGCAAAATTTAAATTAAACCCTTAACTTCAACTTCGTGGCATTTAATTGGATAACAATTGATGAAATCTGGACAGGACAATCTAACAGTTATATTTTTCACAATTTTCAGTTCCTTTCCCTCCTTTAAATATTTTGTGGGACATTTGTGCTCAAAATGATAGATGTTAGGTCCAGGCAATTGAATAATTTTTTTTGTTTCCAGATGGAGTGGTTTCGGTTACAAGCAAATAATGCTTCACCTTCAGTAACTCATGAAATCTCTCCATGTATACAATTTCACCTGTATGTCTTGACTTGCCAATTTATTTATCACAAATTGGCCCTGTCTTGGATTCCACACCATCACTATTACAGCTGCTTCAACTAATTTATTTGCCATGAGTAGCGAATTGTGCTCAATGTGCTGTTTTATCTCTTTGTGTAGTAATTTTGCTTTGAGATTGCCCACACTCATTCCATGAAG
Organism: Pristis pectinata; assembly: GCF_009764475.1. Lineage (NCBI taxonomy): Eukaryota > Metazoa > Chordata > Chondrichthyes > Rhinopristiformes > Pristidae > Pristis > Pristis pectinata. The sequence continues at coordinate 20,557,737 of NC_067409.1, read as the reverse complement.
GGCATTTAACAGAGCAAAAAGAGTGTTTCAGCCTTTGAGTGTTGATTGGATTGTGCTCCAACTCTGAAAGGATTGAATTTGCTAACACTTAACCACAGAAGAAATATACTTGCATTAGAGACATTTCAGGGAAGATTCACTAGGTTGATCCCAGGGATGAAAGGGTTGTCGTATGAGGAAGGATTGAGCAAGTTGGGCCTATAATCAATGGAGTTTAGAACAATACAATGTGATCTTATCTAAACATTCTGAGGGTGAACAACAGAGCAAATGCTAGGAGGCTATTTCCCTCATGGAGGAATCTAGAACTGGGAAGCATAGTTTCAGAATAAGAGGTTGTCTGTTTAAGACAGAGATAAGGAGCAACTTCTAATCTCAGACAATTGTGAATCTCTGGAGCTCTCTACCCCAGAGAGCTGTGAAGGTGGATTCATTGAATATTCATATTCAAAGTTGAGATTTTTTTCTTAATAAGCAATACTTTGAATGATAGGAAATTGGAATAAAAATGGAAAATGCTGCAAACACTCAGTGGGTCAGGAGAGAAATACGTTGATCACATGTACGTCAAAACACACAGTGAAATGCATCTTTTGCATAGAGTGTTCTGGGGGCAGCCCTCAAGAGTCGCCACGCTTCCGGCGCCAACATAGCGTGCCCACAACTTGCTAACCAGTACGTCTTTGGAATGTGGGAGGAAACCGGAGCACCCAGAGGAAAGCCACGCAGACACGGGGAGAACGTACAAACTCCTTACAGGCAGCGGCCGGAATTGAACCCGGGTCGCTAGCGTTGTAATAGTGTTATGCTAACCATTAGGCCAGGCAGGCAGGAAAATGGAACTAAGACCAAGATCAGAACAGCGATGATTTTATTGAAAGATGGAGTAGGCTGAAAGGACCATATGGTCTATCCTTGCTTCTATTGCAAGATTGTACTTCAAGTGGGCAGAAATTGTTTCAATATCTCTCCCTACGGTACAGGAAAACTATAACAAGGGTATTTTATCATACAAAACAAAAGCTTAAAATCGGAGAGTGAATCCTTTTTGCAGCTTACAAACAGACAAGCAAACCAGTTCTGCGCTTCATCATGCTCCTTTCACATGCAATTGCTCCAATATTTCTCACCTGACATTTGGATTTGCCTATATACACTTTCCAAAAGTTAAATGTATTCCATGTAGTTCTACTTACTCAGGCTGGACTTCCTAATCCAACAGTTAATCAGTTTTCTTTCTTTCTTTTTCGATCTTTTTATTAGTTTTCAAATTAATACAGATTAATATATAACATCAATGTTTGTACATATAGTACAAAGAGGTCGGAAGAACAATCATGGCATGGATAATCATAAAGAACAATAAAGTATATAAAAAAATCTGTAGATCCAATGATCTCTGAGTGAATGAATATAATATGAAAGAAAGGAAAGAAAGATTTATTATAAAATATAAAAGAAAGAAAAAAAATCCCCAAAACAATGAGAAAATTTATAAACAATATATCAAACCAAACTAAGCTAAAGAAAAAAAAATTCAAATAAAAACAAACAGGAAAAAAAAATGGACTAAAATTTCTCAGTAGAAACAGAGCAATATTATGTCGTCAACTCCATTCCTCTGAGTTGAAAGGTTATTACAAGGGGATCGATATCATGTGAAAATATTGAATAAATGGACTCCAAACTTCCTCAAATTTAAGCGAAAGATCAACAGTATCACTCCTAATTTTTTCCAAGTTTAAACATGATATAGTTTGAGAGAACCATTGAAAAGTAGTAGGGGGTATTGGATGCTTCCATTTAAGCAAAATGGATCGTTTGGCCATTAAGGTAACAAAGGCAATCATACAGTTAGCAGAGGCAGATAGATGGCCAGACTCTATCCTTGGTAAACCAAAAATTGCAGTGATAGGATGAGGTTGTAAATCAACCTTCAATACATTTGAAATAATGTTAAAAATGTCTTTCCAATATTTTTCCAAAAGAGGACAGGACCAAAACATATGTGTCAAAGAAGCCACATTCGATTTACATCTGTCACATATAGGATTTATATGGTGATAATTTTTTGGATTGAATAAATTTAATCTATCAAGTCCCATTCAATCTAATTATTTCTTTCGTCCATCCAGAGTTGATTCAGCGTTTTCCATATGGAAAAGGAAGGGAATAGTATGTTTTCGTGATTTATTCATTGATAACTGAATAATTGTCTAACAAATTGATAACTGAACAATTGTCTAACAAATACAATTTGCCTGGATCACACTTTTTTCGATATTTGCAGATTAGAAATTTTTTAAAAGCTACTGTACCCTCTTTTCCGACACATTACAAAACTGAAATTACGGAAAAAAATTTTCGTTTCTAATCCTTGTCAAAAGGGCTTGATAGCAATAATCTATGATCTAATTATGAAAAGTCATTCAGAACCACTGGACAAAATTAAGAATGAATGGGAAAGTGAACTCCAGACACCTTCACCTACAGAGACTTGGAAGAAAATTCTTCATTTAGTCAGTACATCTTCAATGTGTGCCAGACACTCTTTGATACAGTTTAAGGTAGTTCACAGGACCCATATGTCAAAAGATAAGCTAGCTCATTTTTATCAATTAATCCATTTTCTCGGGCATCCAATATATGATACAATGTTATCAGTTAACAAACTTAGCCCCTCTAAGGAAGAGTCAAAGGATCCTCCCTGCTTCTGGTTGTGAGGAAAGAACCAGTGACTCAATATTCCCATCTCCAGGTGGATTGCCATGTGACGTCCATTCGAGAAGATTGCATCCAGTGCATCCAATGCCTCCCCAGGTGGTATTGGCAGGGTAGGGGTAGAGATGATGTTTTCCCTGGTTAGGGTGTCTAAAACCAGGAGTGGCATTCTCCATTTAAAGGGTCAGCCATTCAGGACAGAGAGAAGATAGGGGGAGGGTGAACAGCTAGAGGACATGGTACATATTGGTACCAATGACATACGTTGGAAAAGAGATGAGGTCCTGAAGAGAGAATATAGAGAGTTAGGTAGGAAGCTGAAAAGCAGGACCTCAAAGGTAGTAATCTCTGGATTGCTGCCTGTGCCACGTGCCAGGAAGGGTAAGGATAGGATGATTTGGCAGATGAATGCGTGGCTAAGGAATTGGTGTAGAGGGCAGGGTTTCAGATGTGTTGATCATTGGGATCTCTTCTGGGGAAGGTATAACCTGTACAAAAGAGATAGGTTACACCTGAACTGGAGGGGGACCAATATTCTTGTGGACAGGTTTGCTGGAACTGTTGGGGAGGGTTTAAACTAGTTTGGCAGAGGGATGGGAACCAGAGTGATAGGTCAGAGGTTGGTGCATTTAGGGTACAAGTAGATACAGAGTCTAGAAAGACTGTGAGGAAGCACAGGCATTTGAAAGGGCAAAACTGCAGTCAGTTGGATGGGCTGAATTGTGTCTACTTTAATGCAAGAAGTATTAGGAACAAGGGTGATGAACTTAGAGCGTGGGTAAGTACGTGGAACTATGATGTGGTGGTCATTACAGAGAATTGGCTGTTGCAAGGGCAGGAATGGCTGCTGGATATTCCAGAGTTTAGATGTTTCAAAAGGGACAAGGACGGAGGTAAAAGAGGTGGGGGAGTGGCTTTGTGATCAGGGACAGTGTCACAGCTGTAGAAAGGGAGGACATCCTGGAGGAATCGTCTACTGAGTCAGTGTGGGTGGAAGTCAGGAACAGGAAGGGAGCGATCACTCTATTGGGAGTATTATACAGATCCCCCCAATAGCAGCAGAGACACTGAGGAGCAGATCGGGAGGCAGATTTTGGAAAGGTGCAAAAATAACAGGGTTGTTGTCGTGGATGATTTCAACTTCCCTGATAGTGACTGACACCTCCTTAGTTTAAAGGGGATAAATGGGGCAGAGTTTGATAGGTGTGTCCAGGAAGGATTCCCGACACAGTATGTGAACAGGCCGACTAGAGGAGAGGCCATACTGGACCTGGTACTAGCCAATGAGCCTGATCAGGTTTCAGATCTATCAGTGGGAGAGCATTTTGGAGATAGTGACCATAACTCCTTGACCTTTACCATAGCCTTGGAGAGGGATAGGAGCAGACGATATGGGAAAGTATTTAACTGGGGGAGGGGGAATTATGATGCTATTAGGCAAGAACTTGGGATCGTAAATTGGGAACAGATGTTCTTGGGGAAGTGCACAATGGAAATGTGGAGGTTGTTTAGGGAGTACTTGCATGGGGTTTTGGATAGGTTTGTTCCATTGACACAGGGTAAGGATGGTAGCATGAAGGAACCGTGGTTGACAAGAGATGTAGAATATCTTGTCAAGAGGAAGAAAGAAGCTTACCTGAGGTTTAGAAAGCATGGATCAGACAGAGCTCTGGAGAACGAGCTTAAGAATGGACATAGGAGAGCTAGAAGGGGGCATGAGAAGTCCTTGGTGAGTAGGATCAAGGAAAATCCCAAGGTGTTCTACACGTATGTGAAGAATAGGAGGATGACGAGAGTGAGGGTAGGACCGATCAGGGATAAAAGAGGAAACATGTGCCTGGAGTCGGAAGAGGTAGGGGAGGTCTTTAATGAATACCTTGCTTCAGTATTCACCAGAGAGAGAGAGACCTTGACGTTTGTGAGGATGGCGTACCACAGGCTGATACGCTCGGGCATGTCGACGTGAGGAAAGAGGATGTGCTGGAACTTTTGAAAAATATTAAGATAGATAATTTACCAGGGCCAGACAGGATATATCCAAGGTTATTATGGGAAGCAAGGGAAGAGATTGCTGCGCCTTTGGTGATGAGCTTTGCATCCTCACTGGCCACAGGAGTTGTGCCAGATGATTGGAGGGTGGCAAATGTTGTTCCTTTATTTAAGAAAGGGAGTAGGGATAACCCTGGGAATTATAGACCAGTGAGTCTTACTTCTGTGCTGGGCAAATTACTGGAAAAGATCCTCAGAGACAGGATTTATAGGCATTTGGAGAAGAATTGGCTGATTAGGGACAGTCAGCATGGCTTTGTGAGGGCCAGGTTGTGCCTCGTGAGCCTGAGTGAATTTTTTGAGGATGTGACAAAACACATTGATAAAGGTAGAGCAGTGGATGTGGTGTACATGGATTTTATTAAGGCGTTTGATAAGGTTCCTCATGGAAGGCTCATTCAGAAAGTCAGCAGGCATGAGATCCAGGGAACTTGGCTGTGTGAATTCAGAATTGACTCGCTCATAAGAGACAGAGGGTGGTGGTAGATGGAACGTATTCTGCCTGGAGGTCAGTGACCAGTGGTGTTCCACAGTGATCTGTTCTGGGACCCCTGCTCTTTGTGATTTTTATAAATGACTTGGATAAGGATGTGGAAGGGTGGATTAGTAAGTTTGCTGATGATACAAAGGTTGGTGGTGTTGTAGATAGTGTAGATGGTTGCTGTAGATTACAACAGGATATTGATAGAATGCAGACCTGGGCTGAGAAATGGCAGATGAGTTCAACCTGGAAAAGTGTGGTCATACACTTCGGGAGATCAAATCTGAAGGCAGAATACAAGGTTAATGGCAGAACTCTTAGTAGTGTGGAGGAACAGAGGAATCTTGGGGTCCACGTCCATAGATCCCTCAAGGTTGCCGCACAGGTCGATAGGCTTGTTAAGAATGTGTATGGTATGTTGGCCTTCATTAGTCAAGGTACTGAGTTCAAGAGCCGCAAGGTAATGTTGCAGCTCTATAGAACTCTAGTTAGACCACACTTGGAATATTGTGTTCATTTCTGGTCAGCTCATTATAGGAAGGATGTGGAAGCTTTAGCGAGGGTGCAGAGGAGATTTACCAGGATGCTGCCTGGATTGGAGAGCATGTCTTATGAGGATAAGTTGAGTGAGCTAGGGCTTTTCTCTTTGGAGAGAAGGAGGATAAGAGGATACTTGATAGAGGTGTACAAGATGATAAGAGTCATAGCTCTAGTGGACAGTCAGAGACTTTTTCCCAGGGCGACAATGGCTAACACAAGGGGACATAATTTTAAGGTGATTGGAAGAAGATATAAGGGGGACGTCAGGGGTAAGTCTTTTACACAGAGAGTGGTGGGTGCGTGGAACACACTGCCTGCAGAGGTTGTGGGGGCAGACACATTCGGGACATTTAAGAGACTCTTAGCCATATGAATGATAGAAAAATAGGGGGCTATGTGGGAGGGAAGGGTTAGATAGATATTAGAGCAGGATAAAATGTCGGCACAACATTGTGGGCTGAAGGGCCTGTACTGTGCTGTAATGTTCTATGTTTCTATAAGATGGAATTTGGCAAATAAAAAAATACTGCAGATGCTGAAAATATTTCTCTCATGTTTCCGTCTTTCTTAGTTCTGATAAAGAGCCCCAGACCTGAAACAATAACTATTTCCCTTTCCACAGATGCTGTCTGACCTGCTGAGATTTTCCAGCATTTTCTGTTTTCCTTTAAGAAAGGAAGTGAGCTGTAATTCTTTGGAATTCTGTGGATGAGCAAGGTGGATGAGGACGCTCAATTGTTGAATGTATACAAAACAAAGATCAATATATTTCCTGGATATTAAGGGAATGAAAATCGATGGGGTTAGAGCAAGCAGAGTGACACTGAGATAAATGGAAGAGCATGGTGAAGGGCTGAATGGCCCACTGCTGGCCATTACTGGACATTTAAAAGACTCTTAGATAGCTGCATGAATGATAGAGAAATGGGAGGCAAGGTTTAATATTTGGGAGGGAAGGGTTAGATGGATATTAGAGCAGGATAAAATGTCGACACAACATCGTGGGCCGAAGGGCCTGTACTGTGCTGTAGTGTTCTATGTTCTTATGTTCTTTTGTACAGTTCTCTCTCTTGGTGATCGATGAGATAAAGTAACCTTTGTCTGTTCTGATTTCTCTCCCAAAAGTCAGCTAAAGTAAAGGTATAAACTTCTTTCCTGTATCTCCATCCTTTAGTCAGGGGCATTCAATACATATCCATGTGTTATTTCATTTGGGAGGTCTATGCCCAGTGTTCACTATTCATGTTCAGCTAGAAGTCTAAATCTCATAGGTTTATTAATTTGGACTGAAAATCTAAATCTCATGGTTTTATTAAGCAGCACTTCTGATGCCACATCCCAGTACCTTCACTTTTAAAGATAATGATGAATCGCTGGCATTCTAAATGAACAAGACAGAAGTATTTTATTTATGAAAGAACTTGCAGTGAACAAAGCGGAATTTCTCATGTTGGTTTTGTCCAGAGAAGCAGACTAGTTCTCCCCAGAACCAGACAAAGTCTCCAAAGACATTTACGCAGTAACAATATATCAACAATATGCAGAGAGCGGTTGATCATGTGGTCTATGTGGTACCAACAAATATTACATATATATTGACTAGGCAATAGGACTCAGAGGGTAATGTTTTTGCAGTTGGCTGCCTGTGACAACTGGTGTCCCTCAAGGATTGGTGCTGGGACCCTTGCTTGTAATATATGTGAATGACTTGGATGTGGATGTGGGAGGCAAGATCAGTAAGTTCACGGATGATATGAAGATTGGTGGAGATGTGAAGCTGGGTCGCTGAGAGCATTTAAAAGTGCCTGGATGAACACTTGAATGGCATTGACATGAAAGCTATGGACCAAGTGCTGGGGAATGGGGTTAATACGGAAGGGTGCCCACTGGTCAGCTTGGACAAGTTGGGCCGAATGGCCTGTTTCCATGTTGCACGATTCAATGGTAATTACAGAAAGTACCATATCCTCACTAGCAGTGAATAATTTCACCTGAAATGCTCCACCCTCTGTGATCAAGCCATAACGTTACCCAACCCCAAGAAAGGTGACAGTGGTTACTCCATCTGCCCTCAATGTCCCCGGTACCAGGGAGTGAGAAAGTGCACACTATTTCTGCTATTCATTAGAATGGAGCTCCTGTGTATCAGGCAAGGAATTGAGCTGCTGTCCTCTCAGTGCAACACCACAATTTAACCCTTGCTTTCAGGAAAGGGTGGAGGTGAGAAGTGATGCATAAAGTGAGTAGCGACAACCCGTGCTGTCTTCCTTTCCACTAGGGTGTGCTGTTGTGCTTGAATGCCACCAGGTTCAATTGGTATCGGTATTGGTTTATTATTGTCACTTGTACTGAGGTACAGTGAAAAACTTTTCTTGAATACGTCAATTTATTACACAGCACAATTACACTGAGTTAGTACAGAGTGCATTGAGGTAGTACAGGTAAAAACAGTAACAGTACAGAGTAAAGTGTCACAGCTACAGAGAAAGTGCAGTGCAAAAGGTGCAAGGTCACAACAAGGTAGATTGTGAGGTCAGAGTCCATCTCATCATATAAGGGAACCATTCAATAGTCTTATCACAGTGGGATAGAAGTTGTCCTTCAGCCTGGCCTGGTGCCCTCAGGCTCCTGTATCTGTATATTGCACGTTGCCATGAGGGAGCAGATAAAAAAAAATGGAGCATTTGCATTTGGTCTTCATATCAACATATTAATAATATGTTTATGGTATGGTATTATAAATGAATCACAAGGAATTTAACCTGAAAATTTATAGTATACTGAAGAGCAAAATGAGTTTTTTTTTCTTTTCTCTGCACTTGCTTATAGACATCTATAAAGCCAAGTTTGTGTGTTTTCCAATCAAACAGAAAATGTCTACTGTCTGACAGAAGAAAATGTAATACAGTCATAGAGGTTGTGTCTCTATTTGAGGTACAATTGAAAATTCCAAATCGCATGTCAACACAATGTACCTGAAACTAACAGAGAAACAAACAGACCAGAATGTCATAGAGCACAGGAAAACAAATGAAACCATGTGGGACGAGAATAAAGCTGTGATCATGCTATGGATGTGAGCAATATAGCAGCGGTGTAGTGTACTTGTTGGAGGGAATGTAACTGCTGAGCCTTGTTGCTATTCTGTGAGACACTGAAGTTTTCATTTGAAGCTCCTGTCACAGACAACTTGCCTGAAGGTTTTGCTCACTGGGTTCATGCAATAAGAAGGGCTGACATGTTTTCCAAAGTGTTATAAAAGGAAGAAACCAATAAAAGAAAACCTCATTTTAGGCACTTGACTCCAAAACACAAACTTTACTTTCCCAACTAGAAAAATCAGCAAGCTTTAGCAAAAGTCAGCCTGAATGAATCAATTATTCTTGTGCCTTTATATCCCTTCTACAATGTCAGCATAATTGAAACCAAGCTTGTTCATTGGCATGAACTGCCACCTGTTATCAATTCCTGTATTAAATCAATAATTTTCTGATGGTTAGGTTAATGGGAGGCCTGGTATTTTGAAATGGGATGTAAATATGTTATCCCCTAATAAGAAAAAATATTTCTTTAATTTTCCTCAAAGAAATAAAAGAATTGAATGGGCGTTGATAGGCATGTGGGAGAGAATAAGTTGCAGATTAGATATTAGATATTTATTTATTAGTCACATGTACATCGAAACACACAGTGAAATGCATCTTTTTGCGTTGCTAAGAATGTGCTGGGGGCAGCCCGCAAGTGTCGCCACTCTTCCAGTGCCAACATGGCACACCCACAGCTCCTAACCTGTATGTCTTTGGAATGTGGGAGGTAACCGGAGCACCCGGAGGAAACCCACGCAGACACGCGGAGAACGTACAAACTCCTTACAGGCAGCAGTGGGAATTGAACCCAGGTCATTGGCGCTGTAATATCATTACACTAACTGCTACGCTACCATGCCGCCCCAAAACAAATACAGGGAAGTACAGGGAAATATAGAGACGGGGAATACGAATGATATTATGCTGGCAGCTAACATGGATGTGATGGTCCAAATGGCCTCATGTGTCAAAATGAGTAATTAATGAAAAGTAAATGTAATTTTCAGAAAATTATTTGAGAAATATACCTTTATTAAGGAAAACAGCTTTAAGAGAACAAATGAGAGCAAAAATTAGAAGTTGGGTTTATTATTCTAACAGGAGTTTTTAAAACATAGGGCATAATTAAACAGGTTGTGTCTTATAGTGGCCCTCAGGTGAGGTGATATGATGTGTTTCAGTTCTCATGCTGTTTCAAGGTTAACTCTAATTAGTCCAAGAAATGTACACTGCCCCTTTAATGATCAGGGGTGGTGAACCAAGGAACAAGGAAATAGATTCCTTCCATGCCTAGCATGCAATACTGCTAATGCTGCAAGCCTGGTTATCTGCTGTTGGCAAGACTGGTTAAAAGTGGGTGTTGGGAACACATGCAAATGATCAGTCTGATGGTACCTGAGCCTCACTTTTCAAACCACCAGGTTGCCTCACCACGGAACCCAGCAGGACTTTGCGTGGTGCTGACATTGTGTCACCCAGTCAATGTCCTTGGGGCTGTGCGAGGAGGTGAAGCATAAATGTTTTTTTTACTGGAGGAACAACTCTAATGGACAGGAGTCTGCAATGGTTCCATCAATGCTTACCAGCATGTCGATGAGTGCTGTGTATAGATGCCCTTGGAACTGGCAGCTTCCATATGCCTGTACGCTCACACAAACCAAGAAAAGCATTTAACAATCAAAACGTTCCCTTCTAAAGAATGTAATTAAATGCACACTTCTGTCCAAACAATATGTCACTTCTTTGTTTTTTTTCATGGCAAGTAGTTTTAATTTTGAAAACTGCATTACAGCAAAATTCAGGTGAATGAAGAACTCTGCCAGTTCTCCCTTCCAAAAATAGTTAACATCTGGTCATACTGAAGAAGGGAAACAGGGAATCAACTTTTCCGCAGAAGGTGGACGAATTTCAAGGTCTGCTCTGGACTGCAGTGTTCCCATGCAATAATGAACGTAATTAACACAAACAGGTGCTGCAGCAGGTCTTTGAGTGTCACTGCAGAATGAGCGATGGCAAACGCAGTTCTCAGACCCAACCTCCCTGCCTAAACCTCATTGTACAGCATGTTGCTGAGCCATCCATTTACCTAATCCCTTCTGGTTGGTTTAAATGATGAAAAGTTCCCCAGGGACGACAGTTTGCTCTCATTCTTTGCAGAGATCAGGAAGAATAGGAAGAAAAATAAAAGTTCCTTTCTGTGTTATTCTTGTCCTGTGTGGAGAGGATTTGTACAGCCAGTCCCCAGTGTAAACAACACTGATAAATTGTTCCAAGGATTAAAGCCTGCCTAATGATCTGAAGCAGGGCAGCAGAATCTGCATGGCTCCATGACCTAGCTGAGTGTTTAGAGCTTGTAGCATCAGCCTTTCCAAGTCAAAACAAACAACCATCAGAAAATATTTTTTCTTCCAATATTAAAATCGATACAATCTCTTTCCTGAATGAAGGAACTCCGCAAAGCACCATGACAATAATCTGGGGAGCTGTGAATATTGTTTCAACTTGATTGCAGAACAGTACAAGGCTCAGTTAAGACATGGTGTTTCAGCAATTTTGATTTTCCACCAGGGTGGATTGTCAACAGTCTCAGGGATGAAATCTTTGACCTGTGTAGACTAAAGTAAGAAATGACAATAAAGCAGCATAGTAAGAACAAATTCCCATCTGGATCTGTGTCTTCACACTCCTGCAAACACAACGCCTCATCAATAACAGAAACCTTTCCAAGCCATCTGACGTATCTGCTGAAAACACCTCTCTCAAAGTTCCAGGGAATAGAACATAGAACAGTACAGCTCAGGAACAGGCCCTTCAGCCCATCATGCCTGTGCCGACTATGATGCCAATCTAACTAATCCCATCTGCCTGCACATGGTCCACATCCCTCTGTTCTCCACCTGTTCATGTGCCTGTCTAAATGCCCCTTAAATGTTGCTGTTATATCTGCTTCTACCTCCTCCCCTGGCAGCTGCCAGTCTCTGTGTAAATAACTTGCCTTGCATATCTCCTTTAAACATTCTCCCTCGCATCTCATACCTCACCCTCATGCCTTATGTAACTTTCTTTGAAAATGTGGAGGAACAATATTGAACCAATCAACCCATGGAGATGAGAAAAAGTCAGTGTGCAATAGGTTGATTGTCTCTGAGCTGGAGAAGCACAACTGTGACTGATTATGTTCAGGCATGGTGACAATTCAGGAGAAAGCAGCATTGCATCAAGGGCAGGCACGGTAGTGTAAGGGCAGGCACGGCAGTGTAGCAGTTAGCGTAATGCTATTACAGCGCCAGCGACCTGGGTTCAACTCCTGCCGCTGACTGTAAGGAGTTTGTACGTTCTCCCCGTGACTGAGTGGGCTTCCTCTGGGTGCTCTGGTTTCCTCCCACATTCCAAAGACGTAAGGGTTAGGAAGTTGTGGGCATGCTATGTTGGCACTGGAAGCGTGGCGACACCTGTGGGCTGCCCCCAGAACATTTCATGCAAAGATGCATTTCACTGTGTGTTTCGATGTACATGTGACTAATAAAGATGTCTTCTCTTATCTTGTAATGCATAAAATTTCTCTGTTGCACAATCTGCCATTTTTAAAAAATGAATGGAATAGAGCTGAATCCAGGGCGTTCATCATTTCTTATATTAACTCATAATTATGTTTTGGACCAGGGCAGAACATTACTCCAAATTGCTTACATTTCCAAATTTTCCATCTGTTTCCTTACTATGGTTCTGGAACAAATAAGCTCTCATTCTGTCCTCTAATGAGAATTCACCCAGTTTCTTTGTAAGTTTGCCATTATAACATCAAAAGAATGAATGGTTTGTTAAGCTTTTCTGGTAGTAGCTGTAGGATCACTATTGTACAGCAGACTGGAAGAAAACACATTCTTCTCTTCAAATCATTCTTTGGGATCTTTTCCAACAATTGAAGCAGGTGTATACTGGGATGAACAATTCATCTGGGAGACAGTATTTCCAACAATGTAGTCTTCCAATCATATTGTATTGGATTATCATCCAAGATATGTTATTATGTCTTCTGAGGACCAGATCCTTCCAAGTCAGATAGGAGAACTACCCCAAAACATTGATTGTTTATTTCCCTCCATAGATGCTCCTGATCTGCTGAGTTCCTCTAGCATTTTGTGTGTGTTGCCCCTGAACAATACTGGTGGTTTTTGGTACCATTGTTAGATGAATTGTTAGATGCAATCATGAAGAAGGCATGCCAGCAACTCCACTTCATTCGGAGTTTGAGGTCTGTCACCGGAGACTCTTACAAATTTCTGTAGGTGTACTGTGGAGAGCATTCTGACTGGTATGGAGCCTCCAGCTTCATCATGGGCACAACGCTCCCCACCATTGAGGACATTTTCAAGAAGCGGTACCTCAAGAAATGGCACCCATCACGAAGGATCCTCATGTAACTTTCTTTGAAAATGTGAGAAATGACAATAAAGCAGCATAGTGAGAACAAATTCCCATCTGCATCTGTGCCTTCAAGCTCCTGCAAACACAGCGCCTCATCAATAACAGAAATGAAAAGTAAGTTTAGGGAGCTGGGCAGAAGGCTGAAGAACAGGACCTCAAGGGTAGCAATCTCAGAGAGGCTTTGAGGAAGGAGAAGCAGAGTACAGGCTATAAAAGTGGAAAGGTGGATGGGTTAAAGTGCATTTACTTAAATGCAAGAAGCAACAGGAATAAGGGAGATGAACCGAGAGCTTGGATAAGTACATGGGATTATGATATTGTGGCTATTACAGAGACATGGCTGACATCAGGGCAGGAATGGATATTGAATATTCCTGGTTTTCAGTGTTTTAAAAAGGATGGTGGGGGGGGGGGGAGAAGAGGAGGAGGGGTGGTGATACTGGTCAGGGACACTATTACAGCTGTAGAAAGGGTGGATAATGTAGAAGGATCCTCTCTAGAGTCAATATGGGTGGAAGTTAGGAACAAGAAAGAAACAGTTACTCTACTGGGAGTATTCTATAGGCCCCCAGTAGCAGTAAGGATAGTGAGGAGCAGACTGGGAGGCAGATTTTGGAAAGATGCAAAAATAACAGGGTTATTATCATGGGAGACTTCAACTTCCCAAATATTGACTGGCACCTGCTAAGTTCCAAAGGTTTAGATGGGGCAGAGTTTGTTAAGTGTGTCCAGGACGGATTCCTGTCACAGTATGTTGACAGGCCGACTAGAGGGAATGCCATACTAGATCTAGTTTTAGGTAATGAACCGGGTCAGGTGACAGATCTATCGGTGGGTGAGCATTTGGGGGACAGTGACCGCTGGTCCATAACCTTTAGCATTATCATGGACAGGGATAGGAGCAAAGAGGACAGGAAGATATTTAATCGGGGAAAGGCGAATTATGAGGCTATAAGGCGAGAACTTGAGAGTGTAAATTGGGATGACATTTTTGAAGGGAAATGTACTGTGGAGATGTGGTCGTTGTTCAGGGATCTCTTGCGACAGGATGTTAGGGATAAATTTGTCCCAGTGAGGCAGAGAAGGCATGGCAGGGTGAAGGAACCATGGCTGACAGGAGAGATGGAACAACTAGTTAGGAAGAAGAAGGCAGCATACATAAAGGTGTAAGCAGCAAGGATCAGACAGGGCTAGTGAGGAATATAGAGTAGCAAGGAAGGAACTTAAGAAGGGCCTGAGGAGAGCTGAAGGGGACACGAAAAGGCTTTGGTGAGTAGGGTTAAGGAGAATCCCAAGGCTTTTTTCTCGTACGTGAAGAGCAGGAGGATGGCTAGAGTGAAGGTAGGTCCAATTAAAGACAAAGGTGGGAAGATGTGCCTGGAAGCTGTGGAAGCGGGTGAGGTTCTCAATGAATACTTCTCTTCAGTATTCACCAAGGAGAGGGGTCTTGATGACGCTGAGGACAGTGTTGGTAAGGGTAATGTTCTAGAGTATGTAGATATCAAGAGAAAGGTTGCGTTGGAGCTGTTAGAAAATATTAGGACAGATAAGTCCCTGGGTCCTGATGGAATATTCCCCAGGCTGCTTTGGGAGGTGAGAGAGGAGACTGCTGAACCATTGGCTAGGATCTTTGAGTCCTCGTTGTCCACAGGGATGGTACCAGAGGATTGGAGGGTGGCGAATATTGTCCCCTTATTCAAAAAAGGTAGTAGGGATAGTCCAGGGAATTACAGACCAGTGAGCCTTACGTCTGTGGTGGGTAAGCTGTTAGAAAGGATTCTAAGAGATAGGATATATGATCATTTAGAGAATCATGGACTGATTAGGGACAGCCAGCATGGCTTTGTGAAGGGAAGATCTTGCCTCACAAGCCTGATAGGGTTCTTTGAGTAGGTGAGCAGGAAGATTGATGAGGGTAGTGCAGTAGATGTGGTCTACATGGATTTTAGTAAGGCATTTGACAAGGTTCCGCATGGTAAGCGTCTTCAGAAGGTCAGAGGCCAAGGGATCCAGGGAGGCTTGGCCGTGTGGATTCAGAATTGGCTTGCCTGTAGAAAGCAGAGGGTTGTGGTGGAGGGAGTGAATTTGGATTGGAGGGCTGTGACTAGTGGTGTCCCACAGGGATTGGTTCTGAGACTTCTACTTTTTGTGATATTTATTAATGACTTAGATGAGGGGGTGGAAGGGTGGGTTAGCAAGTTTGCAGATGACACAAAGATCGGTGGTGTTGTGGGTAGTGTGGAGGGCTGTCAAAGCTTACAGAGGGATATTCATAAGATGCAGAGCTGGGCTGAGAAGTGGCAGATGGAGTTCAATCCGGAGAAGTGTGAGGTGGTACACTTTGGAAGGACAAACTCCAAGGCAAAGTACAAGGTAAATGGCAGGATTCTGGGCAGTGTAGAGGAGCAGAGGGATCTGGGGGTTCATATCTACAGATCACTGAAAGTTGCATCACAGGTGGATAGGGCAGTTAAGAAAGCTTATGGGATGTTAGCTTTCATAAGTCGTGGGATCGAGTTTAAGAGCCGCGAAGTAATGATGCAGCTTTACAGAACTCTGGTTAGGCCACACTTAGAGTATTGTGTCCAGTTCTGGGTGCCTCATTATAGGAAGGATGTGGAGGCGTTGGAGAGGGTGAAGAGGAGATTTACCAGGATGCTGCCTGGATTAGAAAGTATGGATTATGAGGAGAGACTAAAGGAGCTGGGACTTTACTCATTGGAGAGAAGGAGGATGAGGGGAGACATGATAGAGGTGTACAAGATATTAAGAGGAATAGATAGAGTGGACAGCCAGCGCCTCTTTCCCAGGGCACCAATGCTTAATACAAGAGGGCATGGCTTTAAGGTAATGGGTGGGAAGTTCAAGGGAGATATCAGAGGGAGGTTTTTCACCCAGAGAGTGGTTGGTGCATGCAATGCGCTGCCTGGGGTGGTGGTGGAGGCTGATACATTGGTCAAGTTCAAGAGATTGTTAGATAAGCTTATGGAGGAATTTAAGATAGAGGGATATGTGGCAGGAAGGGGTTAGATAGTCTCAGGTGTGGTTTGAGGGTTGGCACAACATGGTGGGCCGAAGGGCCTGTATTGTGCTATTTTGTTCTATGGTTCTATGGTTCCTCACCATCTGAGACATGCCCTCTTCTTGTTACTACCATTGGGGAGGAGGTACAGGACCCTGAAGGCCCACACTCAACGATTCAGGAATGACTTCTTCCTTTCCGCCTTCAGATTTCTGAATGGTTCATGAACCCATGAACACTACCTCGTTATTCAGTTTTTTGCACTATTTATTTATTTACGTCATTTATAATAATTTTGTAACTTTGCACTGTATCTGCTGCCAAACAACAAATTTCATTTCATCTAAGTCAGTGATAATATGATTCTGATTCTGAATTAAAAGAACCAGCACATTCAAATTAAAATTCAATATCATTATCATTACTTTTGGTGAGGACAGCTAGTTACACTTTTATATCTTATAGTCCTTTGCATCGTGTCAATGTGCTAAATTGTAGATGCATTTGAAACTGCTTAAAGTGCAGAACGAGGTCTTGGGTTACAATATTGGTAAAGGGCGAAGAATATGTAAAAAACTTTTAAATCAATCCGCAGCTGATACAAATTGAACTGATATTTTTTCTAAGAATTCCAGGCCAGTGCTATCAAAACCCTCAACCAGCATAGGAAAGATAGACAGATGAGGGAGGAGGCAGTGTGGGAATGATGTCGGAAGCTGGAAGGAAGTGACAAAAGGCTGAAGATGCAGGAATCTGATAGGAGAGGGAGGCGAAGGATCTTCCCTCACCTGTCAACTCTTGCTCCACCCCTTCCCTCCACCAGTTTATACTGGCTACCTCCCCTCTTTCTTTCAGTCCAGATGAAGGGTCTTGAATCAAAACATCGACGGTCCATTTCCCTCCATAGATGCTGCCTGACCTGCTAATTTTCTCCAGCGTCTATGTTTTGCTCCAGATTCCAGCATCTGCAGTCTCTTGTATCTCCAGGTTAAGAGTATGGAATACTTCTGCTGGGAGTCGCACTGGAGAACCAATGATTCTACATGCTGTCACATATGATATAATTGGATAATGAGGAGTTTGGAAGTGGGAATGTTAAATAGCATCAATCACACAACCAAAGAGGATGAGATTGATTGTGAAGGATACTGACATTGATACTGCATCAATTTAGTCTGTTACTGACCTGGATGTATATCAGAAATATCTCAAACATTTTCCATTGAGATGGACCAAAATACTGTTGAGCACATATGTAGGAAGGATCATCAAAGCTACACAGAGTTGCCAGTGGAGACAAACAGGTCCAGCTGTTTATTCCAGCTGTGGCTCAGGAGCATGAATTAGTGATCACTGACATTGACTGGATTGAGAGGAAGACTTTGAAATCTGCTTGAGATGTGTGAGGTAACCATTTCACTGGAGTTTCAGGGCAACTGTACCATAACCGAAGTCACAGATAAGGTGAAAGGTAAAGGATGCTGCAGCAAGGTAATTTCAGTTGAGTAGCACAGAAAATACTGATGTAGAAAATGAGACTCTGCAAGTTAGCAGAAGAACTCGGGTGTTGGCCAGACTTGTTGTTTATAGAATTACTGAATGGACTGAATGAAATACAGATGCAATTGGATGTTTTAAGAAAAGACTGCGCTACAACCTGGAGGCAGTTCAAAAGCTCTGAAAGTCCTGTGAGAGATGTCACAGTAGGTATGGTCTTACCAAGGAGACAATTCACAAAAGGAACAACAGAGGAGCTGACATTATGATTTAAAAAAGGATGCAGTGAAAAGGAAAGGTCTGGTGTCTAGAGAAAGACAGGGTGAAAGTCTGGATGTAAGACAAGATGAAAAATAGAGAACCTTAAGAGACAACCAAAGTAAATATTGTTGAGTTCATGGTATTCAATAACCTACCAAATACATTGTATAATTGTTACTACCACACTACTTGGTAAAAATTATTAGTTTAGTTTAAGTTTATTTTAGCAACTGATGTATAGAATATATAATATGATATATGCAGAGTTATGTATTGTTAAGACAATTATGTTAAGGTAACACTTGCAGAATAGGATGTGAACCCAAATGTGTACAAAGCCTCTCTAGGGAAGTAATTCACTGCAATTATCAGTACCTGAAGGGGATAATTCAGAGATGTTATGTAAAGTTAAACATGAAATCTAAGCAATCAAATTAATAGATTCACCTGAATTTATGTTTGATTAAATTTATTATGCTATATCTGTAAATATTTGCAAAATGTATATCTGTTCAGTTTTGTTAATAGTTAAATAAATAATTTATAAACATAATTGGTTTATATTGGTTTATTATTTGTTTTAGGGGATGCCATGTCATGTATGTGTAAATATACTTTGTAGAACTCAGTGCACCATGCAATATGACTCTTGACCTATTGTTGTTAAAACACTGCCATTCATTGACAACTGATTGAATTCAACAAAGAATTGTTGGTACCACACCCTCTGTTAACTTGCCTAACCAACAAAGAGAGTGGATAAAGGGAAAGTAGTAAATGTAGTATATTTGGATTTCCAGTGGCATTCAATACAGTACACAGGGTTGGGGATAATTGAGCAACTTGGGCCTATGTGTATAGAGTTTAGAAGAATGAGAGATGGTTTAAGATTCTGAGGTGGATTGACAGGATGAAAGGTGA
This sequence comes from Pristis pectinata, assembly GCF_009764475.1. NCBI lineage: Eukaryota > Metazoa > Chordata > Chondrichthyes > Rhinopristiformes > Pristidae > Pristis > Pristis pectinata. Next base: position 20,538,731 of record NC_067409.1, on the reverse strand, counting down.
GAGGATGTTTCCTCTAGTGGGTTTCCGAGAGCCAGAGGGCATAGTTTCAGAATAAATATTTGCTCACTTAAAATGCTGATGAGGAGGAATTTATAAGATAGCTAAGATATCTTTATTAGTCATATGTACATCGAAACACACAGTGAAATGCATCTTTTGCGTAGAGTATTCTGGGGGCAGCCCTCAAGTGCCATCACACTTCTGGCACCAACATAGCATGCCCACAACTTCATAACTTGTACGTCTTTGGAATGTGGGAGGAAACCGGAGCACCCAGAGGAAACCCATGCAGACCCGGGAAGAACGTACAAACTCCTTACAGACAGCAGTGGGAATTGAACCCCGGGTCCCTGGTGCTGTAATAGCATTACACTAACCGCTACACTACCGTGCTTGCCTCTCTCAGAATTTCCTCTCTCAGCGGGCATGACTCTTTGCAATTTTCTACAGCTTAAGAGCTATAGAGGCAGAGTTGTGGAATACATTCAAGACAGACACTAATAGAGATTTGAATGGAAAATGAGTCAAGGGATATCTGAATTGAGTATGAAAGTGTTGTTGAGACCAAGATTAAAGCAGCCATGATCTTACTGGATGGCAGAGGAGGCTGGAGGGACCAAATGGCAATGATGGTTATGGTTATTCACATTTACATGTTGGAAGCAACAACACCATAAAGTCTACAGACACCACTGCAGCTCGCTTCCCACTAGCCCTGAGGGGAGATGGTAGATGGGTACCAGTGTCAACTCCTCCTTCTGAATTTCTACTCAAAGTGGAAAATGGATTTCAACATAAAGGCACAACAATGCTGTGTGAACAATATGAAATTGTTAAGGAAATGAAAGCCCTGTTATTGATAATTTTCATGAATAACTCTGTTACCATCTTTTTCTTCTGGTTTAAGTGATGGAAATTTCATCCTCATAGCTGTATACAAAACTCACAAGGACAAATGCAGAAGATGTTATCCTTCAGCTTTTCTCTCCAGTGTTGGACTGCTTCTTACCCAGATACAGAAAACTTGCAACCATCCTAACCACAAGGCCTTTGCAAGTAGTGATTTTACTTTGTGTGAAGGCTATAAATTCTGAATAGGTTTAACCATCCAATACACAAGTTCACTCAGGCCAGAGGTCCTGGAGTGAATCCTTTATGCATAGTGTATTTCCTTCAACAACTCATTTATTTTACAAAAATCTAATTTGACTGTACCACATAGCCAGAATTAAAATCCCTCAAATGTTTAGACAATGGTTTGACTCTGGTTCAGGCTGCTTTCTGTAGTTGGACAAATGTTTTCATTTGGATGCCATTTCTTAAGTGTCAAACATCTTCTATGAGTTCATATGGCAATTCAGTCCACAATGCAATGGTGTTCCTCATTCTATTATTTACAGTGCACAGCACACAGCCTGTATGATACTTGCTTATTTTTTTAAAAAAATACTCCCAACCTACAAGAGCTTTGCAGGCATTAATATAGTCAGCCTTGGGTAAGAGTAGTGTAGCAACAGGGTCAATCTCTTGCTTCCTTATTGGTCATCACCATCTGAGGGATGCTGCTATCTATCTCCCTCAAGGAGGTCTGCAGCAATCACCCATAAGGTATCCATGTTTATATAGCCCACCAAAACCAAACTGGTAGATTTGCTTCTGCAGCATTGAAAGTCCTCAATATGAAATATTATAGACAATGATTGACAAGTTCAATGCACCATGCATGAGCTGACAGTGTTTAGTTTGTTGTTGAATCACTGTTTTACTCAAGAATGAGAATTGGCCCACGTAAGTTAATGTTCAAGATTATAAACTGTTTCGTCAGTGAAGATCATAACATAAAAGACAAAACTGCACCAAATAAGTAATAAATAGATGGGCTATTTTTGTCAGTCACCCAGATAACCAGGAAATCTCTCTTGGCTGGTTTGCATTAGATTGATTGCTGCCACCAAATTGGCACAACCAAGGTGACGTTGTAAGAGTAATGTTCTGAACCTGAACTTTCTGATGGATGAAGAGATAGGGGTAGGAGAGTGTAATGGAAAATTAGCTTGTACATCACTTAATAGATGATTGAATGAATTACCTTTAGCAATTCTTAAAAATAACTACCATATTGTCGTTATTATGGACAAAGTTTTCATTTAGCTAAGATTCCTCTTTTTGCTGTTTTAACTTAAACGTAAAAACAGAGTCACAGAGTTGTACAGCACTGAAACTGACCCTTCAACTCACCATGTCTATGTCGACCATCATGCCAATCTATACTAATCTCACATGCCTGCATTAATTCCATGTCGCTCTATGCCCTGCTCATTCAAGCACCTGTCTAGATGCCTCTTAAATGTATAAAACATGTTGGATTGGATGAAGCACCAATCTATTGATAACACAAATAGTCCTTTCAAGGTTCCATGCAGCAATCTTTCATTCAAATACATAAGGAATACATGCATGTTAGGGACCTTGGGTGTACTGAGAAACAAAGGGACCTTGGTGTACAGGTCTGAAGATCCCTGCAGGTGGCAGCATCGGGTAGATAGGATGGCGAAGAAGGCAAACAGGATACTTGCCATCATTACCCTGGGCATAGAATATATGTAGGGAGGTCATGGTACAACATTATAAAACAATGGTTAGGACACTAGTGGAATATTATGGGCAGATCCGTCCAACACACTGGAGAAGAACACGATTGCATTGGACAGGGTACAGAAGAGACACAGGGTGTTGCCTCGGATGGAATGTTTTAGTTATGAGGTAAAACTGGAAAGGCTGGATTTGCTCTCCTTGGAGAAGCAGAAGCTGACAGGGACCTGAGAGAGGTATGCAGAATTATGAGGGACATAGATAGGGTGGATAGTAAGAAACTTTTATCCTTGGTATAAGTCTAGAGGCCATTGGTTTGAGGTGAGGAGCAAGAAGTTTAGAGGGAATCTGAAGAAGAATCTTTTCAACCATAGGGCGGTTGATATCTGCAATGCACTGCTTCAGAAGGTATGCTCAGTAAGAAGCATCTGGATGAACACTTGAATTGTCAAGGCATTGAAGGCTCTGGACCAAGTGCTGGTAAATAGGATTAGCATAAATAGGTGCTTGATGGTCAGCATGTACATGGTGGGCTGAAGGGCCTGTTTCGATACCACTTACACAAAATGAATTTTGACATTTGTTTTTTAATTTATGCATCATGTGTTGGAATTTCTTAGCAGAGAATTTCACCATGTCTGGTTGTGTCACTGTGAACAAGAAATTGTGTGTATATATCTGGTGGTACAAATGAAGATAGTACTTGAAAATAGATTGCATTTTTCTTCTAGCTATCAAAGGGTAGATATTCACCAATTTGAATGATGATGTTTTAACGAGTTCCTGGTGCATATTTTTGTGTCAAAGTATTGTGATGGGAATGGTTTCATGTGATAAGATATACCAATAAAAGCAATCAGCACAACATCGGGATCTCAGAGATTTTATTTTAAATCTTTTTAAAAAATGAGCTTTATTTTGGATATCTGTAAGTCTTGCATCCTTGTGAATGTAAATTTATGTGATATGACTGCATTCAGACCCACAAATCTGGGCATAAACATGTGTTCTGAAGCACAGTTGTAGTTCTCATCAATTATACTGTACCAAATGTATTTCTGATGCCACTCAGCTGCTATCACACTTCTTTTTATTCACTGCATTATTTGCTCTAGAAAAGTAAGATTTATAACACCATAACGTCTTTAAGAAACATTTCAGAAAGAAAAATGTAATGGCGTACTATTTGCAAGATATTTAATGTCTATTCAGTCCAACTGTTATTTCCCCAAATACTAAAATTACACCATTTCCAATTCTGCTTAAAAATTTCTACCAGCCAAAATAGGACACATAGAGGACTTCAGCAACTTTTATGAGCTGTTCTGGTATTTGGTTAATACAGTCACAAAATAATCTCCAATGGTAAAAGTAGAATTGCTGGGGATATTCTTCAGGTCAAGCAGCAGCTGTGAAGGGAGAAACACGGAAAACCTTTGTTTGTTGAAAATCAAAACAAACTGCAGATGATGGAAATCTGAAATTAAAAAAACAGGAAATGCTGGAACAACTTTCAGGTCAGGCAGTAACGGTGGAAATATAAACAGAGTTAATGTTTCAGGTCAATGACAATAACAATGAAATGTTAACATTTCAGGTTGAAGAATCTTTGTTGGCTGATCTCTTAGTTTCCATTTTATTCTCTATAAATGAATAAAATGCTTGAGACTTTCGCTTTGATTTTCACTGAGCAGGTTTCCAAGCCCATGCCTACCCAAGCTCTTAGCTCCTCAGTGCATCCTAGAAAGTACACTGAATCATACTATTTGATAGTTTGTAGTGAAGTTGCTGCAGTGACATGCAGGTAACCATGTGACTGCTTTTGCACACTAATATTGTGCAATAGAATCTGAAGAGATGATTGTCTAGTTAATCTGATTTTAATGGTGCTTGGCTGAGAGATGGTCATTGCTTGTTAAATTGGGAGAGATAACATCTCATAGTAATATATATATTTTTTTAATTCGCCATAACCAATGGAGCAGGTTGGTGGGGTTCTGTGCAATTTCATATCTCCTCATCATTTTTTATTTACTTATGTGATATAGGTTTCACTGATAAAGATTGCTTATCCCTAACTGCCCTTGAGAATGGGCTGATGAACCGTCCTTTTGAATTGCTGCAGTCCTTCTGGGAGAAATACCCCACCGTGCTGTTCAGTCATGGGTTCCAGGATTTCAACCCAGCAATAATGAAGGGCCAACAGTACAGTTCCAGGTCAGGATGCTGTGTGATTTGGAGGGGAATCTGCAGATGGCAACTTCAATGGCTCGGCTACCCGTCCTTCCTGTTAGGAAAGATTGTGGATTTCGGAGCTGCTGTAACTGAAGCCACAGCTAGTTACTGTCGTGGACTTTACAATACAGCATGATTAGAACATAGAACAGTACAGCAAAGACCTGCAGCCCACAATGTCGGAGCCAAACACGCTCCATATTTGAACTAAACTGAATCTCTTCTGCTTGTACATGACCCATATCCCTCTATTCCCTGCATATTCACGTGTTGATCTAACAGCCCCTTAAACACCACTATCGTATCTGTTTCCACCACTACCCTGCAGCACGTTCGAGGTACATATCACTCTCTATGCAAAAAAAGCTTGCCCTGCACATCTCCTTTAAACTTTCCCCCTCTCACCTTCAATGCATGTCCTCTCGTACTTGATATTTCGACCCTGGAAAAAAGATTCTGACTATCTACCCTGTGTGCCTCTCATAATTTTATAAACTTCTATCAGATTTTATAAATTTCTACTTATTCATTGGATGTGGATATCAATGATGTTCCCAGCATATATTATTCTTCCCTAATTGCTCCTAAGCTGAAGCTGTTGAAGATTGTTTCACTATTTTCTTTGTTATCCATAGCTGGTACTCAGTAACTCATAGAGCTTATTTAGTGTAGTTTTTTTTATTTGTTCATGAAACACAGACATCATTGACAATGCCAGCATTTATTCTCCATCCTTAATTGCCTGAACTAAGGAGAGAGTTAAGAGAAAGCTGCATGAGTAGGTCTGAAGTTAAATGTAAGACAGACCAAGGAAGAATGGCAGCTTTCTTCCACCAAAGGATATCTGTGAACCAAATAGATTTCTATGACAACTCAGAAATTTCTTGGTAATCATTACTGAGACATCAGATAACGATTTGAATTACACAGTGGCACACCTAATAGAGCTGCTGCCTCGCAGTTTCAGCGATCCGGGTTCAACCCCGATCTCTGGTGATTTCTGCATGGGAGTTTGCATGTTTTCCCTGTGACTGCAAAGCTTTCCCCTGGGTGCTTCAGTTTCCTTCCATACCCCAAAGGCATGCAAATTGATAGATTAATTGGCCACTCTAAATTACTTCCAGTGTGTAGACGAATGGTAGAATCTGGGAGGAGTTGATGGTAATGTGGGGAGAACAAAATGTGATTAGTGTGAATGGGTGCTTGATGGTAGATGAAGACTCAATGGGTCAATAGACTCTATGATGTGATGTCTGCAAGGTGAGATTCCAACCTGCTTCTCTGCCGGCTGCTCTAGTAACTTACCGACTATGCTTCCAAACCCAATGGTAAAAGGAGTAAGTGTTTAGGGTGGTGGATGAAGTACCAGTTAAACAGGCTGCTTTATCCAGGATGGTGTCAAGTTTCTTCGGTGATTTTTGAGCCGCACTTGTCAAGCCAAGAGGATAGCATCCCATCACACTCCTGGCATGCCTCTTGGAGGAGGTGGAAAGGCATTGGGGTATCCAGAGATGGGTCACTAACTGCAGGATACCCAGTCTTTGACCTGGTCTAGTAACCACAGTGTTTCTATGGCTAGTCCAGTGTAATTTCCATTACTGAACAACCTTAACAATTCAGACTAGGCAAGTTTGGACTGATGTTTCTGATGCCCAGTTTCTTGTTTAGAGTAACACATGGAAAATGCACATGCTGGGAGATGGGGTGTTGCTATTATCTGGACTGGGAAAGGAACAATATTTTAAAGGAAAATAAATATAACTGTTTGTATTTTTAATCGGATTTTAGCTTTTTTTATCTCCTGTTTATTTTTTAAGTAAAGGAAACTGTGGGGTGGGGTGGGTGGAATAATGTTCAACTTTGGTGGAGGAATGAGAGAATATGAAGATGGAGGCCTTGGATCAGCCACAGACTGCCCTATTTTCCTATCCATTACCATTAATGATCCTGAACAAGACTAATTGAGTGTCCCATAAAGCACTGAGGATATAGCTGGCAGCGGCTGCATCGACACAGTGCATGTATATCCACAAGAGTGCAGAATTCCAGGGCACTGGGACTGAACAGAATAAGTAAGGTTTGACTGAAGATGATCCTAATTAATTAACCTTGCTTTTAATAAATGGGCTTGCATTATGCATTTTTGTATAAGACGTGATTACATTGCTTAAAATCATTGGGTGTTGCACCCCTGCCATTCCTGGAAAGAGGATTTCATGTTTAATGAAATAATTTGTAAAAGGCTTCTTCTACCACTGAGAAGAAAACAATTGGTTGAGAATGTAAAATTTACTTAGTGCTTCATTAAACACTTTAAATGTAAGCTGACAGCAATACCTCCCTGGTGAATGTAATTTAATGCAATGTCCTGTTAGCAAGCAGCAGAAGACTTAAACAAATCATTTGTAGCTATTTGAACAGTAAAACAAAGTAAGCAGTCAAGAGAAATGTTACCTTGCTGCATAATTAATAACGTTTGCTTCAGAATTAGAAAAATCAATTTTAAAAAATTCATAAATAATCATACAACTTGAGTGGATTGCTTGCAATGTTCAGGCATCTACTGATGTGCCCTAAATTTCCATTCTCAGGCTCAGACAATCTAAAGCTCAATAAAATTCTGGATGCCATCTCTCAGCAGAAGTTCATCGCCAGGGCCTCACTCACTCATAAGTCTTCCTTCAGCTACTAGATAATGCATTCCTGCTCCATTGAATTCACAGGAATTCACACAAACCCTTGCAGCAGTTCCCTACCAAAAAACACAAGGCAATTCCTCTAAACTTAGATCCTCAGGGAATTCATATTAAACCTCCCATTTGGCAAAGGGTAATGTAGTCACAGTCAGAATGAGTGAAGCAAGTGTCTGCTGTAAATTCTCCCAGAAGACTCTAAAGAGTTAAGCAAAAAGAAATCCTGGCTGACACTAGGGAGTATCAAGGGTGTGTTACTCTGGCAGAAGTGTCTGTCAGCTGATGACCTAAAGTTCAGACCCACTCTCTCAGGTCAACGTAAAGAGCCTGTGGCACCATGTCAAAGAAGAGCTTGTTATTCTAGGCAATATATATTTATCAAGCAATATTGTTAAATCCAGTCCAGATGAAGGATCTCGACCCAAAACTCAAATAGGTTGAGTCAGTTAGAGCTTTACTCTTTGGAAAGAAGAAGGATGAGGGGTGACTTTATCAAGGTCTACAAGACGATAAGAAGTATAGATCGAGTGGACAGTCAGAGACTTTTTTCCAGGGCAAAAATGGCTCACACGATGGGGCATAATTTTAAGGTGATTGGAGGAAGGTATAAGGGCAATGTCAGAGGTAAGACAGACAGTGGTGGGTGCATGGAATGCACTGCCGGCAGAGATTGTGGGGGCAGGTACATTAGGTACATTTAAGAGACTCTTAGATAGCCACATGAATGATAGAGAAATGGGAGGGAAGGGTTAACATTTGGGAGGGAAGGGTTAGATAGACATTAGAGCAGGATAAAATGTCGGCACAACATTGTGGGCCGAAGGGCCTGTACTGTGCTGTAGTGTTCTATGTTCTATGAAAAGTTGACTGTCCATTTCCCTCCATTGATGCTGCCTGACCTACTGAGTTCCTCCAGTATCTGGTGTGATGTTAAATCAAGTGATGTGTTCACATCACACAGCTATTGTGGAAGCTCGGTGTGCACTGCTGTGCTTCCTACAGTACACCATTCATTGTTATAGAGTGTTTGGGGCTATCACAATACAGTGAAAGGTGTAATAGAAGTGCAACTATTTCAAACAGCACATCAATACAGAGTCATAGAATGATAGAGACTTAGAGCACAGAATCAGGTGCTTCAGCTCACTGAGTCCATGCTGACCATCAACCATCCATTTATACTAATCCCACAGTATCCCCATTCTAAAAAAAATTCTCCCTACATTCTTATTAACTCTCCCCAGATTCTACCAGTCACCCACACTCTAGGGGGAATTTACAGAGTCACAGTGGTCAATTAACTTACCAATCTGCTCGTACTTGGGATGTGGGACGAAAGTGGAGCAGCCACATGGTCACTCTGCAATTCCACATGGACAGCATCCAAGGTCAGACCTGAGCCCAGATCGATGGCATTATGAAGCAGCGGCTCTACCAGCTATGTCACTGTGCATATGTGGACGTCAAAGGTGAGCTGAAGATCAAACACTGGTATGACGAACCTCCTGCTCCCTTGCTGGACTTGCCATTGAGGCCAAGGCAGATCAAAAATGTGGTGGACTGAGGGGCCAGAAGCATCGTGTCTAATCTCTCAGCTTCAGGTCAGAGATGATGATTATATATAATGTATTTGAACGGAGTTACCATCCTGACCTGATAAGTTAAGTGCAAGTAAGCTGTTTATTTTGTTTAATCTCAATGTTTTTAATTAGTCTCTAATACCTTCAGGTGTCTTTAATGAAATACATTCTTTATTTCATACTTACAAAAATAATTTTTATCTTAATTATTTAAGTTTACTTATACAGTTTATAAATTTCTGGATAAGATGTTCGAAAATTGTTCAAAGGCCTTTGGTGGTGGCATGTACTCCACTGCAAGGTGTTCTGGGAATGGGGGCTTGTGAGATGCCATCTGAGGCCAAGTTCCTACTCACAATCCAAACTGTTTCCTGGGATGATTCGTGGGTGCAGAGGCTGAGCTCGGCACACCCTCCATGTGCAGAAGAAGTTCGAGTGGTTAGGCAAGAAGGACTGGTGGATCAATGGATCATGTCCAGGACAATTTGGCCATTCATGGCTTTTCATCATGGCTACGCAAGTCCAAATTCAGAGGACATTTCAGAGAGAAAGTGATTAATGCTACTTATAAAGAATAAAACAGGATCAACCTAGGCACCAAATTCAGACACAGCAGCATTGCTCCTAATGCTATTGACTTGCAAGAACCTCATCACAAATGGTGCTTTTTTTATATATCTATTTTTTGGTATTTGGGTGTCACTGGCAAAACCAGCATTTACTGCCGATCACTAATTGCCCAGCATTCATTTGGGTGAAGGTACTACCACAATGCTGTGTGTAAGGAGTTCCAGGATTTATTCCCAGTGACAATGAAGAACCAGTAATATATTTCCATGGTGCACTGAATATGGTCTGCATCTTGCTGCATGCAGGCATGGCTGCTTCATTTGTTTGAGAAGTTGCAAACGAAATTGAACATTGTGCAATCATCAGCAAACATTCCCACTTCTGACCTTATGATTGATGGAAAGCCATTGGTGAAGCAGTTGAAACTGCTGGACCTAGGACACTACCCTGAAGAACTCCTACAGCGATCTCCTGGGACTGGGAATGTTGACCTCCAACAACCACAGCCAGCTTCCTTTGTGCAAGGCATGATGCTGAGCATTTTCCTTTGATGCCCATTGACCTCGTGTTTGCCAGTGCTCTCAGCTATTTCTTGATATCGAGTGGAATGGATCAAGGTAACTGGAAATGCTGGAGATTTCAGGAAGAAGCCGAAATGGATCAGGTATTCAGCACTTCTGGTTGAACATGGCCGTGAATACAGCCTTTCCTTTAGCACTCACCCACTGGGCCCCACCATTGTTGAGGATTTGGACATTCTTGGAGCCACCTGTTTAATTGTCCACTGTAGAACTGCAGAAATTTGATCTGATCCATTGGTTGTGAGATTGCTTAGCTCAGTCTAATGCATGTCGGTTTTATTGTCTGGTATCTGCATTCATTCAGTAAACATTCACAGAAAATCAAAACCTGAAATTGCTCAAAATCTAAAATAAAAACAGAAACTGCTGGAAACATTCAGCAGGCCAACCAGCACCAGCGGAGAGGGAAATAACGTTAATGAATATTTAACAGAACTGGAAAAGTGTGAAAACAAGTGTGTTTTAAGTTGCAGAGAGCAGGAGGGATGAAGAGGACAGAGGGAATGTCAGGAATAAAGTGAGACCAAGGTTCTCTAAAAGACACAATTAATGTTCAGTTAAGGGAGAAAATTGAATCCTAACTTAATATTCCTAATCTATGTAGGGAAGGGTAAGTAGAGGAAGATGAATGAAGTATTTGTGGAGAGAAAGAACAACATGCTGGCACTGTGAGAAGCAAAATACAGTAGGTGTTGAAGCAAGACAGCAGTCCTGAAGAAAGATCTTGACCCGAAACATTGACCACCTGCTTTTATCCATGGATTCTGCCTGGCCTGCTGAGTTCCTCCAGCATCATCGTGTTTTTCATCTCGATTCTAGCATCTGCAGTCCTTTGTTTCTCTAGTGGGTGTTGTAAACCTGAAATAAAAGTGAAAGCTGGAAATACTCAGCAAATCAGGTAGCATCTGTGGAGAGAAAAATACTAAGTTATTGTATTAGGTGGATAACCTTGCATCAGAACTAGCTACTTCGTATGCAAATAGGAAATGTACTTCCCAATTGTTGAATTCAATATTGAGCCCCAAAGGTCTTCAACATGCCAAGTCAGAAGATGAAGTGCTCTTCCACAAGCTTACTCATCCTTTGTTGGAAGGAGACCTTTCTGCAAAGTATTGAGCAGAACATAACAGGTGTGTCCTCATGTTAGACGTGTCCTCCACCGTGAAGATTGACACAAAACACTCGTTCAAGGCCTCGGCCATTTCCACATTACCCGATATTAATTCCCCCTTCTCATCTTCCAAGGGACCTATGTTCACTTTAGCCACCTTTTTTATGTGTTATATAGATATAAAAACATTTACTATCTGTTTTTTTTATATTTTCTGCTAGTTTACTTTCATAATCTATCTTTCCTTATTGCTTGCTTAATGGTTCTTTGTTGCTTTTTAAAGTTTTCCCAATCCTCCAGTTTCCCACTGCTCTTGGCAACTTTGTAAGCGTGAGCTTTTAGCTTAAAGCCTTCTTTTATTTCCTTAGTTATCCAAGGCTGGCTCTCCCCACCCTTACTGTCCTTGCTTTTAACTGGAATATACTTTTTTTGCGCGCCATGAAAATCTCTGAAAGTCTTCCACTCTTCCTCAACTGAACCACCATATAGCCAGTGATTCCAGTCTACACCAGCCAACACCTCCCTCATCCCGTTGTAGTCGCCCTTGTTAAGGCATAATACACTGGTTTTAGATCGAACTATTGCACTCTCCATTTGTATGAGAAATTCAATCATTCTATGATCACTCTTTCCAAGAGGATCCCTAACTACAAGATCGTTAATTTTACCTGCCTCATTGCATAGGACCAGATCGAAGGTAGCATTTTCTCTTGGAGGTTGAAGTCCTCCTCAAGACTGCCTTGACCAACTAGATTCTCCCAATCTATGTGGAAGTTAAAGTCCCCCATGACAACTGCTGTTCCATTCTTACATGCATCAAATATTTCTTGGTTTATTGTTGTGCCACTGTAATGTTATTATTCAGTGGCCTATAGACAACTCCCACCAGTGATTTTTTTTCCTTTACTATTACTAATCTCCACCCAGATGGATTCTGCTCCTTAGATTTTATATCATCTCTCACTACTGCCCTCATCTCATTCTTAATTAAGAACGCTACCCCACCTCCCTTACCTTCCTGTCTATCCTTCCGTATTACCTGATACCCCTGGATATTTAATCCCCACTCATCTCCACCCTGTAACCATGTTTCTGTAATGTCCACTAAATCATACCCCTTTGTACTGATTTGTGACATAAGTTCACTGATCTTGTTTTGAATACTACGGGCATTCAGATGAAGTGCCCTTACACTCATTGTCCTTTTAGAATCTAGTAACATTTGTGTCCTTTGCGTTTGAGTTTTCTGTACTCTACTCTTACTTTTCTCTTTTCTAACTTTTGCTCTGGTCTCTGCTTTGCTTCCCTCTGTCTTTCTGCATGGATTCCCATCCCCCTGCCATATTAGTTTAAACCCTCCCCAACAGCAGGAGCAAACAATTTCCTTAGGGCATTGATTCCAGTCCTGCTTGGGTGTAGACCATCCGGGTTGTACTGGTCCGGACATCAACCAAACTGTGTAAGAAAACTTACCCCTCAGGTCCCCTTTAAGAACATAGGACATTACAGCACAGTACAGGCCCTTTGGCCCACAATGTTGTGCCGACATTTTATCCTGCCCTAAGATCTATCTAACCCTTCCCTCCCACATAGCCCCCCATTTCTCTATCACTCATGTGTCTATCTAATAGTCTCTTAAATGTCCCTAATGTGTCTGCCCCACAACCTCTGCCGGCAGTGTGTTCCACGCACCCACGACTCTTTGTATAAAAAACTTACCTTTGACATCCCCCTTATACCTTCCTCTAATCACCTTAAAATTATGCCCCCTTGTGTTAGCCATTATCACCCTGGGAAAAAGTCTCTGACTGTCTACGCCATCTATGCCTCTTATTGTCTTGTACACCTTAGGTCCCCTTCAAGAACATAGAACATAAAACTCCTTCCTCTCATCTTAAACCTATGTTTTCTTATTTTTGATATCCCTACCATGGAAAAAAGATTTTGACTATCTCGCCTAACTATAGTATTATAAATCTCTATCAGATTACCCCCCCAGCCACCTTCGCTCCAGAGAAAACAAAGCCAGTCTATCCAATCTCTCCCCATAACTAAAGCCATCCAATCCAGACAACATCCTGGTGCAGCTCCACTGCACCCTCTCCAGCGCAATATGTGGAGAGAGAGGACCAGCAGTTCCATGCTGGAAAAAACAGGGTCCACACTCTTCTTAAAGCCCTGTGTCAAATTGGTGGTGGATTCCTCTGTGTTCCTTGGCACAGAACAGAAGCTTTCTGGTAGGCCTACCAGTGCACCACACATTTTGTTACCTACCACCTATTGCCATCCACTGTAACCCAGCCATCTGCTATGTCCTCTGCAGCAGGACTCATATACAGTCTCAGCCCCTGGCAGGCTACTATCACTTATCAAAAACCAATGACATATCAAAATATCTGCAGAGGCTGGAAGTCTGAAACAAAAACAGAAAATTCTAGAGAAACACAGCAGGTCAGGAAGAATCCGTGGAAAGAGAAACAGATAGTGTTGCAGTCTGCAAAGGGTCACAGACCCTAAATGTTTCTCTTTCCACAGACACTGACTGACTTGCTGAGCTTTTCTTGCATTTTCTATTTTTGTACATACCATTGTCTCCTGCCTTGGCTCAATCACATGTTTGCCCAATCTCTTACCTGTTGCAGATCCTGCTTTTATGTCCATTAAACCATAAGATATAGGAGCAAAATTAGGTCATTTGGCCCATCAAGTCTGCTCCACCATTCAATCATAGCAGTTTTTTTTTCTCTCAATCCCATTCCCCTGCCTTCTCCCCATAACCCTTAACCCCCTTCCCAATGAAGAACCTATCAATCTCTGCTTTAAATACACCCAATATGTGGCCTCCACAGCCCTCCATAGCAACAAATTCCACCGATTCACCACCCTCTGATTGAAGAAATTCCTCCTCTCCTCAAAGGGACTTTAAATAAAGTGACTTTATTCTGAGGTTGTGCCCTCAGATCCTAGACTCTCCTACTACTAGAAACATCCTCTGCACATCCACTCTGTCCAGGCCTTTCAGCATTTGGTAGGTTTCAGTGAGTTCCCCCCTCATCCTTCTGAACTTCATTGAATACAGACTGTAAGAGATGTGCACATGAGGAGCATAGATCAGGTAAATAGTTCTCCCCATAGCCAAGGTGTTTAAAACTAGAGGGCATAAGTTTAGGGTAAGGGATAAGAGGTTTAGAGGGGATCTGTGAAGCAATTTTATCACCCAGTGGGTGATTAGAATCCAGAATGCATCGCTGGATTGGGTGGTGGACGCAGAGACCCTCACATCTAAGTATTCAGACGAGCACTTGAATCACCAACGTCTGGAAGGCTACTGAATAAGTGCTGGAAAAATGGGATTATTACAGATGATTACTTGATCGTTAGGTTGGACACTGTGGACATTTTTCAGTGCTGTATGATCCTACGGTTCTTTGTGCAGTGAGTACAATGGAGGTGAGTGTGAAACAGGTGACTACACCTTGAGCTTCACTGATTCCATGCTGCACCTCCACTGCTCAGCCAGGGTCCACTACCTGGATAACAGAAAGGAAAAAGGTTGTGGTGTAGTGATGGGAGGTAGGAAGGGAAGTACACGCTTAAACAACATGCAGCCTGTAAGTCAGAAAAGAATGCGAGTTGAGAATGAAATAATCAGTAAAGAGGAGGATTGGATTCAACGATATGATCATCCACGACCCTTCCAATAATGGGCAGCAGTATCTTCACTCCATAAGGTATGACAGACAGGTGGACTTCTAACCTCCAGATTATTTCCCATTGTCTCTGGTTATACATCACCTGCCCCAGGAGGTGACTGGCTGTCAGTGTGTACAAGTTGTGAAACATGTGTTGCATCATTGCTAATCACATGGGAAGTTATGTGAATGAAGGTTAGGTGAGCCTTCTGAATAACAGAGATTACAGTTAAGTGTGGTGGTGTAGTGTATTGAATGCAAGTTCAGAGAAGTAGAGCAGATAGAGTCATACAGCACAGAAACCAGCCCAACTCGTCCATGCCAACCAAGATGCCATCTAAGCTTGTTCCATTTGCCCACTTTTGGCCCTTTCCTACTCATGAACCTGTCCAAGTGCCCTCTAAATGTTGTTAATGTACCTGCCTCAACCACTTCCTCTGGCAGCTCATTCCATATACTGACCACCCTCTGTGTGGAAAAGTTGCCCCACAGGTTCCTTTTAAACCTCTCTTCTCTCACTTTCCACCTATGCCCTCTTGTTCTTGATTCCCCAACCCTGGGGAAAAGACAGTGTGCATTCACTATATCTGTGCCCCTCATGATTTTATACACCTCTATAAGATCACCCCTCATTCTTGTACACTCCGAGGAATAAAGTCCTAGCCTTTTCAACCTCTCTCTATAACACATTCCCTCAAGTCCTGGCAACATCCTTGTAAATCTTTGCTGCATTCTTTCCAGCTTAATGGCATCTTTCCTATAGCAGATTGACCAAAATTGAACACAATATTCTAAATGCGGCCTCACTAACAGCTTGTACAATTGCAATGTCCCAATTTCTTAATGCCCTGATGTAGACCAACATGCCAAAAGCCTTCTTCACCACCATGTCTACCAGCATTTTCAGGGAACCATGCACTTGTACTCCTAGGTCCCTCTGTTCTACATCACTTCCCAGGCCCTACTATTTGCTGTTAAAGTCCTACCCCAAATTGTTTTCCCGAATTGTAACACCTCACACTTATCCGAATTAAACTCCATTTGCCATTCCTCAGCCCAAGATCCTGCTGTCATTCTTCTGCATGCCTGCATGGTGTAATATGGCATTTAAAGATATATTCACTGACCTTGAGTGCTCATGTGAGGTCAATACATTTCTTACGGCACTGAACCTGATTCCCCAAGCTAAATTCTAACATTTACACATTTCCACCTCATCATGTGTATGCAGGCATCTCCATCTTTTACACCTCCTGCACCAAGACCACCAATGCAACTTTGGACAATCCTGGTCCAAATTCTTGCCCATGGTAGGATATTTTTCTTTATGGGACAGCATTATTCTGAATGATTTCACCCCCTTCAGCAGCCATAGTACGTCTTCTCTTTGAGAAATACAGGTTGGCTTTAAGTAGTGCCATCTGGTAAGGTCATTAGTCTGCATTGCTGATGAACGAAGCCAGTGCAAAGTGAGTTACGAGCAATGCTGTGATCACTAGCATGAGCAGGCAGCTCCAAAGGGCAGTGTTGTCCACATTACACCAAATAGGAGTGAGATCAGCACAGGCCAACCTCATGTCTGCTTTGCAGTGTCACTGGGGTTGCAGATGAACTTAACCCCCAGTTACCAGATTACAACTGTGCTTCTGTAACTGAGGCTGTGAGGATTTTCAAGTCAAGTTTATTTTCATATGCAGAAATACTGTATGGCATAGGTACAATGAAAAATCTGCTTGCAGTAGCATCTCAGGCACCTGGATTTAGACAACACACAGAATCAGAATCAGGTTTATTATCACTGATATATGTCGTGAAATTTGTTGTTTTGTGGCAGCAGTACAGTGCAAGACACAAAGACATAAGATTACTATAAGTTACAAAAATAAATAAATAGTGCAAAGGGGGAATAACGAGATAGTGTTCATGGGTTCATGGACCCTTCAGAAATCTGATGGCGGAGGTAAATTGTACATAAATTATACAAGTTGTGGGTGCCTGGAATGCGCTGCCAGGGTAGTAGTGGAGGCAAATACAATGAGGCGTTTAAGAGGCTCTTGGATTGGCGCATGAATGTGTAGAGAATGGAGGAATGTGGACCTCGTGTAGACAGAAGGGATTAGTTTAGTTAGGCATTTAACTACTAGCTTAATTAGTCCAGTACAACATTGTGGGCCGAAGGGCCTGTTCCTGTGCTGTACTGTTCTATGATCTATGATCTACAAGACAGTGAAGAAAAATACTGTGCAAAACAAGACATTAGTACTAAAACACAATTAGAAACAAGTTCATGGTAATGCAAGAGTCTGCAATGTTCCGTTGCTGAGGTAGGATTAGGGCTGTGCAGGTCAGTTCCAGAACCTGATAGCTGTGGGAAAGTAGCTGTTCTTGAACCTGGTGATGTGGGAATTCAGGCTTCTATACCTCCTACCAATATGGCAATAGTTTCATGTTTATAATGAACTTGCCGCTAGCAGGTTGAATTAAGTTGTCTGCGTGTGTGGTTTAAATTGAAGGGATGGCAAAGAGAGACCAGTGAGATCTTGGGTGAGTCATCTAAGATAAGATATAAGGGAAGATAAGATTTATTAATCACATATGCATCGAAACACACAGTGAAATGCATCTTTTGCGTAGTCTTCTGGGGGCAGCCCGCAAGTGTCGCCATGTTTCTGGCAGCAACATATGCCCACAACTTCCTAACCCGTACGTCTTTGGTATGTGGGAGGAGACCAGAGCACCCAGAGGAAACCCCCGCAGACACTCCTTACAGACAGTGGCCGGAATTGAACCCAGGTCTCTTGCGCTGTAATAGCATTACGCTAACCGCTACACTACCGTGCCTGCCCAGTTGACTTGTGAAATCTAGTTGACTTGTGTAAGTGTTCATGCTGAGAAGACTCAGGAAGCAGCACTCTGGGGACTCAGTTCTCAGCCCATTTCATTTGGTTACTATTCAGTGATCAACCAACACCTGAACAAAGGATGGGGGCGTGCTTGTCGTTTCTCAGTGATGTTGGGATTGGGTTTCCTTCATTAACTGCATCAGAAGATACACTCCAGGACAAGTTGGATGACTTGAGAGTGTTGTGCATGCCTGACAGCAAATTCGAACAAACCCCAAGACAATCCCGAAGCAGTTCTCCAAAAGAAACAATTATAAGCTGACTGAACACAAAGTAAAATGAAGCAGCTGTTGGAAATCCAAAATAAATTAAAAAAGCAGCAAGTTGGTCAGACAGCGGCTGTGGAAGACAGCGGTAACAGATCAAGCTGCTGGCTTGCTTAGACTTGCACCACACTTTGCAATCCACTTGTAAGCAAGAACAATGGGAGGCTTGGATTCAATACATTCTCAGCTGCTTTATGATGCATTATTGGTTACAGGGAGAGATTATTGTTCACCAGGCCCAGAACTTTTATTGAAAGTATGACTTTATTAGCAATAAAGTGAAAAGGCTGTCATGGAGGGGCAAAATGACTATCTGTCGAACAGCAGGAATGGGGTAGCTCCCAATTTTCTCTTTTCCACAAGTCAATTGACTTACTTTCAAAATCCATCAAGAGCTGCAAAGATCAAAACATCGTGGTAATAACTTTCTGGATGACTCTGGCTTGGGTATGGTGAGCTGATGAAATTGTTGCCATGGCATCACATGGACAGCTGCCTGCCCTTCAGGGCAAGGAGCAAGAAGTTAGTCCAAAAATATTTATATCGAGCCAAGTCTGGAATATGATCAGATAGCCCAGTGTACTGTGTATCACTGAGAAATTAAAGAAAAAATAAATGATCTGCAGCAAAGGGATTGAATGCTCTACAACAGGTCTCACCTATATCTTGAACACAGCAACCTATGGAAGAAACATTTTGACAGTCTGCCAGATGAACCTGAACAAGGCATAAACAAAAGCGATAGTTAACATTAATATAAATGTGCTCCTCCCCACCTCTTTTATTCTGGCTTCTGCCCTCTTCCTTTTCAGTCCTGATGAAGGGTCTTGGCCCAAAACATCGATTGTTCATTTCCATCTATAGATGCTGCCTGACCTGCTGAGTTCCTCCAGCATTTTGTGTGTGTTGGACCATTGGTGAAACTCCACACCAGCAATGAAGTGCAGAAGACCTGAAACACTGATCACCTGCTTTTCTCCATGGATGTTGCCTGGCCTGTTGAGTTCCTTGAGCATTATAGTGTTTTTTATGCTCACCTCAGTTTTAAGTGACCAGCCCCTCACCTTGAAACCATGTCCCCTTGTTCAAGGCTCTTCCATGAGTGAAACGATCTTAACATCTACCCTGTCATGCCCCCTTGGGATCTTATATGTTTCAATAAGATCACCCCTCATTCTTCTAAACCCCAAAGAACACAGACCAAACCTGTTTAGTCTGTAATGCTGAAATGCATAAATGTTGTAAAACATGAAAAGCAGAAAATGCTGCAAGGGATTTTGATAGGAACAGTCTTTCAGGCCACTGAAGTTTCCTGAGCTTGTGCTCTTGTGTAACGTAGACCTCGGAGTCCATGATAGTGGAAAGATCATAAAATAATAACAAACATTGACAATCGCCATTCATTTCCTTTTAGGCCTGAACTTTCAGGATCGGGCCCAGTACTCGGACTCTGCCAGTGGAGCCCACACTTACTTTTCCAGATCTTCAGAGGCAAAAGAGTAATTGTTCCCAACCTACAAAAGAACAACATTATCAAAAGCACTCACCTCTCACATCTGAGAATGAATGATTACCTTCATAAAGTGAAAAAAAAGGAACTACTGACAAGGGATGAGCAGGAAGATAGAGTAGGCACCAGATTCTGAGTAGGACTCATGCTTGAGGCCACAGCCCCTGGAACACACTGACAGCCTTTGACAGCCATTGTCAAAGGCTACAAAAGGCTTTCTTACAGCTAACTATTCAAATAGGGTTACATATATTTAAACAAAATTAAAAAGTACATTGAAACTAACAAATGATTCAAAACATTATAATAAAATAAAATAGTAGAGCGCTTTAATTCCAGGGGTTCAGCAACTTCATTCAAATGAGTAGGGATGCTGCCTGCACACTAGCCCTTCTGCAAGCACACACAAGTGAAATATCGGCAGTTCAGCCCAACCTGTGCTAAGCATTCCTATAAGGCTGAGAACAGACTTCGCAGTGGAAGATCAGACAAAACACAAGTTAATTCTCCTTCACGCTCCACAGATCTAATCATGCACCCTGACATTCTCCTGGTGTCATGAACTTTGGTGAGATAATTTCACAACATGACAAGATTACTAAATAGTTTGTTAATTAGCTTGCCCGTCACTTCCTGTTCAAGATCCATTTGCCACCTTTGTGATGCCAAGAAGATTAATTAATTCGAATTTGTTGTGACCAATCGTTTATCTGATCACACATTTTGGAGAGTTAGATGAAGACACATGTGGCTTATGTAGTTGGCTGTGGAGTTTTGTGCCAGTTACGTTTTCTAGCAGACTACTTATTCTGATTGCTCTAATAATATTGTATAAAGTAAATCTCGATTTCTTAGCCATACAAAAACTTCATGTCATTTTTTGTCATATTTCTATAAAAAACATTTTTTACATGAAGTCGCTTAGAAGTGGCTGTGATATCTCAGTGATTACATTGTTCCTGAAAGCTGGACATCTAGTTTAACTAAAAATCATTTTGTTCTTGTTAAAGCTATAATAAATGGCAAGGAATCTAATTATTGCTGAATAAAGCACGACAGGATTAGTTTTTGCAGTGGTAAAAGCTAGGTGCAGGAATCTAATCCTGAAGTGCCGACTTCATTTACTTTCCCATTCACTATCTCATTATTACAAAATCTTTAATATTTATAACTGCCTTTGTTGAAATTTTCTCAGAATGTTTTTGCAGTAGCACTTTTATTCATGTGCAGTTCAATTTTGTTACTAAAAAAGATTACTGCAAGGTAGAGGTAAAACAAATTATAGTCTGTTTAAAGTATTGAAATTCAAATGATAAAAATCAATTAAGAAATCATAACTTCCCATAACGTTGCTTGAAATTGGATGTCCTCCATTTTGGTGCATTAAATGGGTGCTGTGTTCAGTCCGAACATCCAATCAGGGGGCCAACAAAATATGGACAAATGTGTGGAATTTACCTAAAAGTCACTGGTGTGTTAGTCCCACTATCTGCTGCACCAAAATACTATTGGAATGATTCCCAATGGCATTTGTAGCATCATTCCCACACTAACTGCTGGGAAGTGATTCAGTGCCTTAAAGTACATCCTCCATTTGTCCATTGTAACCGTGGCATAATACTCTTGCGGAGATAGCAGAAAATGGAGTGATGGCGGGTTGAACGTGGTGATGGATAACAACTTCTGAGTATCTTTCACTGCAAACCTTTCCCACCACTCCCATTGCTTGCAATTGCCAGCACTGATCAAGTTCCCATGAAGCTAGACGCAGGTATAGATTACAGCATATCTGTATGCAATGGTTTTTATCTCATTATCTCGCAATGACTCCACCAATGACAAGTGCTAATAGCAGCACACAGAGCAGCCCCTGGCAGAACATTTCCCCCCGCCCCCCCTCCCCAGGCACTCCCATCTCCTTGAGGACTCACTGCATGGTTTGCTCCTCATCTGACTGAGTAGAAATGAAGATCATAGGTTGCACTTTATTAGTCCGGTTTCTGCCAGTAAGACAAGGCTGAGCACCACGTACATTGACGATGAGATCACGTGTGCAAATGATGTCAGCAAAGTGGCATCTGCATCAGGGTGAACTAGGGTACTTGGTCCAATACCCTGATGTGTAAGATTTCAACCAGAAATAGGCACAGACAATTGTAGAGGGCAGGCATGAAAGTATAGTGTTTAGTGTAACACCAGGGACCTGGGTTCAATTCCGGCCACTGTCTATAAGAAGTTTGTACGACCTCCCTGTGTCTGCATAGGTTTCCGCCAGGTGCTCCAGTTTCCTCCCATATTCCAAAGGTGTATGGGTTAGGAAGTTGTGGGCATGCTATATTGGCGACGGAAGCGTGGTGACACTTGTGGGCTGCCCCCAGAAGACTCTACACAAAAGATGCATTTCACTGTTTGTTTTGATGTACATGTGACTAATAAAGATATCTTATAAAATGTGTGCAAACTTCTTTTATGTGTGATTTTTGCCTGAAATAACAGGAATCACATGCTCCAATTGTCACGTATTTGAATTGTTACAAAAAATACATATAATTTAAAACAGAAATATGATTTTTAATTTTAATACTAATAAATGGTTTTCAGCATGCCAAAAGGTAAGGAAGAAGAAAGACCCATTCCTCTCCGCATATCCCAAAGCACCAGATAGCCAATGAAGTACCTTTGTAATGAAGACACTGTTATCAGGGAGAAAAAAGCACAACCAGTTTGCACATTGCAAATTACAACAAAGAGCAATGTGATTACAACAAGACAATGGTCTTAATTATGTTGATTGAAGGATAAATATTGGCCAGAACACTGAAGATAATTTCAATGTTCTTCCTCAAAATAGCAGCAAGAACCTTACCAAGAATCTCCAAAGTTGCAGCACTCCCTCAGTAATCCATTGGAGCACCAGGCTAGATTTTCGTGCTCAAGGCTCTGATGTGTGATGAACCACAAAAACTTCCAATTTTGGGGCATATGCTGTAAACTGAGGCTTAACTGGCAGAAAGCTTTCTACTACGCATTGCCTCATCAGATCAATGTCATCTGAAATCAACATCGCCTTGCTTAAGATGCTAACGACCAATTATGGCTGCAGAGTGGACTGTCTACTTTGGTAATTATTGAATATGCCGGAAAAGTCAATCTATTTCTCCTGCAGTTGATGCACAGATCATTCAGAGGAATAGTTAAATCCTAACACTTTGGCTGGAATTTTGATTCAGAAGCAAAGAAATGACCGCAAAGCAAGCTGCCGACTAATTCCTCACAATTTCTGTGTACAGGTATCCTTTTCCTGAATTCAGTTGCTGTGAGGCATTGGCTGCAATAGATTTGTGGTATGGGAGGAAAATCTGGAAAGCCTGCAATTTATTATCTTTGTTAATCTTACATCTACAGAAACAGAAAGGAAAAAAGCTTCAATAGACAATAAGAACCAGCATCACAGTATTAAGTCACTGGGCGAGCACCTGGGTGAGACTTGAGTTAAAATCCTACCATTGCAGCTGGAGAATGGAAATTCAATAAAATACATCTGGAATTAAGAAGCTGGTAATGGTGATCGTGAAAACTCGAGAGGGAAGTTTTGGGGCTATAGGGAAAGGGTAGAGATAAGGGACTGATGGGATTGCACTAATAGGAGACAGAACAATGAACATAGAAGAGTACAGCACAGGAACAGGACCTTCAGCCCACCATGCCTTTGCCAAACATGATGCCAAATTAAACTAAATACCTTCTGCCTGCACATGATCCATATCCATCCATTCCCTGCATATTCATGTGTCTATCAAACAGCCTCTTAAGTGCCACTATCATATCTGCTTCCACCACTACCCCACATTTCAGAGGCTCATAGATAAGCACATGAATGTGCAGAGAATGGAGGGATATGGGTGTTGTGTAGGCAGAAGGAATTAGTTTAGATAGGCTTTAATTACTAGTTCAGTTGGTTCAACACAACATCGTGAGCTGAAGGGTCTGTTCCTGCGCTGTACTGTTGTATGTTCTGTGTTCTATGTTCAATGTTCTATCGCAAAGGACTGAGAAGAAATTAGGAAAAGACATCCAAAGTAACTTAATAAATTAAATTTTAAAAATTATGTGGATTTTTCCTGTCACAAATCCATCAGGTCACATCTTGAAATGCTCATTGCATGACCCATTCTCACACTCACTCACTTACACACACACCAGTTTACTCACTCACATGCTCAGCCCGTGACACACACACCCAAGTTCACACACAATGGTTCACCAACTCGTCACACAGTTCCATATTCACGATCACCTTCTGTCACACTCATCCAACTCACACACTGGTACATCCTCTCTTTCAGCAAGTGTCACACTCACCCTGTCAAGATGACACTACCTCACACACACTGGTAATCTTGCCCTCCACCAAGGCACACATCATAACACTCACCCGGTCAGAAGTCACCCATCCTAGACTCACCATTTATGTATTCAGGCCTGTCCCTTCATTTGATTCATTTAGAAATCATAGCATAAAACGACTCAAGATCATTTGCAAAATTCAGTTTCAATGTACTTAACCTTTCTGAGTGATGTTGCTGTCCAAAGTTTAGAACTTTGTCAAATCTGAATTCTGTACACTTTCAATAAATTCTTGTGAATTTGCCTCGCCAGGTTATGAGAAAGTCACAGACCAATACAGCACGGATACAGGCCCTTTGGCCCAACCAGTCCATGCCAACCACAGTGCCCACCCAGCTAGTCCCAATTTCCTGGGTTCGGCCCTTGTCCCTCTAAGCCCCAACCCTCCATGTCCCTATCCAAGTGCTGATCCTATTGTACCTGCCTCAACCACTTCCTCTGGCAGCTCATTCCATATATCGCCCTCTGAGTGAAAAAATTGCCCCTCAGGTCCCTTTTAAATCTTTCCCCTCTCACCCTAAATCTATACCCCCTAGTTTTGGACTCCCTTACCCTGGGGAAAAGACTGTTACCATCCACCTTATCTATGCCTCTCATAATTTTAAACACTTCTATAAGATCACCCCTCATTCTCCTACATTCCAAGGTATAAAGACCTACCCTGGCCATCCTCTCCCTATAACTCAGGCCCTCTAGTCCTGGAAACAGCCTCATAAATCTTTTCTGCACTCTTTCTGACTTAACCACATCTTTCCTATAACAGTGTGACCAAAACTGTACGCAGTACTCCAAGTGTGGCCTCACCAATGACTTATACAACTGCAATGTAATGTCCCAACTCCTATACTCAGTACCCTGACTGATGAAGGCCAGAGTGCTAAGCACCTTTTTCATCACCCTCTCTACACACAATGCTGCTTTCAACTAACTCTGGACTTCTACTCCGAGGTTCCTCTGTTCCATTACACTCCCTAGTGCCCTACCATTCATAGTATAAGTCCTACACTGGTTTTGCAAAAATATTGAAAAGCAGTGCCCATTATCAGTTTGAAACAATATGTTCCATATGTAAGATTCCATGGCATTGTGAATGACAGACAGCCTGCTGGATCTACTTGATTGCTGTCAGAGACTGCAGGAGGGCTTGACTGGAATGAAGAATTATGTGAGGCAGGTTTTGAAGTTCCATATTGAGATACTGGTGCAGCAGCAGAATTCTCTTTGTCGTCACGGTAGCATAGTGGTTAGCGCGATGCTATTATAACGCCAGCGCTCAGGGTTCGATTCCCATCGCTGTCTGTAAGGAGTTTGTACGTTCTCCCGTGTCTGCGTGGGTTTCCTCCGGGTGCTCCGGTTTCCTCCCACATTCCAAAGACGTACGGGTAGGTTAATTTGGGTTTAAAAAAAATTGGGTGGCGTGGACTCGTTGGACCGGAAGGGCCTGTTACCACGCTGTAAATAAAAAAATCAAAAAAAAAATCAAGTCTGAACATGCTGCTGTTTCTCAATATCCACATACAAGGAGGCAGGTGAACCAGGGGTAATGTTGCAATCACAAAGTTACAGGTACTCTGTAATATTACCACTCAAATATTGTGGGTAATGTTCAGGGAAAAGTTGTTAATATAGGCCTACTCTAATACAAAACAGTCTGAAGTCTAGACTGAAAAAATACACTGGTTACTGAAGTCTCAGCCAGGTTATCCCACAGTGAGGCAATGAAGACCAATAAATGGAAAATAATTTCTTATGTTGTGATGTGTGACAGTATCAGAAGTATGCTGAGGACTCTCCTAAGCTTGCAGTTAAAGCCAAAGATTAAAGCACCTTTGCATGATTTTGATATTGCAAAGGGCAACTTTGTTGAACAAAATAACAGCAGTCAGATTGTAAAAATTCTTAATGTCACTGCTGTTCTCAGATGGATTGTGGACTGATATGTATGAAGGCACCAAAATATGGATAATGCTAACTGGTAAATTCTTTGGGATTCATGATAGTTCGAAATGGTGCAAACTTCATTGGTGCTACTCTTCCTCCGACAATTCTGCAGGCCTCCTGCTGTATCACAGCAGGGCTACAGAAGAACCTTGGTGGAATTTCAATATATTTTAATTGTACATTTTCTCTCTGGCAGATGGAAGCGTAACACTTTCGTGAATAATTAATCATCAATGGATTACAACCATAGTGCTCTGGTGATTGAAAATACTGTATTAAATATATAGTGAATTTCCATTAATTTTTGCCTTTGGTCTGAAGAAAATACCCTGGATCACAGGACCTTCTTCTTCCACACCATCTCAAAGCTAGGTCCCAGCACTGGAAAATTATCCCTCTCAGAACTCTGGAAACATTCTGCACTTTCTCATACTGGTGACATAGGACACTCCAACAATTGAAACGAACACTATTGTACTCTCAAGTGACCAGCCAGAGAAAACTGCATCCAGTGGTCAAGATGGCATGGCAGACAATGGAAATTTGAAGTGACAATGTTAATCCAGCAACGTTAGTTACTGCAGTTTGGGATGGCTGCAAACTAATAATAGGCCATTGAAAGTATTGTTTCTCATACCTTTACAGTCTTCCATTAACAAACAGCACGATATGGGAAATACACACCGATCAACAGGTTGAAAACCTGCAATGGGTATGTTCCTTTGGTTGCCATAACAATGTTTCACATTAGCCAATTAAATGGTTAATTATACAGGGCAAAAAGACTTCATTGGCTGCCACAGTCTCCTGAGGGGGAGGGGGATGTCACCTGTCACTAGGATCCAATGGATGCCAATCTGGTACTCAGAACCATTCAAGCTGTCTGAAGTAGGGAGTAAAGTCAAGAGTGTTTGTTGTGTCACACCAAGCTGTGTTGTCCAAGAAACTCCCACGTTCGATCTCTGTTCTGTATTTCTCTTACTAAGCTCTGCCTGAGCAGACTTGGCCTTTGCCTTTAAAAAGAAGAGGGGAAAATAAATCCAGCCAGGGATCCTGCTCCTTACGGGTGTCAGATAAGCTCAGATAAGCTCTGCTGGGATGTCCCTGGCAAAGTGGCTCAACATGCTTTTGCCTTGTAACTCCAGTGATCCAAGTTCAATCCTGACCACCTGCCCTCCTTGTTTATGTGGAATCTTTTATATGTACTTTTTATAAATATATATATCTATATATATATATATAGATATATATAGATATAGATACATCGATAGATAGATAGATAGATAGATAGATAGATAGATAGATAGATAGATAGATAGATAGATAGATAGATAGATAGATAGATAGATAGATAGATATATTCATCCAAGGAATGTAGGCTTCGCAGGCTGAGCCAGCATTTAATTTCCCAACCCTCGTTGCCCTTGAAAAGGATGTGCTGGGCATCCTTCTTGGTCCACTGCAGTCCTTGAGGTGTGGGTACACCCACAGTGGTGTCAGGGAGAGCGATGCTGGATTTTGACCCAGCGACGGTGAAGGAACGGTGATATATTTCCGAGTCAGGATGGCATTGTGGCTTGAAGGGCAATTTCCAAGTGGCAGTGTTCCAATGCTTTTGCTGTTCTTGTCTTCCTAACTGGTAGAGGTCGTGGGTTTGGAAGGTGCTGTCTAAGGAGTCTTGGTGGGCTGCTGCAGTGCATCCTGTAGGTGGCACAAACTGCTGCTACTGTGCATCGGTGGTGGAGTGAGTGAATTTGTAAGTTTTCCCTGCGAGTGCGTAGCTCTGCATTCTGGTTCCAGTTTCCGCCCACATACCAATAAGTGTTGGTTGGTAGTTAATTGGCCATTGTGTAGGTGGGAGAATCAGAGTGTAGTTTATCGACATAGGAGACGGAATAGGTTACAGGGAAATTAAGTGAGGAATGGAATTGCTCTGGCAGTCCACAGAGACTCAACGGGCTGATTGTCCTCTATTTTGTTTGTGGATATTAGCACTATCCACCCAGAAGGAAACAAGCTGAGTGTGCTGTTAAACTGGTGTGACTTACACATTTGCTGTAAAAAAAATTACCAAATTCTATTTTTTTTGAGCTTCTGCACAAGCAGCTGCCCAGAATTGACAGATCAGGGCCCAGGATCAGAACATTGGTTTAAGGTGAGAGGGAGAAAGTTTAAGGGAGATGTGTGGGGCAAGTTTTTTTTTACACAGAGAGTGGTGGGTGCCTGGAACACGCTGCCAGGGGAGGTGGTGGAAGCAGATATGACAGCAGTATTTAAGAGGTGTTTAGATAGGCACATGACCAGCAAGGAATGGAAGGATATGGATCATGTGCAGGCAGGTAGGATTAATTTAATTTGGCATCATGGTCAGCACAGACATCATGGGCTGAAGGGCCTGTTCCTCTGCCATACTGTCCAATGTTCTATGAGGAAATTAGGCTCCAACCGTGATTTTAACACATCTATGGAAGAGTCAGCTCGATTTTCCCGCCAGCCTGAAGAGAGTAGGTGCTTGCTGTGAAAATAACAAGGCCTTGAAAAGTAAGCTCTCCACTATCCTTTCAAAGAGCCAAGGGAGGCAGATTTGCCTCACAATCAGTCTCAGCACTTGGGCTCTGCAGTGACACTCCAGCTTTCCAGTGTGGCAACTGGTCAGGATTTAAACATGACTTCAAAGATCCATCAGAGATCACTGGAGAGAGTGGGAAGAATTTTTTGTGGATCAGTGCTGCAGAATTTGCAAACTTTTCTGCAGAATTATTGGTAATTGGTTTATTATTGTCATATGTACTGAGATACAGTGAAAAGCTTTGTTTGCATGCCATCCAAACAGATTATTCCATACATAAGCACATCAAGGTAGCACAAAAGGAAAAAAATAACAGAATGCAGAATGTAGTGTTACAGTTACAGAGAAAGTGCAGTGCAGGTAGTCAAATCAGGTGCAAGGGCCATGATAAGGTAGATTGAGAGATCAGGAGTTCTTTATTATACAAGAGGTCTGTTCAAGGGTCTTATGGAAATTGAGAGTTGTACCCATCAGGAAATACTGAACAGTTTTGTGTTCTTTTCTCTGGAACAGGCTGTAGGAGACTGGGAAATGGTTTGATAGGGTAAATACGGAGAAGTTTTCACTGTCTGAGTTTTATACAACTAATATAAAATGGTCACAAATAAAAGCAAAAAAGAGTGCAGAGGTTTCTTCATCCAGAAAATAGTTTGTATGTGCAACTCCCTTCCATTTGTAGGGCAGAGGTAAATGGCATGGATATATTCAATGGAAAGCTCGGTGTAGAAGCATAGAAATCTTACTGTTCAGGTGGGGATTGTGCTGACTCTTTGCAAAACAAGGTCAGTCCCATTCTTCTCCTCTGGCCCCACAGCCCTGGAATTTTGTTACTTCCACATTTTAATCCAATTCCCTTTTGGAAGCCATAACCAAATCTGCATCCATCACAGTTTCACCCAGTGCATTCCTGATTATGACTATTTGTTACATCCGGAGAAAACCCATGTGGTTACAGAGAGAATGTGTAAACTCTGCATAGACAGCTCCCAAGGTCCCGATCTAACTGGTTCCTCAAAGCTCTGAGGCAGGAGCACTAAGTGCTGCATAACCACGCTGATTGAATGGCCTGTTACACTGCTGTAAATTCTGTGAAACTTAATGCAAGTCCTATTGCGAAATAATAATATTAGCAATATAGGAAAGGTAAAATCCTGTAAGATAATAGCTTCGACTTGTCAGGAAATACTCTGGGAAACCAATTAATGATTGATAGAAGTTCTCTAGATAATAAGGCATAAAGCATCAATTTAGTAATACAAGTGGCTCCAAATTCCTGTTACTTTTTTACAAAGAGTCATTCTTGGTTTTAATACCTGGTTTTAGGATGGTGTGATATTTGTTTCTTTTGAACAACATGTGTGGTTTGCAAAAATCCTGAACAATTTAAAAAAATACAGTGTTTAGAATTTCCTTCAAATTTAATTTAACTCTGACTACACCAGTAAAGTTTGTTTGAGGTCCCAAGCAATTGATATACTTTTGTGTAGTGTTGTTGCTTTAACTTGGCACTGTCTGTTCTTGCGTTATTTTGCAGCTTTAAAATGTCACTTCTGAGGCACAAAAGAAAATATTGTTCATGCATTAGTCAGTCTGATGGCTTGGCTTGATTTCTGCTCACTGAGGTAACCTCACCTTTTCCAGCTGTTAGACGAGGTGATTGTCCTGATCTGTATCCCACCAGGAGCCCTTTATCAGCAACAGACAGCTGATTGGATTAGAGACCAATTCCATTCGATGATCTGATCTAGATCGGAAGCTTGTTGTGAATGGGGATTTTGTAATCACTGCCAGGATAATGGGATATGCACGGATCAAGCAGCCGAGCAATGGGAGATAACCAGGAGGAATAGCACAGGAGCATAGGAACAAAATCAGGCCATTCAGCCCCTCAAACCTGCACTACCATTGAATTAGATCATGACAGATCTGTAAATTGACACCAATTATCCATCTTGGTTCAATTTCCCTTTATTCCTTCACTTAACATAAACCCATCAGCTTCATCTCTGATATTCTCCACTGACGTTGCTTGAATAGCCTTTTTTGGAGAATGATTTCCACAGACTTCGGGTAAAAGGTGCTTCCTGGCACTATGCCTTAATAGTTCAGTTCTATGTTTAAGATTATGCCTCAAGTACTTTGATTAAAATTGGCCACTTGCTACTCAGAGAAATACAGGCCTATACTTTGCAACTCATCCTCATGGTGTAACCTGTTTTATATTCAGTATCAGTGGCCCCACCTTCCAGATAAGATGTTAAACTGAGGACCCATCTGTGCAATCTGGTGGTTCAGAGTTGACGAGTCATAGAGTAATACAGCATGGAAACAGGCCCTTCAGCCCAACTCGTCCATGCCGACCATGGTGCCCACCAAGCCAGTCCCATTTACCCTCGTTTGGCCCATATCCCTCCAAACCCTTTCTATCCATGTACTTATCCAAATGTCTTTTAAGTGTTGTTATTATACCTGCTTCAACCACTTTGTCTGGCAGCTCACTCCATATACTCACCACCCTCTGCATGAAGAAGTTGCTTCTCAGGTCCCTTTTAAATCTTTAACCTCTCACCTGAAATCTATGCCATCTAGTTTTTAGTTCCCCTCCCCTGGGAAAAAGACTATGTGCATTCACCTAATTTATAGCCCTCATGATTTTATACACCTCTATAAGATCACTCCTCAATCTCCTCCATTCCAAGGAGTAAAGTTCTAGCCTGTCCAACCTCTCCCTATAACTCAGTCTCTTGAGTCCTGGCAGCATCCTGGTAAATCTTCTCTGCACTCATTCCATTTTAATGATTTCTTTCCTATAACAGGGCGACCAAAACTGTGCACAATACTCCAAGTGTAGTCTCACCAACATCTTGCACAAGATTATGAGAGTTAATTCAGCTCCCAAATGTCATTGATTCCAGTCTCAATAAAGAACATTCGTTTATATAGCTCCGTTCATGACCTCAAAGAGTACTTCAGGAAACTGATGCTCTGCAGTGTAGCACGGGTGAAGAGTTGAAAATGCTGTAGCTAATTTGCACAGAGTGAAATTCCATAAACATTAAACAGATAATAACCAGGCAATCTATTCTAATTAAATAATTAGATACCTGTTCTTCTTCAAAATGGTATCTTGGGATATTTTACATCTGTTGGGAAGAGCAGACAAGGCTCTCAGTTTATTGTTTTATCCCAGTTCCAAAGACAGTTTATCACTCTCTGGATACCCCGCTCCTGTCAGCCAGTGCTCATGTCTCCAGAATGGGGCTTGACAATAATACTAATAAACGAATTGGAAAACATTTAATTGTCCCAGTAAAATCTTTCTCCCAGTGAGAACATCCTCATAGCCCATTGTAAGTAAAGCTCTGGCACCAGTTTCATAACTTGCGGCATTTGGTGCTGAGTCGTCACATCCACTAAAGCCTGGCTGAAGCGAGATGAGTTGAACTGATACAGTATTGTGATGGATCACATTTTCCACAGAGCTCTTAGATTGAGAGAATTGCATCCCAACTCCCAGATAGTAAAAGAATGATCCAGAATAAACTTGCCATTCACAATATCTCTGTCATAACATCAGTGAACCATGCTGACTATTGATGATATTCCCCATTAATACAATGTCGCATTCCTCATGGAAGCTGATAATACTCAGTTCTGCCTCACTGTCACTTTCCTCAACTCTTCAATATCCCAACATCTGGTCATGAATGGGCACAGCTAAATATTGGGAAGTATGAAGCTATCATCTTTATGCAAGCCAGCTCCATCCATCCCTGACCCCTGTCTTAGACTTATTCAGATCATTTGCAAATTTGTATTTGTGATGACAGTAAAAGCAGGATAATTTCTCCAAAAATAAATGCAATATGTGAGGGAAAGTTATATTAAAATTACTTACAAAAGTTCATCTCTGATCTTGATTGACAGTGGTGCAACTATTAGAGTCTCTGCTTCACAGTGCCAGAGACCTGGGTTCAATCCTGGCCTCAGGTGAAGTTTGCACATTCTCCCTGTGACCACATGGGTTTGCTCCCATGTCCCAATAACGTGGGGGTTAGCAGGAGAATTGGCCACTATAAATTGTCCATGGTGTTGATGAGTGGTAGAATCTGTGGCGGGGGATGAGGTAGAAGGGGCTTAGTTGATGGAAAAATGGGTAACGTAAAATGGAATAAGTGTAAAATTCATAAGGTTAAATGGGCGCTTGATGGCCAAAGCAGGCTCAGTAGGGTGAAGGGCCTCTTTCCGTGTTGTACCTGACAGAAGTTTATAAGATTATGAGAGGCATAGATACAGCAGGTAGCCGGTACCTTTATCCCAGGGTCGAAATGTCTAATACTATCATGCATTTAAGGTGAGAGGGGGAAAGTTCAAAGGAGATGTGTGGGGCAAGTTTTTTACACAGAGAGTGGCAGGTGCCTGGAATGCGCTGCCAGAGATGGTGGTGGAGGCAGATAGGATAGAGGCATTTAAGAGGCTTTTAGTTAGGCATACAAATATGCAGGGAATGGAGGGATATAGGCTATGTACAGCCAGATGGGATTAGGTGTCAGTAGCTTAATTAGTTTGGCATAACATCATGGGCTGTAGGGCCTGTTTCTGTGCTGTACTGTTCTCTATTTTATGTTCTATATTCCATGTATCTCTCTACAACCTCTCACTTGCACTCTGATAGGCCAAGGCATTGTTATCAGATACAGGGTTTCTTAAAACCTACCTACTTGTAAAAGATTTTGAACAACTCTCCTAACATCTAGTGTGGCTCAGTATCAACTTTTGTCTAATTACTGCCTGTGAAATGCCTTGCAACATTACTTCCTGACAGGTATCACATAAATGCAAGTTATTGTCACAGTCAAACACCATGGTCCTGGGGGCTACATCATTAGAATGGCATGTTCACATCATACAATATTATTCATTTATAAACAGTTCAGCAGTTTGCAGAGTAACTGAGATTTGTCCCTTGCCTGAAGGCTCCAGTTCATGAAACTGCCAACTTCGTAAATAGGAACTGTATTTATCATCTGATTGAACAAGTCCAATCATTCTTTTATGCGTCTTCTCCCTGAGGATTACACAACTTCTCTGTACATGGCTGTTAATACAACTAAGTCAAAATTTCCACATATGTCCTCACACTTTCATTTCCCAGGGCATTTAACTCTCATCTTGCTTTGTCCTACTCATTTCTTTGTGAGGTGCAGAAGGACGGTGTTGCCGCGGGGGCTTGGCTATTCTTGTGGCACACATAGAAGGCTCACAGATTCAAAGTATCACATGCCAAATTGAAGTATCGTATGCCAACTTACTCCCGGCTGAGACCTCCTCAGCTTCTTCTCCCTGAATAAGGTAGCCTTGTGGGACTGCTCATACAAGTTGAATGAGGTATTACTTCTTTTGTCATTAATTCTTACATGATCTCCACCCAATCAGAAATCTTCTCTCATGTTCACTCAGTATCTCCAGTCTCTCTGCATCCTGAAACCTGTGTACCTCTAAATCTTCCCACCTCTGATGACGTGAAATGTGAACCTTATTTCTCTCTACAGATGCTGCCTGACCTGCTGAGTATTTCCAGAATTCTTTGTTTTTATTTCAGCTTTCTAGCATCTGTATTTTTTTATTTTGCTTATCGATTGAGGATCAAATTCTGTCTGGTAACCTACCTCAGACTTTCATTAAGCTTTATTAAAGGTGCTGTAGTCATGTAACATGTTGTTACTGACATGAATGTCCAGTCTTCTGTCTAGAAGGCATGTCTGCCTCACTGGACTCCTGGATGTATACCTGACTGTGCCATCCATAGAAAGCATCCTATCTGGATGCATCACGGCTTGGTATGGCAACTGCTCTGCCCAGGACCACAAGAAACTGTCTATACCTCTCGCTGCCTTGGCGAAGCAGCCAGCATAATCAAAGACCCCACCCATCCGGGTCATTCTCGCTTCTCTTCTCTCCCATCAGGCAGAAGATACAGGACCCTGAGGGCACATACCACCAGGCTCAAGGGCAGCTTCTATCCCATGGTGATAAGACTATTGAATGGTTCCCTCATACAATGAGATGGACTCTTGACCTCACAATCTACCCTGTTATGACCTTGCACCTTATTGTCTACCTGCAACGAACTTCCCTATAGTTGTGACACTTTACTCTGTATTCTGTTATTGTTTATAACTGTACTACCTCAATGCACTCTGTACTAACTCAATGTTTCTGCACTGTGCAATGAATTGATCTGTACGAATGGTATGCAAGACAAGTTTTTCACTGTACCTCGGTACAAGTGACAATAATAAACCAATGCCAATACCAATACCAGCAGTGACCACTACTTGGAATCAGAAAGTTGTGCAGCAAGGAAACAGATTCCTCAGTCCACTGAGTCTGTGCCCACCATCAAGAACCCATTCATACCAATCCCATTTTATTTTCTTCACTTTGTCGTCAATTCCCCAAAATCCTGTGACTAACTTCATTGGTTAGAGCATCAAGAATAAAAGTTGGGAAGTCATATTGAAGCTGCATAAACCTCTTAGGTCATAATTCTTAGTACGGTATTCAATTCTGGTCACCACATGATAGGTAGGATGTGGTGGCTTTGGAGAGGGTGCAGAAGACATTCACCAGGATGTTGCCTTGTTTGGAGTTTCTTAGCTATAAGGAGAGGTTTGACTATGGATAGTCATCATGGCTTTGTGTGTAGGAAAGCATGTCTCATGAATTTGCTTGGGTTTTTTGAGGAAATGACCAAGAGTTGAAGAGGGCAGGCCTGTAGACGTTCTCTACATAGATAGGGTAGATAGTCACAGGATTTTTTACGGTGTAGGGAAACCTAGAGGGCATAGATTTAAGGTGAGAGGGGAAAGATTTAAAGGGGATCTGAGGGGCAAATGTTTCACTCAGAGGGTGGTAGGTATATGGAATGAGCTGCCAGAGGAGGTGGAAAGTTGGGTACACTTACAATGTTTAAAAAACACTTGGACAGGGACATGGACTGAAAAGTTTATGGACCAAAGGCAGGAAATTGGGATTAACTTAGATAGGCATCTTGGTCAGCATGGCCAAGTTCGGCCAAAGGCCCTATTTCTGTGCTTAAAAATCCATGAATCTATGGATCTATAAGCCTGGATTGTTTTCTCTGGAACCTCAGAGGCTGAGGTGTGACCTGGCAGGAGTATATAAAATGATGAGAGGCAATGATGAGGCAGGTGGTCAGAGTCTTTTTTCCCAGGGTGGAAATGTCAGATACTAGAGGGCATAGGTTTAAGGTGAGAGGGGGAAAGTTTAAAGGAGATTTGCAAGGCAAGTTTTTCACAAAGAGAGTGGTTGGTGCCTGGAACACGTTGCCAGGGGAGGTGGTGGAAGCAGATGCGATAGTGATGTTGAAGAGACACTTGGACAGATACATAATGGTAGGCTCAGACATGGTGGGCCTGTTCCTGTGTTGTACTGTTCTGTGCACGTACCAGGAACAATTTATTGTGGCCATTGAACCTATAGATCCACACGTCCTTGGGATGTGGGAGGAAACCAGAACACTTGGAGGAAACCCATGTGGTTACAAGTAGAACAGCCACACAGACAGTATTGGAGATCATGAACCAGAATCACTGGAGCTGTAAGACAGCAGCTCTACTAGATGTACCAATGTGCCTTAATATCTTGCAGTTCAGCAGCCTGGATCTTGGCTTCCAATTAAAAAAAATTAATCTACTCTTTATTTCCATCAAAGCTGGAGTCAGTGCTTCCAAGAAGAAAGAATCACCAAATGATCATGGACTGCTCCTTGTGTCGGGATGCTGTCAGATGTTCCTATAAAACTTCAATGTGTTCCACTGAAGAGAAAGCTTCCTTGCCATTGCTGCAAATATTGTTGGAATTCAAGGATCCCACATTTTTAAATTAATTATTTGGGATGTGGGCATCACTGGTAAAGCTAACACTTGTAAATGCCTTTGGTGGTGAGCTGCCTTTTTAATCATTGCATTTCCTCCAGTGCATATATATTCTCACAGCAGTGTTGGGGAGGGAATTGTAAGATTTAGACCCAGTGATGATGAAGTAACAATGATTTATCATAAAGTTATGGACGTGAATCAAGTAGGGCATTTTGAGACAAAGAAAGAGGTAGTGCTGGATCTCTTGAAGAACATTAAGCTGGATAAGTGCCCAAGGCCTGATGGGATATACCCCAGGTTACTGAGAGAGGCAAGAGATGAGATTGCTGGGGTCTTGACCAAGGTCTTTGTGTCCTCTATAGCCACAGACAAGGTCCCAGAGGACTGGCAAGTAACTAAATTTGTTCCGTTATTCAAGAAGGGAAATAGGGATAAACCTGGAATCTACAGACCGGTGAGTCTCACACCAGTGACAGGGAAGCCATTGGTGAGGATTCTTAGGGATAGGATTTATGAGCATTTAGAAAACAACATCCTAATTAATGACAGTCAGCATGGCTTTGTGCAGGGAAGTCATACCTTACCAACTTGATTGAGTTTTTTGAGGACATGACGAGGATAATTCCTGAAGGTAGAGCTGTGAATGTTGTCTACGTAGATTTTATTAAGGCATTTGACAAGGTCCTTTATGACAGGCTCATCCAAAAGATTAAGATGCATGGGATCCACGGTGGCTTGGCTATTTGGATTCAAAATTGGCTTGACCATAGAAGGCAGAGGGTAGTGATCTGTGGGACTTATTCTGTCTGAAGGTTCGTGTTCCACAAGGATCTGTACTGGGACCTCTGCTGTTTGTGATATATATATATATATAAATAACTTGGATGAAAGTATGGATGAGTGGGTTAATAAGTTTGCAGATGGAACAAAGATTAGTGATGTTGTGGATAGTGTAGAACACTGAAAGGATACAGCGAGATATAGATCAGTTGCAGATATGGGCAGAGAAATGGCAGATGGAGCTTAATCTGGCCAAGTGTGAAGTGTTGCACTTTGGGAGATCAAAGTAAAGGGACAGTACACTCTTAATAGCAAGACCCTTAACAGTGTTGATGTATAGAGGGATCTTTGAGTCCAAGTCCATAGCTTCCTAAAAGTGGCTATGCAGGTTGATAGGGTGGTAAAGAAGGCATATGGCATGCTTGCCTTTATTAGTGGAGGCACCGAGTTCAAGATCCAGGAAGTTATGTTGCAGCTTTATAAAACTCTCGTTAGGCTGCATCTGGAGTATTGCATTCAATTCTGGTCACCCCATTAAGGGAAGGATGTGGAAGCTTTGGAGAGGGTGCAGAAGAGGTTTACCAGGAGGCTGCCTGGATTAGGGGGCATCTGCTACAAGGAGAGGTTGGACAAACTTGGGTTATTTTCTCTGGATTGGTGAAGGCTGAGGGGAGACTTGATAGAAGTTTATAAGATTATGAGAGGCGGAGATAGATAGCCAGTATCTTTTCCCAGGGTCAAAATGTATAATACTAAAGGGCATGCATTTAAAATGAGAGGGGTAAGTTCAAAGGAAATGTGTGGGCAAGTTTTTTACACAAAGAGTGGTGGGTGCCTGGAATGTGCTGCCAGGGGTGGTAGTGGAGGCAAATATGATAGAGGTGTTTAAGAGGCTCTTAGACACACAAATGTGCAGAGAATGGAGTGTTATGGACATTGCAAAGGCAACAGGAATTTGTCTAGTTAGGTGTTTAATTGTTTAATAGTTCGACATAACATCGTGGACCATAGGGCCTGTTTCTGTGCTGTACTATTCCACATTCTATGTTCTATGTTCTATGTGTGTGACTTGGAGAACCTGCAGGTGGTATGTTTCAATATGTCACCTTAGTGGTTGAGGTCATGGATTTGGAGTAGCCTGGGTGAATTTACATCTTGTTCTTCATCCTCCTCAAGGAAAGAAGGGTGCAAGTTGAGAATGTTGAAAGCATTACCTATTTTTAGGCAGGCAGATGCTTAGGACAGCTGATGCCTCGGTGCTGTTCAGAGTAACTAGGTATCTTTGTACATGAATCACTGAAAGTTAACACATAGGTTCAGAAAGTAATTAGGAAGGCAAATATTATGTTGGCCTTTATTGCAGGAGGATTTGAGTACGAGAGTAGAGATGTCTTATTCCAATTATATATAACCCTGTCATGACTTTCTCTGAAATATCGTGCACAGATCTGATCTCTCTCTCTAAGAAAGAATAGCTGCCAGAGGAAGTGGTCGAGGCAGGTACAGTAACAACTTTTAAAAGACAATTGGACAGGTACATGGATAGGAAAGGGTCAGAAGGATATGGGCCAAATGAGGGCAAATGGGACTAGCTTAGATGGGCATCTTGGTTGGCATGGGGCCTGTTTCTATGCTGTATGACTCTCTGACTCTAAAATTATGAGGTTCGTGCAGAAAAGTGGTGCTGTGGTAAAAGATTAACCATGATTATATTGAATGGTAATGGAGATACATGGGCCAGGCAATGGAGATACATGGGCCAAATGGTTTTTCTCTGCTCCTATTTATTATGTCCTAAAGCCTGTCAGTGACACCAGGGTGACTGTATAAATAATCACCTACCTCCTCACTGTTGCACTGTCCCCATCATCCTCAACGCCTTCCATAGCTGGTACTCAAGGTCTCACACAACCTGCTTTGACTAGTTTTTGTTTTATTCATCCTTTCATGAGATGTGGATGCCATTGGCATTGCCAGCACTTATAGTCATTTTTTTTAAAATTTTTAAAAAATTTTTAATATTTTTTGAATTTTTTTTAAAATAATTTTTATTCACAGCGTGGTAACAGGCCCTTCCGGCCCAACGAGTCCACACCGCCTATTTTAAACCCCCAAATTAACCTACCCGTACGTCTTTAGAATGTGGGAGGAAACCAGAGCACCCGGAGGAAACCCACACAGACACGGGAGAATGCACAAACTCCTTACAGACAGTGACCATGTCCATCCTTAATTCCCTGAACTGAGTAGGCAGTTAAAAGTTATCTAATATTAGCAGGTCTGGAGTGACACACTTGGCAGACTTGATTTCCTACCCTGGAGAACATTAGTGAAGCAGATATGTTTTTTTATGGCAATCCAATATTTTCATGGTTACCCATTACATGTAATAATTCATGAATTCCAGATTTAATTATTTAAATGTAAATTCCCCAGCTGCTGCAGTGGGCTTCAAACTTATCTCACTAGATCAATGGACTAGAACCTTATGTGCTTGCCCACTAATTTAACCATTATGCTACTGTAGTAATTGTGGCCAACTCTCTGAAGGCCAAATGATTAACAATTTTCAAATAGACTGAGATGAAAATGTTAACTTCTGTGAAGCTCTGGTAGTAAAACTAGGGCTGAAATATTTCAATCTTCGTTAAACTAATGGGATTAATTTAATTTGGCATCAGGGCCGGCACCAACACCATGGGCCAAAGGGTCTGTTCTTGTGCTGTATTGTTCTATGTCCTATGTTAACTTGTGAGTGAACAACATATAATGTTCCTCCAGAGCTGTGGTGATTCTTGTTCAGTTTTTTAGCCATCGTGGGGTGACACTGTAAAAGAGTTTATCATAACTATGACTGTTTCCTCTGCTATGAGACTGCAAGCACCACTGTCAGTAAACCTTCATGACGGGCATGAATGGGCAGTGGCATATTTCTAGGAAATTGCAGCCACTTCAAGTACAAAGAGAAGCTAACACCATAATATTAAGCTAACACTTGAGATGGAATGGGTTTTGAGGTGTAACAGAATCTCTAGGTTTAGTCAATTACAAATCATTCGAGCTTCAATCTGTAGCTAACAGGTTGGTTTAAATCCTTCAATTGCTTTCTAACCTCATGGCGCAGTAAACCTTCTCTGTGTAAACCTTGGTAAAGAACCTAGCCATGTAGTGAAGGACAACACCAAGGACGAGAAAAGAGAACTGACATATTCAAGGAGAAGCCATTTAAACACATGGAAGAAAGGAATAAAAGGTTGATGTTGATTGAAGATCAGATGAAGAGAGTGGGAGGAATGTTTATAAACAATAGCAGTAGCAGTTCGGTCAACTGCCCTGTTGCTGTGCTCGACATTCTGTGCAATTAAGTGCAGCAGAGGATACAAAGCAAAGTGTGAAATAATTGATCATCCAAATAAAATACTGCACACGCTGAAAATCTAAAGTAAAAACAGAAATGCTCTAAATACTCAGCAGGTCAGGCTGCATTTGTGGGAAGAGAAACAGAGTTAATGTTTCAGATTGTGGACCTTTCATCAAATCTGATAGGCTAGGCATTGCCATACTTGGATTTTCCTTGTTAGAGGAGGGAAAGAAGACAGCAAGGAAATGCTGACACAAGTTTTTTGTGGAAACTGATGGTGGAATGCTGACTGATTTGCCAGATCCACCAGTTTCTTGTTTTATTCCAAATATCCAGAGTTTTTTTTAATCATTGCATATCAGTGAAACACAGTTCTATTATTTTTCCTGTATTAATTTACTGTGATGGTTGTAAGTCCAGTTTTTGAAACCTTGACTTTAAAAACTAAAAATGATGGAAGACTCTTAACAAACTTCTGATTTTTCATTTATGTTAACTCTTTAAAAAATATTTAATTTAAAATTAAAACACACTCTTAGAAACAGGAGTTGAACAATTACTGTATTTCACTCTGAATACACTAAACATATATCAGCATTTTTATTACTCTTACTTGTTGATGACTTGAGTATCTGTGCTCCTGTTTCAAGTTTTGTAAGAACAGCCCTTTATTTCCGTTACAGTTGAGGAAGGAAGGGAGCAAGTACATGTAGGTAGAAAGTTGCAGAGTATCAACAAAATACGATTATAAATCCCCATTGTATTAAGATAGAAGAACATAAGCGGTGATTAAAATAGATGGTGTCGTAGATAGTGACGATAGTTAGGAATTATAGAGGGATTATGATGACTAAAATAGTTAGTGTCGTAGACAGTAAAGAATTACAGAATTACAGAGGGATCTTGATCAGCTGGGAAAGTGGGCTGAGGATAATTTGGATAATTCGGATAAGCGCGAAGTGTTGCATTTTGGAAA
Organism: Pristis pectinata; assembly: GCF_009764475.1. Classification (NCBI taxonomy): domain Eukaryota; kingdom Metazoa; phylum Chordata; class Chondrichthyes; order Rhinopristiformes; family Pristidae; genus Pristis; species Pristis pectinata. The sequence goes on along the minus strand of NC_067409.1, from coordinate 20,497,060 downwards.
GACAAACGAAGGGAACAGTAAGGCCCCAGAGAGAGTTGTAGAACAGAGGGACCTAGGAGTACAAGTACATGGTTCCCTGAAAGTGGCGTCACAGGGAGACAGGGTGGTGAAGAAAGCTTTTGTTACACTGGCCTTCATCAGTCAGGACATTGAGTATAGAAGTTGGGATGTTATGTTGCAGTTGTACAAGACATTGGTGAGACCACTTCTGGAATATTGTTCTTGGAGTATTATTTCCTGCTATAGGAAAGATGACATTAAGCTGGAAAGAGTGCAGAGGAGATTTACGAGGATGTTGCCAGGACTTGAGGGACTGAGTTATGAAGAGAGGTTGAGCAGGTTGGGACTTTATTCAATGGACCACAGGAGAGGGGTGATCTCATGGAGTTGTATAAAATCATGATGGGCATAGATAGGGTAAATGCATGCAGTCTTTTTCCCAAGGTTGGGAAATCATGAACTAGAGGACATAGGTTCAAAGTGAGAGAGGAGAGATTTAACAGAAACCTGAGGGGCAAATTTTTCCACACAGAGGGTAGTCTGTAAGTGGATTGAGCTGCCAGAGGAAGTGATTGAGGCAGGTACATTAACAACATTTAAAAGACACTTGGACAGGTAAATGGATAGGAAAGGTTTAGAGGGGTATGGGCCCAACGCGGGAATATGGGAATAGCTTCGATGGGTGTCTTGTTCGGCATGGACCAGTTGGGCTGAAGGGCCTGTTTCCATGCTATGTGACTCTATGACTCTATAAAATGAAGAATATCATGATGATTAGTTTTCCAGTATTTGTTGGTACATGCATCCAGACTTAATAAACTACAAATTCTACAATTTGGGAATAGTAAAAGCAGAGGGAGAATCACTCACCTTTGTATTGTTTTCAATATGCACAGCATCATATAGCTCCTATCAACAATATGATTCATAATATAAGGGAATATAGGTAAGTGGTAGAATCTGGAAGGGAATTGACAGAATGTAGGAAGAATAGGTACCAGGGACAATTAGTGGGCAATGGGATTGGAATTGGAATTGAATTTGGAATTGGTTTATTATTGTCACCTGTACCGAGGTACATTGAAAAACTTGTCTTGTATACCGTTCATATAGATCAATTCATTACACAGCATTGAGGTAGTACAGGGTAAAACAATAACAGTACAGAGTAAAGTGTCACAGCTACAGAGAAAGTGCAGTGCAATAAGGTGCAAGGTCACAACAAGGTAGATCGTGAGGTCATAGTCCATCTCATTGTATAAGGGAACTGTTCAATAGTCTTATAACAGTGGGATAGAAGCTGTCCTTGAGCCTCATGGTATGTGCTTTCAGGATCTTGTATCTTCTGCCTGATGGGAGACGGGAGAAGAGAGAATGCCCGGGGTGGGTGTGGTCTTTGATTATGCTGGCTGCTTTACCGAGGCAACGAGAAGTATAGACAGTCCATGGAGGGGAGGCTGGTTTCCGTGATGTGCTGAGCTATGTCCACAACTCTCTGCGGTTTCCTGTGGTCTTAGGCAGAGCAGTTGCCATACCAAGTCATGATGCACCCAGATAGGATGCTTTCTATGGTGCATCAATAAAAATTGGGGAAGGTCAAAGGGGACATGCTAAATTTCTTTAGCCTCTTGAGGAAGTAGATGCGCTGGTGAGCTTTCTTAGCCGATTGTTCTGACACCCAGCATAAACTCAATGGGCCTAATGGCCTCCTATGATGTAAGGAAATATGGAAATCTCCCCAGCGATTAACATGATAAATGAATGGACATTTTAATATTAAAATCTGATGGTCACAATGAAATGGACTGTTCTGAAAAGATATTATGAGGCTCAAAATTAATGTTTTCATCAGTCTCGTGCCCAAAGCCTTTATGAGAATTACTAATTGTTCCAATTTGGAAGAAAACAAAATATTTAATAATGCAATTTGAACAGATTGTTTTATTAAAGCTTTCTTTAGAGATTTTTATAAATTCATCAATATGAAATTGTATCATAGTCTATTTTGTCAGTGGATAAGAGATTAAATTGTGCATGAAAACGTTGCACAGTTAAAAATTTTGAACCTAATAAATTGGTAGAAATCTGATGGACAATACACTTCCAGTGTTTTAATTTTCACCCATTAATTAATACGAAAGGATACAATCTTTTAACAAAAACTCAAAATAATCCATTATTTTTGTCTATAAATCTGATGCCACCACAACACAGAACTACAATTGTTTGTCATATATTATGGGCATTACTTCCTTCGCAATCACAAACTACACATTTTTTCTCTGGTAAAAACAGACAGTAAATTTTGCTTCATGTGATTCCAAGCAATATGCAGCTTTTCTATTAGAAATTTAACACCAGAGATATCAAACCAAAAGTATCTACTATAATGAAGTACTTACACAGAGAAAGTACATCGACATTTCAACAGAATCCCGTTAAATACTGAGCAGTGTTTCCAGACCAGGTGGAACCATGACAACGAGCTCGGATTGAAAAACTTATATCAGAATGTTAAGCTGATATCCTGCAGTTTGCACTCAATTACTTTCAGAAGTTGACAAGAAATTCTTAAGGAGTCATCTATTATCTGTGTCTCTACTTCCTTTCATAACCTTCAATTTGGTCCTTAACTAGATATTCATTCAGCTCCTTTTCAAAAGCAGTTCATCAGCATATTGTTTGCAGCTTTATATATCCACAAATCTACCTTTTTTTGTCGAAGGAAGGGAAGGCTTCTAATCTTGAGTCTAGCGATAGGTTTCAATGAATAGGTCCCTGGACAGAAGCAAATCTCCAGGCACCCAGAGAATTTGCACAGATTTACTCTATTTCTTTGACATACTAGTACTTTGTATCGTTGCTGATAATGGTTTAAAAGAAAATATTTTTTTCTGCACCATTTTGCTCAGCTCCAGACTTTCTTTACCCCTGGAAAATATCAATATTGTTACCTCTGTCATTAGCTCTGATGAGAACTTGAAACCTTAACTCTGTTTTTCTTTCCACAGATGCAGTCTGACTTACTGAGCTTTTCTGGCTTCATGTTAATATTATGAGGTTTTCCATTCCAAGACGTTTGAAAGTTATTGACCTCATTTGAAGTTAATCATTATTATACTACAAAAGACACTGTGGGTTGATCATACTAATTAATCAAATTGAATTAATAGAGAAGGTCACCAATCTGGTGGATAGCAAACAGTCAAGGAGTCAAAGAATCAAAGACCCAAGGAGTCATGGAGTCATAGAGCATAGAAACAGGCCCATAGGCCCAACTCATCCATACCAGCCCAGCTACCTACATGAGTAGACCCATTTGCCTGCATTTGGCACATATCCCTCTCAAACTTTTCTGTCCATGCACCTGTCCAAACGTCTTTTAAACATTGAAATTGTACCTGCATTTATCACTTTGTCTGCCAGCTTGTTCCACATACCCACCATCTTCTGTGTAAAAAAAACTGCCTCTCAGGTTCCCTTTAAATCTATTTCCTCTCACCTTTAATCTATGCCCTCCAGTTTTAGACTCCCCTACCCTGGGAAAAAGACAACGACCATTCACCTTATCTATGCCCCTCATGATTTTATATGCCTCTATAAAGTAACCCGTTCGCATCCTACACTCCAGGGAAAAAAGCCTCAGCCTATCCGGTCTCTCCTTACAACTCAAGCCCTCCAGTCCAGGTAACATCCTTGTGAATCTTTTCTGCACCCTTTCTAACTTAGTGATATCATTCTTACAGCTAGGTAACCAGAACTGCACACAATGCTCCAAGTGTGGTCTCACCAACATCTTGCAGAGTTATAACATGACATTCCAACTCTTGTACTCAGTGACCTGACCGATGAAGGCAAGTGTGCCAAATGTCTTCTTCCACCACCCTGTCTACCTATGTCACCACTTTCAAGGAACTATTTCTTGTACCCCTAGGTTTCTTTATTCTACAACACTCTCCAGGGGGCTGCCATTTACTGTGTAAGTCCTCCCCTGGTTTAACTTGTCAAAATGCAACGCTTTACAACACTTGACGGAGTTAAATTCCATCTGCCATTCCTTGGCCACTTTCCCAAGTGATTTACATCCTGCTGTAATCTTAGGCAACTTTCTTCACTGTCCACCACACCACCAATTTTGGTGTCATCTGCAGACTTACTAATCCTGCTGCCTACATTCTCATCCAAATCATTAATATATGTGACAAACAACAGGGAACCCAGCTCCGATCCCTGTGGCACGCCACTGGTCACAGGTTTCCAATCTGAAAAACAACCCTCCACCACATCTTCTGACTACTTCCACCAAACCAATTTTGGATCTAATTGGCTAACTCACCCGGGATCCCATGTGATCTAACCTTATGGACCAGCCTCCCATGCGGGACCTTGTTCAAGGCCCTGCTAAATTCCATGTAGACAATGTCTACTGCTCTGCCTCATCAATCCTCTTGATCACTCAATCCTCTTGGTCACAGCCTATGGTTATTTCCCTAACTGACTTACCAAAGATGCTGGAAAGGATTCTGTGCAATTATAAATGCTAACAGACTTCGAAGCAATTTGTGTTATAAATTGGTAAGTAATTGGGAAATATCGTTTGGAAAGGGACAATGGGAATGTAGCAGGATGTGGAAAGTGGTGTTCTCCAGGAATTTGGAATGGGGACTCAGTTTTTAATTATCTAAATTAATAATGTGGAATAAAGGTACAAAAGTTGTACATCTGAATTTATCGATTAAATCAAATTTGGAGACACCATAATTTGTGGGAACAGGAACTTAATTTAGGAAGGATGTAAAGGCTTCAGAGAAGAAAAGATTGATAAGCATTGTTCTAAGAATCAGAGATTTCAATTGCAAGTTAGACTTAAGAAGCTGGTGTTGTTCTCCTTACAGCAAAGAAGGTTGAGATTTCATATCAGTGCCATGATGGTTTTAGATAAGGTAGACAGAGCGAAGCTGTTCCCATTAGTGAGAGGTTCAAGGTCCAGAGCACACAGATTCAGAGTGATGCTACGGTCAGAAACTTGTACAGCTTAGAAACAAGCCCTTTGGCCCACCATGTCTATACCAACTAGTGTGCCTATTAATACCACATGCCTGCATTAATTCTATACCCCTCTATGCCTTGCTCATTCAGCTACCTGTCCAGATATCTCTTAAATGTTGTTACTATTCCTACTTCCACCACCTCCTCTGGCAGCTAATTCCAGATATCAACTGATCTTTGTGTGAAAATTGTACGCCTCAGATCCCCTTTAAACCTCCTCCCTCTTAACTTAAACCTATGACCTCTAATTTTAGACACCTCGACTCTGGGAAACATGTTTTGGCTATCTACCATATCTACGCCTTTCATTATTTTACGTCAGTTATGTCACCTCTTGGCCTCCTTTTCCCCAGGGAAAACAAACCCCAATCTCTCCTTGTAACTCAAGCCCTCCAATCGAGGCAATATCCTTAGAAATCTTTTCTGCACCCTCTCTAGCATAATCGCATCTTTCCTGTAGTGTGGTGACCAGAATTGCACACAATATTCCAAGTGTGATCCAATCAACATTTTGTACAACTGTAATAAAATGTGCCAACTCTTGTACTCAGTACCTTAGCCGATGAATGCAAGCATGTCCTATGCCTTCCTTGCCACCGTCTACATGTGTTGCCACTTTCATGGAACAATATACTTGTAACCTAAGGCCTCTCAGTTCAACGACACTCCCCTGGACCCTGCCATTCACTGTGTATGTCCTGGCCTAGCTTAACTTCCTAAAATGCATCACTTCCCACTTGTCTGAGTTAACCTCCAGTTGCAATTCCTTTGCCCACATTTAAGTTGATCTAGATCCTGTTGTAATCTTAGACAATCTTCTTCACTGTCCGCTATACCAGTGGTTTTCAACCTTTTTCATGCTGCAGCCCCTCAGAACATGTCCTTGTTAGATGGTGGACCCCCAAAGCCCACAAAATCAAACAATCGATAATTCATGCATACAACACTTAAGTTACTGCACATAGGCCCTGTTGAAATAGTGACTATTTCAATCACCGATAATTACCAGCGGTGTCTTTCAGTGTTCAGTTCAATGTGAAGGTTGTTCCTGTTTTGTACTGCAGAGTTTGTCCAAATGTAGTGGTATGTGTGACAAACATACACGTATGTCATCCTCAATATTCAGTCTTGATCTGTATTTAGTTTTCATGGCAGTGACTGCAGAAAATGCTATTTCACACAAGTATGTGGTTGCAAATGGTAACAGAATATTGACGGCTTTGCCGGACAGTAGTGGATACTCCTGGGAACATGCTATCCACAACGACATTCAGTTGAACTGCAAGCACAAAGTCCTGTCAGATGACAGTTCAGCCAATTCTTCCTGTTCATGTCCAGTTAAATCAGTAAGCATGCGTTCAAACGGATTTCAAATCCAATCAAACATGCTCGTGTCATCGTCTCTGAAGTACTCATGGAAATAATGTGACCGCTGTTGAATATGGTTCAAAACAGTGCTCTCAATGGCCTCTGTCTTAGTCTCGTTCACTGTCAGAAAGTCAGCCAGCAACAGAAACATATCATAGATGCCTTGCTCGCATCTTCCCTTCCAGATACGGAGTTTTTTCTGGAAGGCATTGATTTTGTCATGCGTTTTCAGAACTTTGAGCCAGGTCCTTGCAATGATAGATTTAAGCTGTTCAAAATGTTGAAAATATCTGCAAGATAAGCTAATCTGGCAACCCATGTCTCATCTGTCAAGAACTGTGCCAATGATCCGTTTATCTCGCAATTCATATACACTCTGCACAATGCGGCCTCGTGACAGCCATCTGACTTCTGTATGTAGCAACAAATGCTTATGCTCGGCTTCCATTTCATGGCATATGTTTTCAAATGAACGACGATTGAACGGCCTGGCTTTGATAAAGTTAACGATCTTAATGCGCATGGAAAACACATCCGCAAGATTTTCATCCATATCCTTTGCAGCCAAAGCCTCACAGTGAATCATGCAGTGGGTTGCTGCTACATGTGGAGCTACTTCTTTCACTCATGTGACTAGACCCAACTTCCATCCTGTCACTGCGGCAGCACCATCCGTACATACTCCAATACACTGTGTCCACGCCAATGCCGTTTGTACAAAAAAAGTGTCAAGCACGTGGAAAGGTTCTTCACTGGTTGTATGCCCTGGAAGCGCCTTGCAAAACAAAAAGTCTCCCAAAGCCTCTCCTTCCCAGCAATATTGAACATAAACCAACAACTACACAGCACTGACAACATCAGTACTTTCATCAAGCTGAATCGCAAATCTGACTTGCTGAAGACATGCTATCAGCTGGCTCTGTATATCTTCCACCATATTGCCAATTCTTCTGCTTACTGTGTTATCAGACAGTGGAATGGCTTTCAATTTTTGACTGGATTCTTTTTTCAGTACAACTTCACACATATCTACTGCTGCAGGCAGTGTAAGCTCTTCTCCAATTGTGTGAGGCTTTCTGGAACGTGCTATTCATAATGCTATCAAATATGATGCGTGAAGAGCCTTCTCACTTACAGTGGCGCAGGCTGTCATTTTGCCTTTCTGCTTGAGGTACAGCTCCTCTTGCCGCTCAAAATATTCCTTCGGCTTACTGGCAATATCTGGATGCGCTTCAATTTCGCTGGTTTCATTGCATTGTTGGACAGTGTTTGCAAACACATAACACAGAGAGGTTGGTCCACATTTGTCCCCACTGTGATGAAGCCATATGAAATGTATTCTGGATCGTACTTGCATTGTTTTCTCTTTCGGTCACCCTTATCTCCTTCGTCATCAGAATCTTTTGGTTTCTGGTCAGCTTTTCTCTTCAGAAATTTCTCCATACTCAGCAATACACGCTGGATAGTTTAATTACTATTATTGATAAACAAAATTATCAAAACTAATCTAAAATCTACACGCTTGTGCACTTTTCGTTTAACAGTGACGTCACTGTGGTGTAAATGCACGGTAAGTAAGCAATATTATTAAGGCACACCAACAGCGTCACTCAGTCTCGCTAACACTACAGTGCACAACAGAATAGTAGTGAGTAGTGAACACTACTGACTATTCAGACTACACAAAATTGAATATTAAGCAGCAGCTTACCAGAAGGGAACACAGTCTAAGTCTCTAAGATTGTCGCCTATAACGGATAGAATAGATATGGCCGATTTTCTGAATAGTGGAAAACTGGAGCAAACAAGTAGGCTACATCTTTGTAACAGGTCGCTTTTTCATTTTTTTCTTGGCTTCCTCGTGGACCCCTTGGCAACCCGCCGCTGACCCCCAGAGGTCCGCAGACTACAGGTTGAAAACCTCTGCACTATACCACCAATGATGCTGTCATCTAAATTTACTAATCATGCTAGCTACATTCTCATCCAGATCATTACTATATATGCCAAACCACATGGGACCAGTAATAATCCCTGTGGCACACCACTGGTCACAGGCCTGCATTCTGAAAAACAATGTTCCACTATCATCCTCTGCTTCCGACCATCAAGCCAATTTTGTATCCAATTGTCTAGCTCAGCCTGGATCTCATGTATTTTAACCTTCCAGCCAGCCTACCTACAGGACCTTGTCAAAGACTTTGCTAAAGTCTATACAGGCAAGGTCTACTGCACTGCCCTCAACAATCCTTTTGGTTACTTCTTCAAAAACTCAGTCAAATTCATGAGATGATTTTCTATGCACAAAACTATCCCTTATCGGTCCTGGTCTTTCCATATGCAATAAATCCAGTCCCTCAGAATCCCTTCCACTAACCTTCTCAGCACTGATGCAAGGCTCACCAGCTTATCCCTACTATTTTCTTAAATAAAGTTACAGTACTGGCTATCCGCCAGTATTCTGACACCTCACCTGTGACTAATGAGGTTATAAAAATCTCCGCCAGGGCTCCAGCAATCTCTTCCCTTGTTTCCCATAACATCCTAAGATGCACCTGGTCAGGCCCCAGGGATTTACTATGCATGTCAGGACTGCTAACACTTCCTCCTTTGTAATGTTGATCTGCTCCAGGATATTCCCTATTCATTCATAGAGTCATGAAGTCATAGAGCAATGCTCACAAATCACCCCGTTACACACACCAGATCACTCACTCACATGCTCACCCCATGACACACACACCCAAGTCATACAATGGTTCACCAACTCGTCACACAGTGCCATATTCACTATCCCCTTCTGTCACACTCATCCAACTCACACACTGGTACATCCTCTCTGGCACCAAATGTCACACTCACCCTGTCAAAATGACACTACCTCACACACATTAGTACTCTTGCCCTCCACCAAGGCACACATCATAACACTCACCCTGTCAGAAGTCACCCATCGTAGACTCACCACTTACGTATTCAGGCCTCTCCCTTCATTTCACTCATTTAGAAATCACAGCATGAAACAATTCAAGAAAAGATCATTTGCAAAATTCAGTTTCAATGTACTGTATTTAACCTTTCTGAGTGATATTGCAGTCCAAACTTTAGAACTTAGTCAAATCTGTGTTCTATACATTTTCAATAAATTCTAGTGAATTTGCATTGCCAGGTTATGAGAGAGTCACAGAGTCATAGAGCAATATAGCAGGGATACAGTCCCTTTGGCCCAACCAGTCCATGCCTACCACGGTGCCCACACAGCTTGTCCGAATTTCCTACATTTGGCCCATGTCCCTCCAAGCCCCATCCGCTCCATGTACCTATCCAAGTGCTTCTTAAATGATACTATTGCATCTGCCTCAACCACTTCCTCTGGCAGCTCGTTCTATATACTCACCACACTGTGTGTGAAAAAGTCCCTTTTAAATCTTTCCTCTTCTGAACTCAATGTCCTTCTCTGTGGTAAATGCAGATGAAAATTATTCATTTAAGACCATATACCCATTTATTCATTGATGATGATGAAAAGTCAAAGGAGAATATCAGGATTTTTTTAAATGCAAACAGTGGTCATGTTCTGGACTCACTGCAAGCAAGGATAGTGGGAAAGGAGTCAATCGGGAGTCTCAAAATGGAATTCATCAGGCAATTGGGAGAAAATAATATGTAGGAATATCAGGAAAGAATTGGTGAATGAGACAGACTAGATTGTTCAGAAAGTATCAACAAAGACGAGATGGCTGAGTGCTCTCCTCTGTGCCATAATAATTTGATGCTTCGCAATCATTGTGAATTTATTTGAGAATTATAGATAATTATTGGCTGGTGAACCTCATGTCTGTGGTAGGGAATCTATTGGAGAGGATACAGAGGGATAGGATTTATGCACATTTAGAAAGGCACAGCCTGCTTAGGGACAGTCAGCATGGCTTTGTGCAGGACAGGTCATGTCTTACAAACTTGATTGAGTTTTTTGAGGAGGTGACAAAGGTGCTTAATGAGAGTAAGACAATGGACATTATCTGCATGGACATTAGTAAGGCATTTGACAAGGTCCCTCATGGTGGGTTGATCCAGAAGATAAAGATGCATGGGATCCAGGTAAATTGTAAGTTTGGATTCGGAGCTGAATTGCCCATTAGAAGACAGAGAGTAAGAGTGGAAGGTTGTAATTCTGGCTGGAAGTCCATGACCAGTGGTGTTCCACAAGGATCAGTGCTGGGACCTCAGTTGTTTGTCATATAAGTCAATGATTTGGATGAAAATGTAGATGAGTGGATTAACAAGTTTACAAATGACACCAAGATTGGTGGAGTTGTGGACCGTGTAAGGGACTATCAAAGAATACAGCGGGATATAGGTCAGTGATAGACATGGGCAGAGAAGTGGCAGATGGAGTTTAATCCGGGTAAGTGCGAGGTGTTGCACTTTGGGAGGTCAAATGAAAGAAGAAAGTATACAGTTAATGGTAGGCCCCTTAATAGCATTGAAGTACAGAAGGATCTTGGGCCCAGGTCCATATTTCACTGAAAGTGGCTATGCACGTGGTAAAGAAGGTGTATGGAATGGTTGCCTTCATTGGTAGAGGGGTTGAGTATAAGCATAAGGAAATCATGCTGCAGCTATATAAAAATTTAGTCAGAGTATTGTGTGTAGTTCTGGTCACCAAATTATAGGAAGGATGTGGAGATTGTGGAAAAGGTGCAAAGAGGTTTACCAGGTTGCTCCCTAGATTAGAAGGATGAGCTACAAGGACAGGTTGGACAAACTTGGGTTGTTCTCCTGAGAGCGTTGGAGGCTGACAGAAGACCTGACAGAGGTTTTTAAAATTATGAGAGGCATAGATAAGGTAAACAGTCAGAATCTGTTACCCAGGGTAGAAATGTCAAACACCAGAGGACATGCTTTTAAGGTTAGAGGGGGGAAGTTTAAAGGTGATGTGAGGGGCAAATTTTTTTATGCAGAGAGTGGTAGGTGCCTAGAATGGGTTCCCAGGGGTAGTAGTGGAATCAGGCAGTTTGGTGGAGTTTAAGAGGCTTTTAGATAGACACATGAATATGAAGGGAATAGAGGGATATGGATGATATGCAGGAAGGGGAGATTTAGTATAAATCAGCATCAAGATCAGCACAACACCATGGGCCGAATGGCCTGCCCAGAGCTGTACTGTTCTATGTTCTGCGGACATAGGAATTGGCAAACAAAGAAATGTGAGGTCATCCACTCTGGACCAGAGAAAGAATGATAAAAGTTACCAATGTTGAGATTCTATAAACTGAGGTGTAAGGGTTTCAAATGCACATTTCCACAAATTACCACAAGCTAGAGTAAAGGTACATCAAAGCTTACGGGCTGTTGGCCCTATCTCAGTGATATTGGAGAGTCTTGGCCAGACCCCATTTGGATTACAGTGTTTAGGTCTGGGCATTGAATCTCAAGAAAAATACATTGCCCTGGGAAGGATGCAGTCCAGAGTCACCAGAAAGAGAACAGGGCTTCAAAGCTTTAATTACAAGGACAGGTTGTTTTGTATTCCATTGAGGTTAGACATTTGAGGTGTGAGATAATCAAACTGCTTAAAAATTGAAATAATTCCATGGAATAAGTGGGAAGAAGTTATGATATATGAAAACAGAAAATACTGGAAACATTCAGCAGGTCAGGGAACATCTGTGACAAGAGAAAGACCTGGAAAATTAACTGTGTTTATCTGTACACTGTTGCTGCCTGACCTGCTGAATAATTCTAACATTTTCTGCTTTTATTTCAGATTTCCAACATCAACAGTTTTTATGAATTTCAGAGAGGTTATTTAATTGTTGAGGGAATCCAGAAAGCCAGAAAATTAGAACTAGGTTGTTTTTCTGAGAGAAGTTAGGAAATACTTCTTCACTTAAAACATTGGTGATATCTGAGACTCTTCTTCAAAAGGCTATGTCAATGAAATATACATAACTGAGAGTAATAGATTTGTATTTGGTTTGGGTACCAAGGGCATGGTCCAAAGGTTACTGTATCAGTCTTCTTTCCAGAGTTGGGGAATCAAGAACTAGAGGGCATAGGTTTAAGGTAAGAGGGGAAAGATTTAATAGGAACTTGAAGGACAACTTTTTTGCACAAAGGGTGGTATCTATGTCAAATGAGCTGCCAGAGGAAGTGGTTGAGGCAAGTACAATAACAACATTTAAAAGACAGATGGACAAGTACATGGATTGGAAAGGTTTAGAAGGTTATGGGCCAAACACTAGCAAATGGACTGGCTTGGATGGGGCACCTTGGTCGGTATGGACCAGTTGGGCCAAAGGGCCAGTTTCCATGCTGTAAAACTCTATGACTCTATATGCGTCGTACCTGATCGAATTAAATGACAAATTAGGTCCAAAGAACTGTGTGACCAAGTGATGCAAGACACCACTCCGTCGCAGAAGTGCCTGTTTATTCCCCTCACTATCGAATATCCTACAGCTATTGCTCTTTAACTCCTGCTTCTCCTCTCATGTGAAGCTAATCCACCCACAGTGCTGTAATTTTGGCTCTGCCTGGACTGCTCAAAAGTACATTCCACCCCCCCCCCCATCATTTTCCAACACAGAAATGGTTTTAGAGCAAGATGCACTCCAAGGTTTCCCTGAATATCTACCCAACAACCTTCCTCTGGCGGTTACCCGTTCCTTCTCTGACTGTCTTTCCTTAAGCTGCACAGTGACCATTTCTAAAAGTGTGCTATCCACACAAATTTCAACCTTACAGATGCAGCATAGTGACTCCAGTTGACATTCAAACTCCGAAACCCAGGACTTAAGCTGTCCAAACTGGAGGGACCTCCCACAAACACACTCATCCAACGGCAGGGAGCACCTTGGAATTCCCACATACTGCAAGTGGTACAACATACAAGGCTGAGCTCCCCTGCCATAATTTCAATTCAGAAAGGGTTCCTTAAAGTGTAATACAATCACTGTTCCCACACTTGATTTATAAATAAAATGAAAATCTTCACTATCTATCATCTAACTATTACCAATGTCACACAATCCAAAATTAGGCTAGTGTAATTCGTAAATTGGTTTATTATTATCACATGTACTGAGATACAGTGAAAAACTTGGCTTGCATACTATCTATATAGATCAATTCATTACAACAGTACATTGAGTTAGTAGAAGGTAAGATAATAACAGAGTGCAGAATAAAGTATTACAGTGCAGAGCAAGTGCAGTGCAGGTAGACAGTAAGGTGCAAGGTCACAACAAGGTAGATTGTGAGGTCAAGAGTCCATCTTATCATACTAAGGAACCATTTCAATAGCCTTATAACAGCAAGATAGAAACTGTCTTTAAGCCTGGTGGTATGTATCTTCTGCCCAATGGGAATGTTGAGCAAATCTCACAGACCCTCCTCACCAAAACTACCTCAGCCTAATGAAGCCTCCATTCCAAACCTATAGAACTATCGTAGGACCAGACTTGGAGTATTGTGTTCAGTTCTGGTTGCCTCATTATAGAAAGGATGTGGAAGCTTTAGAGAGGGTGCAGAGGAGATTTACCAGGACGTTGCCTGGATTGGAGAACATGTCTTAGGAGGATAGGTTGAGCGAGCTAGGGCTTTTCTCTTTGGAGAGAAGGAGGATGAGAGGTGACTTGATAGAGGTGTACAAGATGATAAGAAGCATAGATCGAGTGGACAGTCAGAAACTTTTTCCCAGGGCGACAATGGCTAACACAAGGGAACATAATTTTAAGGTGATTAGAGGAAGATATAAGGGGGATGTCAGGGGCAAGTTTTTTACACAGAGAGTGGTGGGTGCATGGAACACACTGCCTGCAGAGGTTGTGGAGGCAGATGCATTAGGGACATTTAAGAGACTCTTAGATAGACACATGAATGATAGAAAAGTAGGGGGCTATGTGGGAGGGAAGGGTTAGATAGATCTTAGAGCAGGATGAAATGTTGGCACAATATTGTGGGCCGAAGGGCCTGTACTGTGCTGTAGTGTTCTATGTGCTATGTTCACTGTACTCCAAGGACTGCTTCGTTCCCCATCCAAGGTACTTTATTTATCTCCTCACCTGAAACTCTAAGCTTCAGCTAAAAAACAGCCTGCAAGCTTTGACTGCAAATGTTACTAGCTTTGACTGTTAATTTAATGAAATAATACATACCTACCCTCATTCACCAAAGCCGAGATCCTCTGTGAGAAAACCATGCTGAAAAATTTTAACATTAGCAAGTATTTATACACCAAAATGACTGCTTTAGATTTGAATTGTATGCAGTGATTAAGATGTAAATTGAAAGAAAATATAATTGTAGTTTTATTTCCCTATCACATGCATCACAATTTCACAATACATGGAGACTGCCAGACTTGCATGGTTTCAGCTTGTGAGCCTGATGTGGGAAAATTGTTGTGTACCAAATGTATTTCCAAGCAAAGTAACATTACCTGCAACCTGATGGTTATAACTAGACTAATGATATGGGATTATATGGGTTTTAAGCACACAATCTATGTTTTAGCACTCAGGTTCCATTTTTTACTCACTATTATCACAGTTCTCAACCTTCAGAAGCATTTACAGTTGCCTTGTAATTATTTTCTCTCCAAATAACATGTGAGAGAAATGAAGGAATTTCCAGTGATGTTTCAGTAATTGCACAGAATAACCTCAGGGTAGCCTATCTCACAGAAGTCAGAGCCTATAGACTTTAATATGATGCATAAATATTCACAATAAAACAAGATTTCAGCTGTAAGTTTGATAAGGTACTGATAGCATTACAGCCTAATGTTTCATGTAAAACAATGAACAGAAGTCTACATTAAGATTCCACCTCTCATTCAAAAGATGTCCTTTCCATTACCATTACATCTCTTTGTGTGCATAGGTATGGAGCGAATGTTATTCAGTGTTGACCACTTTACATATAAGATCAAAAAGTTAGATTAGGATAGGTCATTGAGCTCCTTAAGTGTACTCTGCTGATTAGCAAAACTGGGGTTATTCTATGTCTGCTCCACATTCAAGTACATATCCCTTGATTCTCTTAGGATCCAAACATTCATGCATATTTAGAGTTTGGTCATTGCCTTATCCCTCAATCATTCTCTACACCTTTGTGTTAGACTATTTTATAGTATGATTTCAAGAGGAAATAAGTCACAGAGTCATACAGCATGGAAACAGGCCCTTCGGCCCAACTGGTCAATGCTGACCAAGATGCCCGTCCAAGCTAGTCACATTTGCCCGCTTTTGGTTCATAACCTCCTAAAACTTTCCTTTCCATGTACTTGTCCAATTGTCCTTTAAAAGTTGTTATTGTACCTGCCTCAACCACTTCCTCTGGCAGCTCATTCCACCCTTTGTGTAAAAAGGTTGTGCCTCAAGTTCCTATTAAATCTTTCCCCTCTCACCCAAAACCTATGCCCTCTAGTTCTTGATTCCCCAACCCCGGGAAAAAGACTGAGTGCATTCACCCTATCCATGCCCCTCATGATTTTATACATCTCTAAAGATCACCTCTCAGTCTCCTGCGCTCCAAGACATGTCTTTGCCTTTTGAAGATTTGAAATCCAATTCTTTTTTTACCAAAATTTACAACTTCAGAACTAGCCTCCTGGTCATTTTTGGAAAAGATCCCTATTGATCTGTGCTTCAAAACTGGGAAAATAATTTCAGCTGATGGTGTTCAAGACACCCTTCCTGCCCTCTGCCCCTGACCCACTGTCCATGGAGAAAGCAGCAATAAATAAGCGGCTGGTGTAAAGATCACTGGAGGTACCCGTTCCAATTCACCTTCCTTAGACAGAGGCCACATCGAACAGAAGGTATACAGTATTACAAGGTGAATATATAAAGAATCGGCTGAGCTTTCTCCTCCTGATGTTGATTTACCATGCACTGATGAAATTAACCAATTCAGTCCTATTTGTACTTCTGACCACCAATACTACATTCAATATTTTCTTATGACATAGAAAGGGCCCACTTCAGTCCATTAAGTCTCAGAACATTCCCATTCCCTCTCTAATTTTCCCCGTATATCATTTTCCCCTTATTTCCAACAATTCCCCCAAGATTCTAGCACTCATTTACATCTGAGGGGCAATTTATAAAAGGCGATTAACTTACAAACCCACACGTCTTTGGGACATGAGAGGAAATCAGAATACCTGGAAGAAATCCATATGGTCACAGGGAGAACGTGCAGACTTCATGCAGATAACACTAGAGGTCAGGAATGAGTGCGGGTTGCTGGAGCTGTGGGGAAGCAACTCTATCAGCCATTCTATAATGTAGCCCTACTGGATGCCATTGGGCTGGCCTCTGCTTTGTGCATTGTGTGGGTGATATAGTGCAAGAAGACTTTCGATGACATTTGACAAAGAACAACATAATAAACTTAGACGCAACATAAAGTTCCCCAGGATTAAAGAAATGTTGGCAGTGTAGATATCAAATTGGCTAAGGGAGTGGCCAAAGGAAATGTTTCCACTTAAGGCTGTAAGGAAGTACAATAATGATATCCCCAAGAGGTCAATATCTGGACCCATGACCTTTCTCAAATTTATTTATGATCAGGACTTGGGTTTATAGGGCATAATTTCAAATAATTGTTAAAATATGAAACTCAGAAATGTGATACACAGTACAGAGGACAGTAGCAAACTTCAGAAGGACTGACTAGCGAAATAGGCAGACAGCTGACAGATGCATTAATGCCAGAGAAGTGGGAAGTGATACTTTTTGACAGTAAGAATGACAAAAGGCAATATAAACCAAATGATGTGATTTTGAAGGTGTTTCATGAACAGAGGCCTGAAGGGATATTTGTGCACAGGTCTTTCCAGGTGGAACGACAAGTTGAAAATGCATGTGTATCAGAGTGAGAGCATACGACAGAAATTTATATTACAATTTTTATAAAGTATTGGCGAGGCCTATAAGTAGTAAGGATGATGGACTTTGGTTTAGCTGAGAGACTAGGTGCGTTAAAGTTGTTCTACAGAGAGCAGGAAAGATTAAGAAGAGATTTGATAGCAGTTTCAAAATGATGAATGGTTTTGATAGATAAACAAAACTGGTTCTGCTGTCAAAGATTATGGATTTAAGGTGTCTGGCTAAAAGAAACTGCTGCCAAGAAGAAAACTTTCTTTTCAGAGTAAAGTGCTCCAGGCTGGAATTCATAACCTGACAGTATGGTGCTTATTGATTCAAAAGAGAATTAAATAGGTACTTGAAGATGATAAACTTACAGAGCTACAAGGAAAGCAGGGTAGTGGTACTAATTGGATAGATCTTTCGAAGAGAGTGAAGAGGCACAATGGGGTTGAAGCCCTCCTTCAGTTCTCTGAGTCATACTTGCCTGGCTTGGATGCAATCCACATCTGAGACCTGTGGCACGTCAACTTGTTGAGAAATGCAAATCAAAATTGTCCAAGGGAATTGAGGTTAATGCACTTTGCAGCTGCAGAAATCTGCTGTCAGAGTGTAGATTTTATTCAATATAATTGGTTAATTGGTGATTGACATCAGAATGTCTTACACATTGCTTGGTTTCTCCATCATAACTTGGTGGTACATGGCGTCTTATGTATGAAGGCTGTTCTCAATTCTTTACCATAGAGCTCAGATTTAAACCTGTCACTGGGAATCCAACTGCCAATTAAACTTTAAAAGCAACACAAAATGCGTTGGAAATATGTTCTATCTACTTTCTATTTTCTGTGATCTCGTTAAGGAAAGATTGTAAGTGGCCACTGATAATTTGAACAGATGTTAAAGTCCCATATACTGCAATGATTAGCACATTAACATCACTTAATACATGATTTGTTATTTGAGTACAGTTTTCAAAGCCCTGTTTATCTATTCTCATATCATTTAAGACTTGTGTTCCTTTAAAAATTGAATCATTTAGTTCAGGCGTTGTTATGTGAATACTATAAGTTATCTTCTACTGTTCGCAAAGCTATAATTTGGCGTCAACTATGGCTCATTGCATAGAACCCTTACTTCTGGTACAGAAGGGTGGAGAGTTCGTTGCTCCCTCCAGCACTGAAGGGGTATGGCATTGTTAGTAACTCAGCCTTATGATAAGCATTTAAAAAAAGGGCCCTTTTGTCCTTTCAAATGGGCATAAGAGAGCCAACCCAGGTACTTATTTGGAGAAATGAAAGAGATTACCCTTGGTGTTCTGATCAATCTTTATACATCAACAATAGTCAGTGAAGCAGATTATCTGGTTGCATTCACTTTGGTGTTGTGAGAGTCTGCTGAGAAGATCTTTGGAAGCTGTGCATGGCTCTGGGAAATGCAAGTATTTCTTTCACGTAGTTTTCTCATTTCTGCTTGATTCAATACAATCTGTCAACAAACTCAATAGCGAACAACATTAACAAGCTACAGCAATAAAAAAACTGCTGGAAGAACTCAGTGAATCGAGTAGCATCTGTTCAGATGAAGGGTCTCAACTCGAAAACACTGACTGTCCATTTCCCTCGCAGATGCTGCCTGGCCCATTGAGTTCCTCCAGCAGTTCGTTGATTGCTCCAGATTTCAGCATCTGCAATCTCTTATGTCTCCATTAACAAGCTGCACCCATCTCACCCTCTACATAGTGCTGTTCAGTGACTTCTGACCTCTGAGCAGAAAGTGTTCAATCTGTTAATTAACCTCATAAAGTGGGATGAATCCTATTATCATCAGGTCAGATATTTTCATCTGTAGAAACAAGCACTAAAGTGGCACTGTGTAGGAAGACTTGTTAGCATTTCTCTTATGTAAGTGATGGGAGTTGTGTAGTGTTCAATCACAGACAGTAATGCATGTAGTTACACAGCAAATGTGAGAATACCTGGCAGATCTCCTTCCTTTGCAGGGACTCATAAAGCAGCTGACCCTGATGGGAACCACAGTTGCAAGCAGTGGGGCAGTATCAATGAAACCTCCTGTGCCAACAGTGGCTTCATCTCCATAACAGCAGGCACCCCACTCCTCCCAGACATTTTGGTGGTAGAATAGGGCACATTGGGCTATGGTTGGACTGGTTGGGGACATATCATTATCTATCATCTGTACCATTCAAAGACTTTTAAAACTCAAACCTGGTAGTTCTATCCTGAAGAAAAATCATTCCACCCAGTTTCCATGGAACATGACATTAACAATGCCCAATGTCTTAATTCCTCTATTATGAGGAACATTAGTTTCTACACTGTATTTCTTGATTCCATTGGCCTAGAATTTCCTGCAGGAATCCTCCTAAAGGTGCGTAAATGGCAGGAGATTGCAGTTTAACTCCTGGTGCCATAATTTCCTCTGTTCCCCAATCAATTACAACACAATTACAAAGGCTCCACATCACCACTTCCCACAGTGAAGACAAATACCTGAGATGTGTATTGGTTTACTTCACATTTGCTGGCACACTGACAAACAGAAGCCACAGGTATGGTACATGTTAGTGATTCTGAGGTTTAATGAAAGTTAAAGAGGACTATTGACATTGACGGAGTCAATGAGAAAATGAAAAGTGAGGGGGTAGCCTAATGGGCACGTGAACCAACATAACCCTTATTACAATTCAGGTTAAAATCCAAACCACCCCCAGACACTCTCTGAACCATTTGTTTCTGTGCAGTTACACTCAACCAGGTTTGTTTTTATTCACATTAATGTGCCTGACCCTTCTACTGTTTCAAGGGTTTCACTGCTGAAAATTAGTTATTGCATCCCTGAAATATGTGAAGGGAAATCACCATCCTCAACACATATGTATGACGGAGAAATGTTAATAGAAGAGTTAAATAATTAGAAATGCTATTTAATGTTATATTGCTTTCAATTTTCATAAAAATGGCAACCAGTAAAAAAAAACTGGTTAAATTGTACTTTTATTTTCAGTAAATCCTACTGAGGATTGCATCTCTACTGTACCTTACAAAGCCTCTCGCTCCCCTCCTGGGTACTCTGTGTGCCCTAGTACCCTAGTACCCTAGTAACCGACCTAGTACCCTGGTTTAATATCAAAGCATTCAACTGGCACACTATCATGAACAGAACACAAGAATAAATAGGAGGACTCAAAGAAAGGAACAAGAAAATGCTGGAAAATGTACTGCAATTCTCTTCAGCATCCAGAAGAAAAAAATTATTATTATTCTTGTTATTACAAAATAATACTATTAGCATGGAAATTTGAATTTGGTCACTAGCACTAAAAGAGCATAAGAGAAATTACTGGTGTGTTGAATATCCTCCTGATATTTGGTTCCATGGGATCCCGTCAGACCATTGATATTCTCGCACCCATTTATTGGTAGTGATGCGAGATAAAATTCAACCCTTTGTTACTTTAACAAATAAAAAAAGTAACAAAATTATAGCAGGGGCATTTTCTATTTCAGAGATTTGTGGAAATTGTTTTTTAAGGTCAGAATTATCATTCATAAAGTCCAGATAGAAATATATCTCTGCATAAGTTATAGTAATGTTTGCCACAGCAGTGAAATCATTTCTATCTGTTGATTTGTCAATAGAAAATCAATTTAAGAACCATTACTGTAGCAGTGAACAAGTTTCTACAGTGGATCTTTCCACAGCAGGCATTAATGTTGAAAAATGTTTGATTTTATAAAAGTTAACTTGTGTTTCATGAATTTATTAAAGTATCTTAAGGATGTAACTTGCAGGGTAGATAGAGGAAAACCAGCAAATGTGGTGTATTGGGAATTGCAAAAGGCATTTGTTGAGGTGCTTGATAGAAGGTTATTACTCAAAATAATGACTGTTGGGGTTGAGAACAATTTATAACTATGAATTTGTGCGATCCCTAGAAAGCGAAACTGGAGGAAATTAATAACAGGAAATAAGGAACTAGCAGATAGTTAAATCTATATTTTTCATCATTCTTCACACTGGAGGACATGGCAAACATCCCAAAGGTTTCTGATGGGCTAGTTTCAAATGCTGTGGAAGAACTTGTAACAAACACTATCAAGAAGGGCAAGGTATTAGAAAAACTAATGGGACTGAAGGCAGGCAAGCCACCAGGTCCCAATGTCCTGCACCTAAGGGCTTTAAAGTAAGTGGCTACAGAGAGAGAGGAGCCATTGGTTGAAGTTTTTCAAAACTCACTGAGTTCCAGGAAGGCACCAGTGGATTGGAGAACAGCAGATGTTACTGCATTGCTCAAGAAAGGTAGATGACAAAAAAGTCTTAACATCTGTTATTGGCAAGATACTAGACTCTATAATCAAGGAAAAAATAGTTAGTCATTTAGGGAAGTTTCATGTCATCAAAACAAGTCAACATAGTTTTACATAAGGTAAATCATATCTGGCAAGTTTGCCAAAGTTTTTTGGGGATGTAACAAATGGAGTTCAGAGAGAGAAACCTGAAGATGTGGTATTTAGATTTTCTGCAGGTACTTGACAAGGTGCCACATAAAAGGCACAAGTAAGAGTTCATGGTATTAGGGAAAGTGTGTTGGCTTGGAATGAAGATTGGTTATCGCATGGAAGACAGAGAGTTGGAATAAATGGGCTTTGTTCAAGATTTATATCAATGATTCATATCAATAACTTGGAGGAGGCAGGGTGTGTTATATATACAAGTTTGCCAAGGACATGTGATGATTAGAACACCGCAATTGGAAAAGTGTAGATTAGGTGAGTGGGTGAAAACTTGGCAAATGGAGTTTACTATGGGAAAATGTGAGGTCATGCACTTCAGTAAGAAGAAACTAAAGGCACACCTCTACCGAAATGAGGAAAAACTTCAAATAGAAACATAGAAACATAGAAAAACTACAGCACAATTCAAGCCCTTCAGCCCACAAAGCTGTGCCGAACATGTCCCTACCCTAAAAATTACTAGGCTTACCTATAGCCCTCTATTTTACTCAGCTCCATGTACCTATCTAACAGTTTCTTGAAAGACCCTATCGTAGCCACCTCCACCACCTTTTCCGGCAGCCCATTCCACGCACTCACCACTCTCTGAGTAAAAAATTTACCCCTGACATCTCCTCTATATCTACTCCCCAGCACCATAAACCTATGTCCTCTTGTGGCCACCATTTCAGCCCTGGGGAAAAGCTTCTGACTATCTACCCGATCAATACCTCTTATCATCTTATAAACCTCTATTAGGTCCCCCCTCATCCTCCATCTCTCCAAGGAGAAAAGGCTGAGTTCCCTCAGCCTGCTTTCATAAGGCGTGCTACGCATTCCAGGCAGCATCCTTGTAAATCTCCTCTGCACCCTCTCTGTGGCTTCCACGTCTTTCCTGTAGTGAGGCGACCAGAACTGAGCACAATACTCCAAGTGGGATCTGACCAGGGACCTATACAGCTGCAAATGAGTGAAGTACAGAGGGATTGAGGTGTTCTTGTGAACAAATCACAAAAAAATTAGTAGGCAAGTGTTCAGTTTGGTCACTTGTGTTCAATTTTGGTCACCCTGCTATAGCAAAGATGTGATTAAACTGGAAAGAGTTCAAAAAAGATGCACAAGAATGTTGCCAGGACTTAAGGGACTAAGTTATAGGGAAAGGTTGGATAGGCTTGGACTTTATTTCTTGGAGTGTAGGAGACTGAGAGGTGATCTCATGGGGGTGAATAAAATCATGAAGGGCATAGACAGGGTGAATGCACACAGTCTTTTTCCCAGGGTCGGAGAATCAAGAACTAGAGGGCACACGTTTAAGGTGAGGGTGGAAAGATTTAATAGAAACTTGAGGGGCAATGTTTTTACACAGAGGGTGGTACGTATATACATTGAGCTGCCAGAGGAAGTGGTTGAGGCAGGTACAATAACAACTTTCAAAATACAGTTGGGAAGGTACATGGATAGGGGGGATGGGCCAAACACTGGCAAATGGGACTAGCTTGGATGGGCATCTTGGTCAGCATGGACCAGCTGAGACAAAGGGCCTACTTCTGTGCTGTGTGACTCTAGGACTCTATGACTTAAGTGCAACACATAATTAAGAAAACAAATGGCATGTTGGCCTTTATTACGAAGGTGTTGTCATTTAGAAATAGAGAAGTAGTATTGATGAGACCACACCTAGAATAATATGCATTGCTTTGGTCCCCTTGTGAGAAATATATAAGATCCTAACGGGACATGACAACATAGGTGTCAAGATGTTTCCATTTGTTGGAGAATCTCAAACAAAGGGACATAGTTACAAGATTAGGGGAGGTCATTTAAAACTTTTTCTCACAGATCGTGCTGAATCTCTGGAGTTCTTTGTGTCTGAGGGCTGTGGAGGCTAGCCTGGGGATACTTAAAGAGGAAATAGATTTTTTTTTTGAAATATCAGTGAATTAAGGACTATGGAGAACTGGCACTGAAAAGGAGATGATCCCTGATGCAGATCAGCCATGATCATATTGACTGGTGGGTTAGGCTTGAGGGGTTGAGTGGTCTACTCCCTCTCATGGATGGGGAATTGGATTAACAGATAGAAGAAAAGGCCAAAGATGCTGTTCTATTAAATATATTGAGGCTAAGCTACGCAGGTTTGGGACCATGCGGAGTGGTACAAAGGTGCATCAAGTAGAGCTGCTGCCTCACAATTCCAACCACCCTGTTTAACTCTGCATTTAATGGGAATAGGGGTGGCTTTTCCATGATTAACTTCAATCCCGGTAAATGTTCCAGTATACACCTGACCTCAAGCGTTATCTGTGTGGAGTTTGCATGTTCTCCATGTGACTGCTTGGGCTTCCTCTGGGTGCTCTGGTTTCCTCCCACATCCCAAAAGGTTGGCAGGTTAATTAGCAACTGTAAATTGCCCCTAGTGTGCAGGTGAGTGGTAGAATCTGGGAGGAGTTGATGGGAAAATGGACAGAACAGGTTATAGGGAAATAAGTGGGGGAATAAAAATGCTCTGTGAGCTGGCAGAGATTTTGATTGGCCATAATGGCCTCCTTCTATGTTGTAAGGAAATATACAAAAATATACAAGGCTCATGGGGACTAGGCAGGAGAGTTTGCAGGATCAGCTTCCAGGCAGCACGGTAGTGTAGCGGTTAGCATAATGCTATTACAGCGCCAGAGAGCCGGGTTCAATTCCCGCCGCTGTCTGTAAGGAGTTTGTATGTTCTCCCCAGATGTCTGCGTGGGTTTCCTCAGGGTGCTCCGGTTTTCTCCCACATTCCAAAAGACGTACCGGTTAGGAGCTGTGGGCATGCTATGTTGGCGCTGGAAGAGTGGCGACACTTGCGGGCTGCCCCCAGCACATTCTAACACAAAAAGATGCATTTCACTGTGTTTCAATGTGCATGTGACTAATAAATAAATATCTTATCTATCTTATCTCATGATCTGAGTGGTGGAGAGGACTGGAGGAGCCACATGACTTACTCCTGTTCCTGTTTCTGTTAAGTGAACTTGATACATTTAAAACTCCCAGGAAAATCTCAGTGGTGTTCAAAGGAACAATGGGAAAGTTAGCTTCAAGACTCATGTCTCAGCTGTGTGGCATTAATGCCTCACTTATGAATGCTCATATTGAATGTTCATTTAAACAATTCACTTCAGGACTTCTCAATTTGTGTTGTCAACAGCTGAAGTATTGTCAGTTGTCTGAGTGGAATACAGTCATTCTTTTGGAGCAGATTTTGTTCATGTACCCCATTTTTCCTCAGCATTATTGAAAAAAATACACCCTTGTTTTGTTAAACTTACATCCTGATGTTAACACTTGTGTATTGATGAGTCGTTGTCCCAACATGTTTCCCACATTTGTCATTTTTCCTTAAGCAAAGAAAGAGGACATTCAAATCTACGATGCCTCATACAGCATTCCCACCAGTCCTATTCCCCATATTCCCTGTAACCTTTCCTCTCTCATATGCCTATCAAGTGCCCCCAATTCTCCTGTCACCCACCTACACCATTGATAATTTACAATAACCAACCCACATGTCCTTGGGAAGCAGGAGAAAACCAGAATACCCAAGGGGAAACCCACATTGTCATAGGGAGAACATGCACACTCCACACGAGGAATTGGGTCCCAGTATTTTAACTCTTTGGTCTGATTTAACTCCTGCCTCTTCCAGATAGGAATTCTACAGGGAGTAGCACATTCAGAAGGCTGGCCAAGGTGTGGCAGCATCCAGCTGCAAGATACCTGGTGGCGATTTTACATAAGGAAATCGCAGGCAAGAAGATGCCATAAATTATTTAGCCGTCCACCAGAGCATTATCATGCAAGATTTTAACCTATTCTCCCCAGCGGACTGTGAGGGCACTTGAACGAAACATTGTGCAGGTAAAAAGGTAATTTCCCAGTGGCACCACTGTCAGTTGCTGGGGATCCCCATGCAGAGCCACTGTAGGCCATGTTTTTAAGCTAGCTAGGTCAACTTTTTCTATCGTGGATAAATGGAAACTAGGGTCCATAAGTGTAAAATAGTCACAAGGTACCAGACACAAGACCCTATACCAAGCAGGAAAGTAGGAACAGACCGTGTGTCTTTCTATCCGCAGAGTAACAGAAATATAGAGTCAAATAGCACAGAAACAGACCCTTCAGCCCATCTTGTCCATGACAACCATCAAAGTCAAGGTCAAAGTTGAGTTTATTGTCAAATGCACAAGTATTTATCTGCACAGGTGCAATGAAAAACTTACTTGCAGCAACATCACAGGCACATAGCATCAGATACAAAACATTCACAGGGAATAAATTAAACATAAATTACATTGAATTTTTACAAGACAGAACATAATTGGAACAAACAATACAAAGTCCATTGTAATGCAAAGTGGTCATAGTGGTTATAGTGTTGCTAAACTGAAGTGGTGATTAGGGTTGTGCAGGTCGGTTCAAGAATCGAATGGTTGACGGGAAGGCAAGCAACTACCTACATGAATCCCATTTACCAGCATTTGGCCTGTAACCTTCAGTTCCTTGGTGATGCAAGTACTTGTCTAGATACTTCTTAAATACTATGAGAGTATCGGCCTCCACAATCCATTCACTCATTGTGTTCTAGATTCTAACCAGCCTCTGAAGGGAAAATAATTCTTCTTCAGATTATCTCAAAATATCTTACCCCTTACCTTAAACCCTTGCCTTCTAACTTTAGATGCCTCAGCTTTGGTAAAATACCCTATTTCCCCTAGCTATGCCCTCCATTATTTTGTATACCTCTATCAGATCCCCTCTCAACCTCCTCCACTCCAAGGAAAACAAATCCAATTGATCCGGTCTCTCCTCATAATTGGGGCAATTCATCCCTGGCAATATCACAGTGAAACTCCTCTGCATCCTTTCCAGCGCAGTCAGTTCCGGTCTTCACATTGTAAGAAAGGTGTGATTACACTGGAAAGAGAAGAGGTTTACAGGGGTGTTGACAAGAAAATTTTAGCTATGAGGAAAGACTAGTTTGGCTGCAGTTGTTTTCTTTGTAACAAAGGAGGCTAACTGGAGGCTTAACTGAGGTGTATTGAAGTTATGAATGGCTTAATGAGTGTAAGTAGGTCGTACCAATTTCTCCTGGTTAAATGGTCAAAAATAGACTTTAAGTACAGGTCCTCCCCAGCTTATGAATACAAAAACTCATGTACAGCCCATAAATACAAATGAGTGTATGGGAGACTGGCAGGGTGGATTTGCCAGCTGCTGCAGGGCTGCAGGTACCTTCTGCCATGTGGAACTTGGTTCGTGGCCACATTTCCAACTTGCAAACTGTTCAGGTTACCAAGAGTTCTCAGGAACGGAAACTTCATATTGTGTCCTAAGGAAGCAGTGCAGAGTGACTTAGTTTAATTTTAGACAATGAAAGTGTTTATTAGGGTATTTGGAGAAGACTTTTGTAGGGCAGTCACAAACAAGGTGCAATGAATCGTGCATCAATGGGAGTACCCTCTCCCAGATCACTATCCCCAGGAATGAGGTCCTCGTTATGTTCAGTCAGCTCCACTGGGTCATCTATCTTGTTTGCATGCTCATGACCACACTTCTGAAGCAAACGTTTTGTTTCAAGCTCTGTTGTAGGACGAGGTTATCAGGCAAACAAAAGAAGACTCAGAGGTATGATCAAAGCCTTCTTGAAGAAATGTGACTTTCCTCCTGACTTCTAAGAATGATTGACCCATGACCATACAAAGTGGAGAAGGAGCATTTAAGATGGTTTTTAAAAACTTGAGGCCATTCATTAGGTACACACAGAGGAAGGAATGGGCCATTTCACAAAGTGTCTCCCCACCTGCCCCATTGGTCACTGCCTGTGGAAGTGTCTGCAGTTTCCATATGTCACCTCAGGATGCACCAAACTAGCATGGAAGCAAGTCATCCTAAATCCTGAGGCACTGTCTCAGGAAAAGAAGCTATCAAATGCAGATAATCCTCAATAAATTCTGTTGAGGAATTCAGGAGAAGCGTCTCACATAGAACTCAAATAGTTCATAGTGTTATACAGCAAGGAAACAGGTCATTTGGCCCAACTGGTCCATGCCAACCAAGATGCCCCATCCAAGCTAGTCCCATTTACCCACATTTGGCCCATATCATTCTAAACCTTTCCAATCTGAGTAAAGCATAGTGGAGGAGTAAAGCACAAACATGTGTAGGAAAAGTTAATAATTGCATGAAAAAGGATTGTTAGTTTTGGCATTACAGTTTGATGAAGTATAGTAGAAAATTTCTCATGTAGACCATAAGCTCTGGCATGTTTCTACACTGGAAATTTGCTGTAATTCTTTGATTAACAGGAAACTGAAAAGCAAGCCAGGAGATGGGGATGATGGTGGGAAGAAAGCCAGAAGCAAAGCATTAAGGCAATCGAAGTCTGAAATTGGAAGCAGCCAGATGGATGTGTGCTTCTTTCAGTAATTTTCTGAGTACAAGTTGTTGCATGTGACTAAGTTCCTTCTTTTAGTGAATGATGCTTGCCTGAGGGAACTCCTCCACTTCTCGGAGAATCTTTGTCAAGTACAGATTTGGCGAGAAGGAAAGCTCAGATGAAGGCTGCTTCTATTCACTAACTCTGTGGCTCGGTGCATGCAATATTTTCTGTCTTTGGCCAGCAACAGCAATGGATTCATCCATCACAGCCACGGAAAGGGCTTTCAAAATGGTCACTATGTCATTGCAAGGAAAGGCCAGGGATGGCTCATTTGTTTCTTAAGCAGCCACAGTCCTTGCTTCAGAGGCATAGAAATGAAAAGAACCTTCAAATAACTATCTCATTAAAAATAATTGTACGCTTGCTCTAAAACAGAATGTTCAGCGGAGAACTGCAGAAAACAAAGCAGGAACTGAAAAGGACCTTGGTGATTCACTTTGTCACTTGAGTCAACTTACTGATTATTCTTCAGACCCCTTTCTAACTATGGTTTGTTTATGTCAATAATTATTATTTTAATGGGGTAATGGCAGTAACCTTTGGGGAAATGTGTAGGACAGACCTCAATGGCTCCAGTACATTAAATCAGAATTTTCAATTTGGCCCCTTTTAGTTGTAGAAGTTGTTTCTCTCCTGCAGGCTGGTTAATAATAGAGCCTTTGTTCCATTCCTTCTTTTCTGTTCCCACTGAGACACGTAATTCTCTGCCCCTGAGTTTTCTTGATAAGCCACTGTGCTGGAGGAAGTACAATGGGAGCATTGTTACAAATTACTGAGCTGATAATGTTGCATGACATCAAGGTCAATGATGTTATTTGTGAGTGGAGGACATGGATTCAAATCAGATGGATTTCGAGTGCAGTGGAGAACTAGTATTAAAATTGTGAATCATTGCTCTGTTGCAGGCTGCATTGTTTCAATGCCAAAAAGCACGAACTCACGCTCTTCAACCCGCCAAAATCGATCGACAAATGAAATACTGAGCCAAGTAGGTTTTACCTTGCCAAGGGCGTCAAGTGCCATGGAGCCAAGACTGGTTGATGGAGTTAAGATATAGACAGACAATGATTGACTTAGACAATAAGTAGGAACAGGAGGAGGAAATTCAGCCTCTCAACCTTGCTCTGTCTTCAATAAGATCAATCCTGATCTGACATTCCTCACATCAATTTTCCTGCCCTTTCCCCATAACTCTTGATCCCCTTACTGATTGGAAACCTACCTGCCTCAGCCTTAGAGTACTCTGCCCTCACACCTTCTGTGACAAGGGGATCCACAGACTTACTCTGATGCCTGGGGTGGGTGGGGTAATTTGTGAGGTGGTTCACTCCTTACATCACTTACTCAGGGTGTCTGTGTTCTGCCAATGTGTGGCTCCATGGTTTTCACTGTTATCACAAATGCTCCCTCTCCACTTTGAACAGTCATGGGACAGAAATTCCACGATTCAGTGGGGATGTTACATTTCTTCAAGGGGGCTTTGAACACATCCTTGAATCGTTTCCTTTCTACATCTGGTAACCTCTTCCCATGACAATTCAAGGAATAGGGTGTCTGTTTTGTGATTCTGGTGTCAGGCATAAAGTGATGTAGCCTGTCCAACATAACCCAGGGATTGCTGGTACAAGTAGTACACCTCATATATTTGAATGCATTCACCAACTCCGAGTGAAAAAGCAAGTGCAGAATATCTTTCTTTATTTCACCTTACCTTAATGTTTTTAATTAATTTCTCCAATTTTATAGAACATAGCAAGGTACAGGCCCTTCGGCCCACAATATTGTGTCAATATTTTATCCTGCTCTAAGATTTATCTAACCCTTCCCTCCCACATAGCCCTCCATTTTTCTATCATTTATGTGGCTATCTAAGAGTCTCTTAAATGTCCCTAATGTATCTGCCTCCACCACCTCTGTCAGCTGTGCGTTCCACGCACCCACCCCTCTCTGTGTAAAAACTTACCCTTTAAAGTATTTGTAATTACTTTTTTGGATTTTTTCAATTATTTTTCTATTTAAGCAGTTTTAAACATCTCTGAAAATGAGATGCTTAAAATAATTCGGCAGGAGAGGTGGGGACTAAGGGTCCATCTCCTGAGTCCCACTGAAGCTCACAGTCTATGTTAATTTGTGGAATTGCCCATGGTATGGAGGGTCAGCCTGATCAGCCCTTCCCATCGAGGTATGGTCAGTGCGGGCACCATGGGTTTGAGATTGGGCAGCAGGATGGGTGCAGGTCAATCAGTCCTATTGGACAGGAGATTCTTCAGAGCCTCACTCTGGAACATCCTGGGGATATAAGGAGGTGATAAATAAAATCAAGCCCTTCTTTCCAACATCACTGCTGTGATGATCCTTTCTCTTAGTTAACTTCATGGCGAAGAGAATGGTTAAGCTTTATGGAACTCTGCAGGTGGGCAGAGAAATAGCAGGTGGAGTTAAATTTGGACAAATGTGAGGTGTTGCATTTTGGAAGGTCAAATGTAAGAATTGGAATTGATTTATTATTGTCACTTGTGCCAAGGTACGGTGAAAAACTTGTCTTGCATACTGTTCATACAGATCAATTCATTACACAGTGCATTGAGGTAGTACAGGGTAAAACAATACAGAATGCAGGGTAAAGTGTCACAGCTACAGAGAAAGTGCAGTGCAGGTAGACAATAAGGTGCAAGGTCATAACAAGGTAGATTGTGAGATCAAGAGTCCATCTTATTGTTCTAGGGAACAGCTCAATAGTCTTTTAACAGTGGGATGGAAGCTGTCCTTGAGC
This sequence comes from Pristis pectinata, assembly GCF_009764475.1. Classification (NCBI taxonomy): domain Eukaryota; kingdom Metazoa; phylum Chordata; class Chondrichthyes; order Rhinopristiformes; family Pristidae; genus Pristis; species Pristis pectinata. The sequence continues at coordinate 20,465,998 of NC_067409.1, read as the reverse complement.
CTCGTGGTACATGCTTTCAGGCTTTTGTATTTTCTACCTGATGGGAGAGGGGAGAAGAGAGAATGTCCGGGGTGAGTGGGGTCTTTAATTATCCTGACTGCTTTACCGAGGCAGTGAGAAGTATAGACAGAGTCCATGGAGGGGAAGCTGGTTTTCATGATGTGCTGAGCTGTGTCCACATCTCTCTGCAGTTTCTTGTGGTCCCGGGCAAAGCAGTTGCCATACCAAGCCGTGATGCATCCAGATAGGATGCTTTCTATGGTGCATTGATAAAAGGATAGTGCCAAGGGGGACATGACAAATTTCCTTAGCCTTCTGAGGAAGTAGAGGTGCCGGTGAGCTTTCTTGGCTGTGGCATTCACATGGTTGGACCAGGACAGGCTATTGGTGATGTTTACTCCTCGGAACTTGAAACTCTCAACCCTCTCGACCTCAGCACCATTGATGTAGACAGGTGTATGTGCACAACCCCCCTTCCTGAAGTCAATGCCGATCTCTTTTGTTTTGCTGACAATGAGGGAAAGGTTGTTGTCATGGTACCATATCACTAAGCTCTCTATCTCTTTCCTGTACTCCAAATTGTTATTTGAGATACGGCCCACTACAGTGGTACCGTCTGCATTATTACAGAAGGAGTTAGAGCAGAATCTGTCCATGCAGTCATGAGCGTATAGAGAGTAGAGACATTCGCTGATAAAGTCCGTGATTGTGGTGACATATTCGTCTAGAAAGTATATAGTAAATGGCTGGACCCTGAAGAGCATTGATGTACAGAGGGATCTTGGGATGCAAGTCCATTGCTCCCTGAAAGTGGCAACACAAGTGGATAAGGTGGTAAAGAAGGCGTATGACATGCTTGCCTTCATTGGTCAGGGCACTGAGTATAAAAGTTGGGAAGTCATGTTGCAGCTACATAAAATTTTAGTTAGGCCACGTTTGGAGAATTGTGTGAAGTTCTGGTCGCCACACTAGAGGAAGGATGTGGAAACTTTGGAGAAGGTGCAGAAGAGGTTTACCAAGATGTTGCCTGGATTGGAGTGCATTAGCTATAAGGAGAGGTTGGACAAACATGGATTGTTTTCTCTGGAGCATTGGAAGCTGAGGAGCTACCTGGTCATATATAAAGTTATAAGAGCCATGGACAGGCTAGATAGTCAGAGTCTTTTTCCCAGGTTGGAAAGGTGTAATGAACATATTTTAAAATTTGTTCCTTGTTCTTTCCTGATTCAGCAGCAAGAGGTACAGTATCTGCAAACAAAGGAGACACTGTAAACGTGTTAAAGGTTACAGAAACTACATTATTAAAGTTATTTGAAGAATAAAATACAGAAAGGAGGAAGAATAGTTAAAATACAGAAGGAAGCAAAATAATACTTATCAACCAATCGATGAACTGATCTATGTAATGCCGAGGGAACCTCAGGTGTCCGACAGCCTTTCACGCAGCCTTCTGTCTGTATCTTAGCACCGGTCACGAACCAGCCTTGGAGAAGGTCCCGATTTGCATGAAGAAAGTGCCCCCTTTTATACCCCTCAAAAACTTAACATGACTTTTACCCCTGTACTTTCCCATTCCTTAGTGCTACCAGCCTGTATCTTCTTATCACTCATGACCTTTGGCCTAAACACCCAACTTAGAAACAGAGACAACAGGTCCGTAAAGAAGAAAACATTCTTCGCCAGTATCTAATCTCAAGGATGTGCATCTGTCCTCCCATAAGTTCTCAAAACATTCCCACATTCCAAGCTGACACCATTTTGTGTTACACACTACTGCACATACTACGGAGGAATCAGAAATGACTTTTGGTTAATTTAACTCTTTCTTTACAAAAGGTCAAATACAAGAGGGCGTAGCTTTAAGGTGAGAGGGGTAAAGTATAAAGATTTGTGAGGCAAGGTTTTTTTACACAGAGAGAGGTAGGTGCCTGGCAACAATGTTTAAGAGACATTTAGACAAGAAGTAGAGGGATACAGACCATGTGTGGTCAGATGGGATTAGTTCAAATTGGCATCATGTTTGGCACAGACATGGTGGGCTGAAGGGCCTGTTCCTGCACTACTGTTTTATGTTCTATGTTCAATGCTGTCAGCTTTTTGGCCCATTATCAAAGAAAGAGAAATATGGACACAGGCTTTTTTTTTTATCCCCAGATGTTCAAAAGTCACACTCCATTAGGATGCAGAATGTGTGGACTTAAGATAGGGAAATTGTGTGACTGCCTAAGCCTCTGTTTAGTGCACCCACTCAAACATGACTTTTGTTTTGTATTTTTTTACTTCAAAGTTCCCTTCAACATAAGGAGCAACCATGGTGAGTTAAATTATATGAATGGATGGGTGTCCTAGCGGGGAATTTTAACACTGACGGTGCCTCTTCATCCAGCGACTGTGAAGCAAGTATAACTGCAGTTGAAAATCGTGGGCAGAACTGAGGAAGAAGTGGCTGATGTGGACAGGAATGACAGGAGCCAGTTCAATCACTCCATCCATTTGGGGACAGTTGGGCATATTTTAAAATTGTATTGGAAACCAGCCTTCCCTCCATGGACTCTGTCTACACTTCTCATTGCCTTGGTAAAACAGCCAACATAATCAAAGATCCCCCTCCCACCCCAGACATTCTCTCTTCTCCCGCTCCCCATCAGGCAGAAGATACAAAAGCCTGAAAGCACGTACCACCAGGCTCAAGGACAAGCTTCTAACCCACTGTTTATAAGACTATTGAACAGACCTCTTGTACCATAAGATGGACTCTTGACCTCACAATCTACCTCGTCATGGCCTTGTACTTGAGTGTTGGCCTACACTGCACTTTCTTTGTAACTGTAACATTACATTCTGCATTCTGTTATTGTTTTTCCCTTGTACTACCTCAATGTACTGATGTGATGAAATGATCTTTATGAATAGCATGCAAAACAAAGCTTCTCTCTGTACCTTAGTATATGTGACAATAATAAACCAATTTCCAAATTTGTAAAAATGAAAATGTTTCAAATGTTAATGTTCAAGAATGTTCGTATTTGCTTTCACTAGGAAGCTCATAAGATGTTAAGCAAATAATATGAGGTCATGGAAAACAAACAGTAATGAATAGCTATTACAGATAATCCTCTATTATGCATTAGCTATGATTGGTCCTGAATCCATTGGGAAAAGTTAGCCAAGACCACGAAAGCAGCGCAACTCAGAACACTTTTTTAAAAAGTTTGTTGAAATCAGGTAGATTGTATCTGTGGAGAGAGAAACTGAATTAACTAGAAATTGAAAAATCTTAGAGAAACAAAGGACTGCAGATGCTGGAATCTGGATGAAAAACACTATGATGCTGGAGGAACTCAGCAGGCCGGTCAGCTTCCATGGAGAAAAGCAGGCGATCAATGTTTTGGGTCAGGACCCTTCTTCAGGACTGAAGATAAGAAAAAGGGAAGCCCAATATATAAGAGGGGAAAGCAGAGCAGTGATAAGTGGACAAAAGAGGGGAGGCAGAGCGGGCACAAGGTGGTGATCAGTAGATGCAGGTAAGAGAGAGTGATAGGCAGGTGCGGGGCAGGTGCTATCACTATCTCTTCAAGTGAAAAACCCTGCCTGTTTAAAGTTACAGAGAGGATGAGGGGCGGAGAGAACAAAAGGAATGTCTGTAATCAGCTGAAGAACAAAAGTATAAAGGGGATGCAAAACCTTCAACCCATTTAGTTCATGAATGAATAAGGTCGGTTATAGAGAGGGAAAAAATAAGAGCAGAGGTGACCACATTGTGAACACTAGATTGGAAGAAATACATGTGAATCACTGCTTCACCTGGAAGGAATGTTTGGGACCCAGGATGGTGGGAAGGGAAGAGGTGACAGGTCAAAGGTTGCATCTCCTGAAATTACATTGGCAAGTGTCCTGAGAAAAGGAGGTGTTGGTGGAGATAGAAGAGTTGGATGAGGGAGTCACAAAGGCAACACTATGGGAGGAGAGGGGGTTGAGAGCACAGGCATGGGAAATGAAGGAGATGAGGTTGAGAGCCCTGTCAAATATAATAAAGGGAAAGCAATGGTTAAGGAAAAGAAAAGACAACTGAAAGGTGTTGGTATGAAAAGGTGCTGATATTAGAAAAGATACGACAGAGGGAAAGGAACTGGGAGATCAGAATGGAGATCTTCCAGGAAGCTGGGTAGAAGGAAGTGTGATAGTGGTGGGAGTCTGTGGGCTTGTAAAGGATATTAGTTGGTAATCTTGCCCCATAATGAAGACAAAGGCAATAAAGGGATGGGTCTGAGCTGGACCATGTGAACGTAGAACATAGAACATCACAGCACAGTACAGGCCCTTTGGCCCACAATGTTTTGCCCGCATTTTACCCTGCTCTAAGATCTATATAACCCTTCCCTCCCACATAGCCCTCCATTTTCCTATCATTCATGTGGCTATCTAAGAGATCAGGTGAGAGCAGGGTGGAAATTTTCGAGTTCTGTATACAGTATGTGTGGGAAGCAGTAACAATACAGTCATCAGTGTCATGGTAAAAAGAGCTGAGGGAGAGAGCCACAGTAGAACTGTTCCAAATATGCCACAAAGAGATAGACATAGCTTGGACCTACAGTATGCCGGTTCCCAGAATTGCCCTTAGGAAAAGTGAGAAGAGCCGAAGGAGAAGTCGTTCAGTGCACGAACGAGTTCATCCAGGTGAATGAGTGTGATAGTAATGGTGGTGGGCCTCTGTTCATGGAAGAGACCCTCAGACTACCATGGTGTGGTTTAGAAATTCAGACGGAAGGTGACCCCATGGTGAAGGTGAGAACACTCAAAATTGTCAAAGTTGTAGAGAGCACCAGAGATGTCATAAATGTAATTGGGATGGCTCTTCAACCTGAAACGTTACTCTGTTTCTCATTCCACGGCTGACTTGACCTGCTGAGTGTTTTCCAGAATTTCCTCTTTTTAGTTCAGATTTCCAGCATCTGCAGTTCTTTCGATTTTCATTTAAGTGGGAAGGGCAAGAGGAGAAGGTAGAGACAGGAGTTATGTGGGGCAACGGCAGGTTGAAACAATGAGTTGACCTGAGTATCCCCGTTCATGGATCTAGGGGAGGAGGTAGAAGTGGGCTAAATGGGGTTGGGGGATTGTAAGGTTTGAAGCCATGGAGGGGAAATCTCCCAATGAGTTGAGGTCAGTGACTCTCTGGGAGATAATGGCCTGTGGTCCAGAGGGAAGAAAGAGTCGCAGTGGCAGAGCACTTGATGCCGCTGCCTCACAGCTCCAGCAACCTGGGTTCTATCCTTGGGTGCTGTCTGAATGGAATTTACATTGGGTTTACCCGGGTGTTCTGGTTTCCCGCATCCCAATAGTATGCTGCTGGGTTAATTGACTACTGTAAATTACCCGTTGGGTGGTGGGAGAATCATGGGCAAGTTGATGGGCACATGATAGGCTTCAGGGAGGTAAGTGGGGTAATGGAATTAATGGCTGGCGTAAACATAGAATATAGAACATAGAACACTGCAGCACAGTACAGGCCTTTTGGCCCACAGTGTTGTGCCGACATTTTATCCTGCTCTAAGATCTATCTAACCCTTCCCTTCCACATAGCCCCCCCCCCCCCATTTCTCTATCATTCGTGTGTCATGATGGGCCGATCAACCTCCTTCTGAGTTGTGAGTGAATATTACGTATGGAGATGAGGTGTCCGCCCAATGTGAGCCAGATGAATGAGTAGTGGAAGGAGACTGGTTGGGTCTCTAATCAAGAAAGAAACAAAAGGCCCTCAGGCACCTATTCACCCATCACTTCAGTTCTCCACTACTAGTCCACCATTTGGTCTTTGGCCTCCTACACGATACCAAAGAAACCCAAAAAGAAGAACATTACCTCAACCTCATTCTTGGCACATTGCAGCCCCTCAGGACTCCATGTTAAATGCAACAATTTCAGATGACCAGTCTTTCCTTGTTGTATCAGTCCCAACCATTTTCTGATGTAAGGTCATCCACCTGCAACAAGTGCTCAATTTTCCTGGAGACACAAGAGATTGCAAATGCTGGAATCGAGAGCAAAAAATAGATTACTGGAGGAACTCAGCGGGTCAGGCAGCATCTGTGGAGGAAATGGACAGTTGGCCATATTTTACTCAGTTTTTCTCTCTGTACGGATGCTGACTGCAGTTTTTCTCTCTCTACGGATGCTTTTATCGTCCATACCTAACTGTCCCTGAATCAAGGAGAAAGTCATGAGTGAACCACTTTGTTGGGTCTTGAGTCATATGTAGTCCAGAAGAGGTAAGGATGGCAGATTTCCTTCCCTAAAGAACATTAATGAACCAGATAGGTTCTTATAACGATACTGTAGTTTTGTGGTTACTGAGACGAGCCTTTTTTTTTCAGATTTCCAGATGTCTTGTATTTAAATTCTTGAATTTAAATCCTCCAGCTGCTGCTATGAGATTTGAACTCATGTCTCTGGATCAATGGTCTGACCTTTGGTTTTTAGTCCAATCGTTTTAGCACTACACCAACATAAAGAAGTCTGGGAAATACTTACCTTGGAGCAGTCAGATGCTGTGATTATCGTCAGAGCCTTGTCCCCATCCGACAGAGTACAATCCATTGTCTCTTCTTTTTTTTAACACATCCTCCCCAGCTTACAAGCACCAAACGTATGTACAGCCCATGAATACTAATGAGCATTTGGGAGTCATAGAGTTATACAGCACAGAAACAGGTCCTTTGGCCCAACTGGTCCATGCTGACCAAGATACCCATCCAAGCTAGTCCCATTTGCCAGCGTTTGGCCCCTAACCTTCTAAACCCTTCCAATCCAAGTACCTGTCCAACCAAGAGACCGGCAGGATAGATTTGCCAGCTGCTCTAGGGCTGCAGCATCTTTTGCCATTTGTGAACTCATTTCAAGGCCGCATTTCCGACTTGAGCACTGTTCGGGTTATGAACCATTCAAAATCAAAGTTGAATTTTTTTTTGGCATATGCACAAGTACATGTGTGCACAGGTGCAATGAAAAACTTACTTGCAGCAGCATCACAGGCACATAGTATTCACAAGAAAAGCATAAATTAAACATGAATTATGCAAAAATTATACAAAATTCTCCGTCCTCGTCAATGGAACCCTATCATAACCTGGGCATTTCCTGTATTGCCAATTTTGGGATATAGGCACCTATAGCAAGGCCAGCATGTAATGTCCATCCCTAATTTCCCTTGAGAAAATGATGAGCCATTCTCTTGAACTGCTGCAATCCTTCTGATGGAGGTACTCAAAGTACTCTTGGGTAGGGAGTTGCACTACTTAGAGGCAAAAACATCAAATGTCTTGCGATGTATTTCCAATTGAGGGCTGTACAGGAATTGAAGGAGAAACCTCAGGCAGTGTTGTGTCCTTGTATCTGCTGCCCTTGTCCTTCTTGGTGGTAGAGGTTTGAGAGGTGCTGTCAAAGTAGTCTGGCGGAAAAATTGCAGTACAGATGTGCTCCTGTGAAGCTCCTAGGGACACTTCACCAAATTGGAATTGCTGTATGAATTCATGTTATTAGTGCTGGATCTCCAGAGTTTCTCAGCAACCTCAGGCCTCAAATTTTCAAGAAATTTGTGTCGGTGCTATAATTCCAAGCCACCCTAATGTGCAAAAAATGTAAATTCATAAGCCCTCTTAGACTTCTGCAAACCAAGCTTAGCGTATTCTCATCCCCCAGTGCATTCATCCAGCTGTGCCTGTGTTACCGCTGCTCCATCTTACAAGTGAATTCACACTCAGTTTATCAGCTGCACTCTGGCAGATACACAGAGACATATGTGAGAGAGGCGATTTAGCATCAGTACCAAGTAAAGCATTTTTTTTATGGATTCAGCTACAATTAGTTCAAGCTCGTGAACAGGGAATTCAATCTTTTTGAGGATGGTTTGATTTCTAGCTGGAGGCTTTGTTGTATTTGTATTGCATCCTGAGGGCAATCAGGCAATTCTTCCCATTTATAGCACTGTTTGTATCATTTGCATTCATTATACATGCATTTTCAGCTCAATAACATGATGGAGCACTGGTGCCATGTGCACTGACACAAGACATAAAATAGCAAATATGGAACATAGAGCTAAAAGGATCCACCATATGTGATGCATTTACATCAATGCACATTGAAAAACTACCACAGGAAGATGAAGGCTTTAATCTGGTCATGAGCTTATTGTGTGCAGCTGCCTCAATTTTCCATTTTAAAAGTGCAGCATGAAAAGTATTAGATGTGATATATTTAATAATATTGCCTCCATAACAACAATACCTTGCACTTTATGAAGCCTGATGTGCCCTTAGACCTCAGGTGGAAACCAGCATGGAACTTAGAGAGATCATCGTTATTGCCTTCCGGGTGTGGAATGTTTCTCTGCTGAGCGTCATTGTCAGTGGTCAGAATCCTGGAATCCCTAACCTAATAACATGTGTGTAAGTTCACCACGTGGACTGCAACGGTCAGGAAGGTGACTCACCACTGCCTTCTCAAGGCCAAGGGATAGAGAGTAAATGCTGGGCTCACCACACATCTCACCAAAGAATACATATCTTTAAAAATATTGGGTTTAGGATGTCTATGACGGTTTCCTGTCTACTCCTGATGATCTCCTTGGTACACAATCTTCTTTTCACTCTCAATTAGCACTTCACATCTTGCCCTATATTCTGTTATTTCCGTTACACTCAGGTATCCAACAAGTCTACCCTTAAATGCTTCCGAGCTATCAGCTCCAGGTGCTCAATATGGGCAACCTTTTCTGCACTCTCATCACTGTTTGGATGAAGATGTTCTTCCAATCTTCTTTATTTGAATAGATGGTGACCATCTTATATTCTGGCCACTTGCTTTGGTTTCACACAAGTGAAAATAACTGAAGGTAGACTGGACTTGCCATCGGTAAAAGGATTTAAAAAGTCTGCTGTGAATTCTAAGCCAAGGGATTCAAAATCAATCTGTATAAAATTTGCTGAAATTTTCAAGGAAAACAGAAACAAATGGAATAATTTCTGTCTTTTAGCAACCCGGGTCTTTTTTAAAAAATAGTTACTCACTTGTTTGCTACATCTATCAAGCTATCACAGTCAACTGTGAAAGGCTTCTGCTTGCGATTCAGCTTCATGTCATCCGAGATACCATGGAGAAGACGGTCTAATCCTGGTGACCAAAGCTGAAAAAGTGACAAACAACATTTTCAACATTGTTAAATTCCCTTAATCCATTCCAGCAATTCTAAAACATGTCTGTGTTTTCTGTCATACTCATTCACCCCAAGTATAAAGTGAAATTTTCAAATGGACTTAGTTAATTCAATGTGTATGTTGTACCAAATTCTTTTGTGAGGATTACTAAAGGAGGTGCTGGCACAGTGAAGGTTGTGCTGATTTTCATCATCTATGTCTGTGTTCATTGAAAGGGGCTCCTGAGATACAGTGATTAACGAATTCCAGGGGCCCATCATCAACCTTTAGTGTTTGTGGGAAGGAGGCTGTTGTGCAGCAGGGGCAAGTTTATGTTATACCACAGAAACAGGACCTTCGGCCTGACTCATCCATGCCAGCCAAGGTACCTTCCTGAGCTAGTCCGATTTGCCTGCATTTGGCCCATATCCCCCTAAATCCTCCCTTTGCAACTGGATCCTTGACTTCCTGACCAACAGACTGCAATCAGTGAGCATAGGCAGCGACACCCCCACCACCAATAGCCTCAACACTGGTGCCCCACAAGGCAGTGTCCTCAGCCCCCTACTCTACTCCCTAGACACTCACAACTGCATGGCCAAATTTTGCTTTAACTCCATCTACAAGTTTGCAGATGATACCACCGTAGTGGGCTGTATCTCAAATAATGATGAGTCGGAGTTCAGAAAGGAGATAGAGAGCCTAGTGACCTGGTGGCATGACAACAACTTTTCCCTTAATGTCAACAAAACAAAAGAGCTGGCCATTGACTTAAAGAAGGCAGCGGTGTACATGCTCCTGTCTACATCAACGGTGCTAAGGTCGAGAGGTTTGAGAGTTTCAAGTTCCTAGGAGTCAACTTCACCAATAGCCTGTCCTGGTCCAACCATATTGACACCACGGCCAAGAAAGCTCACCAGCACCTCTACTTCCTCAGGAAGCTAAGGAAATTTGGCATGTCCTCATTGACCCTCACCAATTTGTATCGATGTACCACAGAAAGCATCCTATCTGGATGCATCACGGCTTGGTATGGCAACTGCTCTGCCCATGACCACAAGAAACTGTGGAGAGCTGTGGACACAGCTCAGCACATCATGGAAACCAGCCTCCCCTCCATTGACTGTGTCTACACTTCTCATTGCCTTGGTAAAGCAGCCAGCATAATCAGAGATCCCTCCCACCCTGGACATCCTCTCTTCCTCCCTCTCCCATTGGGCAAAAGGTTCAAAAACCTGAAAGCACATACCACGAGGCTGAAGGACAGCTTCTATCCCGCTATTATAATAGAACAGTACAGCACAGGAACAGACCTTTCAGCCCACAATGTTGTGCCGATCCAATTACATTAGTAATAAAATGCCCAACTAAACTAATCCCTTTTCCCTACACAATGTCCATATCCTACCATTTCCCTCACATTCATGTGCCTGTCTAAGAGCCTCTTGAATGCCCCTATTGTATTTGCCTCCATCACCACCTCAGGAACCGCATTCCAGGCACCCCCACATTTCCTTTGAACCTACCCCCATCACCTTAAATACATGCCCTCTGGTATTAGACATTTCAACCCTGGGGAAAAGATACTGGCTGTCTACTCTCTCTGTGCTTCTCGTAATCTTATAAACCTCTATCAGATCTCCCCTCAGCCTCCGCTGGTCCAGAGAGAAAAACCCAAGTTTGTCCAACCTATCCTCATAGCACATGCCCTCTAATCCAGACAGCATCTTGGTAAACCTCTTCTGCACACTCTCCAAGGCCTCCACGTCCTTCCTATAACGGTCGACCAGAACTGAATTCAATACTCCAGATGCGGCCTAACTAAAGTTTTATAAAGCTGCAGCATAACTTCCTGACTTTTGAACTCAATGCCTCGACTTATAAGGGAAACATGTCGTATGCCTTCTTTACCACCCTATCAACCTGTGTAGCCACTTTCAGGGAGCTATGAACTTGGACCCCAAGATCCCTCTGCTCATCAATGCTGTTAAGGGTCTTGCCATTAACAGTGTACTGTCTCTTTACATTCGATCTCCCAAGGTGCAACGCTTCACATTTGGCCAGGTTGAATCCATCTGCCATTTCTCCGCTCATATCTGCAACTGATCTATATCCTGCTGTATCCTTTGCCTGTCTTCTACACTATCCACAACACCACCAATCTTCGTATCATCTGCAAACTCTACTAACCCACCCATGTAGATTTTCATCCAGGTCATTTATATACATCACAAACAGCAGAGGTCCCAGTACAGATCCCTGAGGAACACCACTAGTCACAGACCTCCAGCTAGAATGTCCATTAACCACTACCCTCTGTCTTCTACAGGCAAGCCAGTTCTGAATCCAAATGGCCAATTCACCGTGGATCCCATGCATCTTAATCTTCTGGGTGAGTTTCCCATGAAGGACCTTGTCAAACGCCTTACTAAAATCCATGTAGACAACATCCACAGCTCTGCCTTCATTAATCACCATCATCACATTGTCAAAAAACTCAATCGTTAGTAAGGCACAAATTGCCCTGCACAAAGCCATGCTGATTGTCCCTAATTACAAAGCAATGCTGACCCTCCCTAATCCCAAATGCTCATAAATCCTATCCCGAGTCTCCAGTAACTTCCCTACCACTGACACGAGACTCACCAGTCTATAGTTACCACGGTTATCCCCATTTCCCTTCTTGAATAATGGAACAACATTAGCCACTTGCCAGTTCTCTGGAACCTCACCTATGGCCAGAGAGGACACAAAGATATTGGTCAAGGCCCCAGCAATCTCATCTCTTGCCTCCCTCAATAACCTGGGATCCCATCAGGACCTGGGGACATCCACCTTAATGCTCTTTAAGACCCAACACTTCCTTCTCCTTTACCTTGAAATACCCTAGCATATTAGTATGCTCCACACTGATCTCCCTATCCTCCACATCCTTCTCCTTGGTAAATGCAAAGTACTCATTAAGGATCTCACCCACATCCTCCGCTTCCAAGCACACGTTCCCTCCTTTATTCTTGAGTGCTCCTACCCTCTCCTACCCTCTTGCTCTTGATGTATGTATAGAATGCCTTGGGATTCTCTTTAATCCTACTTACCAAGGTCTTTTCATGGCCCCTCCTGGCTTTCCTAATTGCCTTCTTTACAGTTCCTTACTGGCTTCTTTATAATTCTTAAGTGCTCTGTTTGATCCTAGCTTCCTAAGTACGTACTTTTCCTTTTTCTTCTTGACTAAATTCACCACCTCTCTCAACATCCAAGGTTCTCTTACCCTGCCATCCTTGTCCCTCCTTCTCACTGGAACATATCTGTCCTGTACTCTGTGCAGTTGGTCTTTAAACACCCTCCACATGTCAGATGTGGACTTGACCAAAAACAGCTGTTCCCAATTAATTCTCCCTAGTTCCTGCCTAATGCTCTCATAATTTGCCCCGCTCCAATTTAATACTCTCCCACAAGGTCCATACTTATCCTTATCTATAGCTATCTTAAAACTTAAGGAGTTGTGGTCACTGGTCCTCAATCTTGTCCCACTGAAAGGTCAGTCACCTGGCCAGGCTCGTTACCCAACACCAGGTCCAGTACAGCCCCTCCTCTTTGGACTATCGACATATCGATTTAAGAAGCCCTCCTGGAAGCACCTAACAAATTCTGCCCCATCTAAACCTCTTACACTAAGGAGGTCCCAGTTTATATTAGGGAACATAGAACATGGAACATTACAGCACAGTACAGGCCCTTTGGCCCACGACGTTGTGCCAACATTTTATCCTGCTCTAAAATCGATCTAACCCTTCCTTCCCACATAGCCCTCCATTTTTCTCTCATTCATGTGGCTATCTAAGAGTCTCTTAAATGTCCCTAATGTATCTGCCTCCACCACCTCTGCCGGCAGTGCGTTCCACGCACCCACCACTCTCTGTGTAAAAAACTTGCCTCCGACATCCCCCCCATACCTTCCTCCAATCACCTTAAAATTATGGCCCCCACATGTTAGCCATCGTTGCCCTGGGAAAACGTCTCTGACTATCCACTCGGTCTATGCCTTTCATCATCTTGTACACCTCTATCAAGTTACCTCTCATCCTCTTCCGCTCCAAAGAGAAAAGCCCTAGCTCGCTCCACCTATCCTCATAAGACATGCTCTCCAATCCAGGCAGCATCCTGGGAAGTCTCCTCTGCACCTAGTAAGTCTAATGCTTCCACATCCTTCCTATAATGAGGTGACCAGAACTGAACACAATACTCCGAGTGTGGTCTAACCAGAGTTTTATAGAGCTACAACATTACCTTGTGGCTCTTGAACTCAATACCCCGACTAATGAAGGCCACAGGGAAGTTGAAGTCCCCCATCAGTTCTACACCTTTCCTTAATCTGCCTGCATGTCTGTTCCTCAATGCCCTGGTGCTATTGGGGGTCTGTAGTATAATTCCATCAGAGTGATTGCACCTTTCTTATTTTTGATTTTAATGAATGATTATTGAATGGTTCCCTTGTACGATATGATGGACTCTTGGCCTCACAACCTGCCTCGTTGTGACCTTGCTCGTTGCACCTTACTGTCTACCTGCACTGCATTTTCTCTATACTGTAACACTTTATTCTTCACTCTGTTATTGTTTTTACCTTGTACTACCTCAATGCACTGTTGTAATGAATTAACCTGTACGAACGGTATGCAAGACAGGTTTTACACTGCACCTTGGTAGACATGACAATAGTAAACCAATTTACCAATTTATCCATGAACCTGTCGTCTTTTAAATTCTGTAATTGTACCAGCCTCTACCGCTTCTTCTGTCAGCTAATTCCACATCCCCACCACCCTCTGCATGAAAAAGTTGCGCCTCAGGTCCCCTTTGAAATTTTCCCTTCTCTATATCTACACTAGTAAACCCTTCTTGATTATGGGTTTCAATATGAATTACAGCAACTCCTCAATATACAAAAGGGGCATGGTCCTGGCAAATGTTTCACTCAGCAAAGTTTGGTACATCAAAGAAGCTGAACAAAATGCATTTTGAGCCTTTCAGTTTATCCTTGTGGGTAGAGAGTGGCATGCTATTCATGAAAAATAGCTTCTAAGTCAGAGGTATATACCACCTCCAAAGAGACAATGGTGTTTCTCGTATGTTATTTACATTTTCAGGTTTCACTACAATGTAAAAGGAGGCCATTCCGTCCATCAAGTTTATACCAGCTCTCAGCAATCCCAACAGTCCCATTCCCTGTTTATTTTCCTGTAACCTATATTCCCTCACACATCTATTAATTCTACCCTGATTCTCCTACCACCTACTTAACTTATCCTGATCCTGCCACATAGATGCTACAGTCAAGAAAGCACCCCAATGCCTCTCCTTCCTCAGAAGGCAAAGGAAATACAGTATGTCCCCAATGACCCTCACCGATTTTTACAGATGCACCATAGAAAGCATACAATCCATATGCATCACAGCTTGGTATGGCAACTGCTCTGCCAAAGACCGCAAGAAATCGAATTGGGTTGTGAACGCAGCCCAATCTATCACAAAAACCAGCCTCCACTCCATTGATTCTGTCTACACTTGCCGCTGCCTCAGGAAAGCAGCCAACATAATAAAAATCATTCTCTCTTCTCCACCCTTCCATCAGGCAGAAGATACAAAAATTTGAAAACACGTACCACCAGTCTCATGGACAGGTTCTATCCCACTGTTATAAGATTCTTGAACAGACCTCTTAAACGATAAAGATGATCCCTTAATCTCTCAGTCTACCTTGTAAAGACCCTTGCAACTTATTTGTCTACCTGCACTGCACTTTCTCTGTAACTTTAACACCATATTCTGCATTCTGTTATTGTTTCCCTTTTGTACTATCTCAATGTACTGATGTGTGGAATAATCCATCTGGATGCCATGCAGACAAAAAGTTTTCACTGTATCTCAGTACATGTGACAATACTATACCAATTACCAATTACCACAGGGGGTAATTTGCAGCAGCTTGTTAAACTAGCAACCAGCATGTCACAGAACATAGAAAATTACACCACAGTACAGGCCCTTTGGCCCACAATGTTGTGCCAACATTTTATCCTGCTCTAAGATCTTGCTAACACTTCCCTCCTACATAGCCCTCCATTTCTCTATCATTCATGTGTCTATCTAAGTCTCTTAAATGTCCCTAATGTATCTGCCCCACAACCTCTGCAGGCAGTGCGTTCCATGCACCCACCACTCTCTGTGTAAAAAACTTACCCCTGACATCCCCCTTATACCTTCCTCCAATCACCTTAAAATTATGCCCCGTTGTGTCAGTCTTTTGAAGCGATTTAGTAGTTTTTTTAATTGTGAAAATAATTACTGCAATACCCCATCACCCACTTAAGACAGACAAGAACTGAAATATTAAAAGGTTCCAAAAGATCGAGAATGTGTTGTGGTCAGATGTTAACAATTCATCAAAAACAGTTCTGCATGAGCGAAGAAGCAAACACACTTTACTGATCCTGTGATGGTTTCTGTGATGAGGAGCAGGTGTAGAACATCTAGCCCTTCAAGTTTGTTGTGAAATTTATCCAGAACATGGCTAATTATCTATCACAGCTCCATTTACTTGCAGTATTCCACACCCCTCCCCCCAACCCACCATATCCCTGGATTCCTTCTTTTCCTCTCTAGTGATTTCTGTTTTGAATGAAATTCTCTGAGCCTGCACAGCCCTCCTTGGTAGAGAATTCTAAAGATTCACCACCCTCAGAGTGAAAAAATTTCTCCTCATCTCAGTCCTAAATTGCCTGCCCTTTATTTTGAACCTATAACTCTTGCCTCTAGATGCCTCAACCAAGGGAAACATCTTCCTTGCATCCACAATGTTGAGCCTTTGAGAATTGTGTAAGTTTCAATGGGATCACCTCTCATTCTTCCAAACTCTAGAGGATACAGGTCTATTGTACCCAATCTCTCCTCATCCAGCAAATCCATTACACTGGGGACCAGTGTGGAGAATTTTTGTTGCACTCTCTCTTTGGTAAATATATTCCTTTTGAGTTAAAGAGACCAAAACTGTACACAATACTCCAGGTGTGGTCTCACTAAGATTCGACATAGTTGCATCTTCATTCCTTAATTCCCCTTGACAAAGATATTTTTTATCCTTATAAGCAACAGCAGAGGTCCCAGAGGACTGGAGAGTAGCCAATGTTGTTCCTTTGTTCAGGAAGGAAATAAGAGATAATCCAGGAAATTATAGGCCAGTGAGCCTCACATCAGTTGTGGTGAAGATTTTGGAGAGGATTCTAAGGGATAGGAATCACGCGCATTTGGAAAAACATGGCCTGATTAGGGACAGTCAGCATGGCTTTGAGCAGGGCAGGTCATGTCTTACAAACTTGATTGAGATTTTTGAGGAGGTGATGAAGATGATTGATGAGGGAAGGGCAGGGGATGGAGCCAACATGTCCACATGGACTTTAGTAAGACATTTGACAAATTCCCTCGTGGAAGGCTGGTCCAGAAGATTAAGATGTGTTGGATCCATGGTGACTTGGTAGTTTGGAGTCAGAATTGGCTTGCCCATAGAAGACAGAGAGTAATGGTTGACGGGTATTGTTCTAGTTGGAGGTCCGTGACCAGTGGTGTTCCATTGGAATCAGTGCTGGGGCCTCTGTTGTTTGTGATATATATAAATGACTCAGATGAAAACATAGATGTGCAGGTTAGTAAGTTTGCAGACGATACAAAGATTGGTGGAGTTGTGGACAGTGTAGAGGGCTGATGCAGCAGAATATAGATCAGTTACAGATAAGATATCTTTATTAGTCACATGTATATCAAGACACACAGTGAAATGCATCCTTGCGCAGAGAAATGGCAGATGGAGTTTAATCCAAGCAAGTGTGATGTGTTACACTTTGGGAGGTCTTATGTAAGAGGAGAGTATATAGCTAATGGCAGGACCCTTAACAGCACTGATGTACAGAGGGATCTTGGGGTTCAAGTCCATAGCTCGCTGAAATTGGCCGTGCAAATAGAAAGGGTGGCAAAGAAGGCATATGGCACATATGCCTTCATTGGTCAGGGCATTGAGAATATCAGTCAGGAATTCATGTTCCAGCTATATAAAACCTTGGTTAGGCTGCACTTGGAGTACTGCGTGCAAATCTGGTCACCATTACACAAAGGATGTGGAGGCTTTGGAGAGGATGCAGAAGTGGTTTGAAAGTATAAGGAGAGGTTGGACAAACTTGGGTTGTTTTCTCTGGAGCGCCAGAGACTGAGGGGAGACCTGATAGGATTTTATAAGATTATGAGAGGCATAGATAGGATAGACAGTCAGAATCCTTTTCCCAGGGTAGAAATGTCAAGTCCAAGTGGATATGCATTTAAGGTGAGGGGGGAAAGTTTAAAGGAGATATGTGGGGCAAGTTTTTTGCACAGAGAATTGTCGGTGCCTGGAACTGACTGCTGGGGGAAGAAAGGAAGAAAGGAACGAAGCAGATATGACAGTGAAGTTTAAGAGGCTGTTAGATATACACATGAATGTGCAAGGAATGAGGGGTGTGGGTCATGTACAGGCGGAAGAGATTTATTTTAATTTGGCAATGTGTTCGGCACAGACATTGTAGGCTGTACTGTACTGTTCTATGTTCTATTCAAATCTCATTGTGATAAAGACCAACATACCATTTGTTTTCTTAATTGGTAGTTGCACCTGGATGTTAGCTTTTCACTCGGTTGTTAAGTTGATCCCAAGTCCAGTGACTTGCCCTCAGGGACATTGAAATGTCTTTGTACATGAACATTTCTCAATCTGTCACCATTAGAAGATACTCTGCTACCGCAAGGAGTGGCAGAAGCCAAGTGTATAGATGCATTTAAGGGGAGGAAGGAAAGAAGGAAGGAAGGAAGGAAAGAAGGAGATTCAGATGAGTAAAGAAGTTGGGAGGCTCATATGAAGCAATAATGACACATTGGACTGTTTGAGCTGAATGACCTTTTTCTGTCCCTTTATCCAACATAAGCCTTAGTAATGGCTCTGTAACATTGACAAGCAACCACAGGCTAATGGAATTGTTCATGTTGAGATGACCCAAAGCAGTCATACCATGCCAGTCTTACTCCAATTCAGCCTATATGATTGAGTCAATCCTTCTTGAATGTTGTCAGAGCTATACTCATCCAGGCAGGTGGAGAGTACTTCATCACCCTCCCAACATGTTTCTTGAAAAGGACTTGGGATATAAGGAGGTGCATCACTGGCCACAGGATCCCCACCTCTAAGCTGCTATAGCTGTGTTCCTGTGCTTATGCTGTTTACCTTCCAGGGGAGAGTGCAGAATGTTGGGGTACAGTGTAAATTCTGTTTTCCAGAGAATTCTCAGTGCAATTATTTATTTTCATGTGTCTTCAACTTACCTTCAAGGTTATCTTGAAATTGTCAGCTTCTGTAAGTCTGCACACCGGAGGGGTAATTCTGTTATTGTTTTACCTCAATGCACTGATGTGATGAAATGATCTGTATGGATGGCATGTAAAGCAAAGTTTTTCACTGTACCCCAGTGAACCAATTTACTAATTTAGCAGTGTTCTTCTGAGAATGAGATTAAGATGCACTGAACACATAAAATGGATCTGATGGTACCCTAAATAGCCTGGGACTTCTGGAGACTGCAAACCCTGCCTGGTAGAAGCTTTCCTTGCCCAACCACTATTAAATTTAAAGTTACATGTAATTTCATGAAAAATGGATGTAAAAAGAAGTCTGGATTCATTTGACACCTCTCAGAACCCTTAGGTCATCCCACAACACTTTGGCAGCTAATTAAATATTTTTGAAATGTAGTCACTTATGTATTATAGGAATATTTTAGCTATTTTTATATCACAAGGTCCTACAATCTGAAGATTCTTTTAGCCCTACTTGAGAGGACAGCCAGGACCTTAATTCAGCATTCCATGGGGCGATTGAACTAATGACCTCCTTGAGTAATCCGACCAGGTTAGCAAAGTATGACCTACCCTTTACAATTCCATACCCATTCTCTTCAATCAGCTATTGCTTATCTAACAGTTCAGTCATCATATTCTGATTGATTCCAGTAACATCCAGTGAATGATGTTAAAATGACAGGACTGTACTTTCCTGATTTCTTATTCCCACCCTTCTTAAACAATGGTGATATTTGCAATTTTCTAATCCAAAGGTACATTTATTGAATCTAAAGAGCTTTGGAGAATAAAGACTAATGCATCTGTGATTCCTTCACCAGTTCCTTTAATACATTGGGTTGTAAACCATCAGACACTGGAGATTTGACTACTTCCATTATCTTTTTTTACTTAAATTATCTTGGCTCAGATCCTCTACTTAACCTATTTTTAGGCTCTCTTGTACTGCTAGCATTTTGTTATTTTCCTTCGCTGTGAAAAAAGCCTTTTTATATTCAGCAGTTATAAACTCAGCTATATTCATCTTTAATTCCTCCTTACCACACACTTGCTTTAAAGGTATTTACAAAATAGTTTTGCTATTAGCTTTTATATCCCTTGCTAGTAATTTTCATTACAAACTTATGCAACTGTTCCCACCTCTTCTTCATACTGCAGAACATTTTCATTTTATGTTTTCTGTATCTCTCAGAATCTGCTGAATTCTGATATTTCTTCACACTGAAGCTTGATGTTCTCTTATTTATTGACCAGGTTAGCATAAGTACTCATGGGTCCATTATTTAGAAGTCTGACGAATTTTATCTGAAAGCTTTCTGGTGTTTGTAGGTCTGAACATTAATATTTCAGCCTAGTTTAAAGTCATAATTTTGTTTGAACCCCTTTGATATTTGCCTGGGTGTTGCTGGCAAACTCAGCATTAAATGCCTGTTCTAAATGGTCCAATAACTAAGTAGCTTGTGAGACATTTCATAATCCATTTAAGGGTCACCAGGAGCCTAGGCTGTCATATTTGTGGCTGGTGTAGGACAGAATTCCCTGATATTTTTAGTTACCATCTCTAGCAAAGCTAAAGTTAAATCAAATATGAGGCCCAACTGGACTGAATCCCTTTGGCCTTGACACTATTCATGAACTTACTTGACTGTGCACAATCCAAAATCGTTTCATTGTTACAATGCCTTGATAGATCTTTTACTGCAACATTAAAATCACTCAGTTTTTCCCTATTTTCAAACTGTGTGAGCCAGCCATGAGTTGAAAATTTCTTCCAACTTCCTTACTACATCTGCAAATAAGAACTTTTTAGCTTTCAGCAAAGCTACCAAGTTAGTCAGTTTCAGAGCTGATTTCTGAGAGCAAAATATTTATTTCTTATGTTCCCTCATTACAGCATTCAACAGTTGTGCATTCTCATTGCTATCTTCTACCTTGAGAATTAAAGAATATTATGGGTTGTGCAAAACATCTCCATGTAGGAAATGAACAAATCACACAGTTTGTACTATAAAGCCAGTTTGTGCTTGAGCCACTACTTATTTTTCTTTACCCTAAACAGTGTTGCAGCAATGAAGCATTGGAAGAAAGAGCAGAAAGTGAGAGAGAAAAGGAAGAGGGTGGTGGCGTGATGAGTAAGAAAGAGAGAGAGAGAGAGAGAGAGAGAGAGGTGGTTAAGCTCAATTGATTGTAAAATGTGAACTTTTACGGTTAAATATTTCCTGTTATCTCACTACTTGCTTTAAATATACATTGAGTTAAGTCTGAATAAATAAATGTCCAAGTGTTTGGCCATGCAAGTAAAACTCATCCTTGGCAAATGGATATAAGCCTTGGTCTATATTTTTACATAAATGCATGCAATAAAGATTCATTAAGCACTTTCTGAAAATCCAATGATTGCATCAATGGACTTTGCATCATCTCTTAGTTTTGATACCTCCTCAATTCACTCCAGCAGATTTATGATGCACATTCGGATCTAGATCTGTGCTGACTGTCCCTTATGGCCAGTGTATGTCTTGAATGAGCATTGATTACTGTCTATACTATGTTCTTGTGCATTATGCTGGTATTGATACTCAGCATAACCCATGTGTGCTTCAGGGACAGGCCTCAATCTTTTGTTTAGAATAAGAAGGTATGCAATGACCATTGTCAGTTTAATTACAGTGTGAAATCCTTTTACTGATCCATAAATACAAGATAGAACTGTATATTTATTTAATGCAGATGCTGTTTCGCACTATTTGATGTTAGTGTACAATAAGCCAAAATCTTTTTCAAAGACGAAATGGTTCATTTCTAGCTATTAAGAGATTCTATCTGCATAATTTCAAGTCACATTGGCTAGCTTAACTCATCATCATGCACTCATGTGGAAAAATGACACCTTTCTGGCTGTGTGGGTAACTGCATTTAGGTTCCACTGAGGAAGTAAAGGGTTAAGAAATTGTGATTGTACATATAATACATATTACTAATGAAAGAATACTACGCACACAAACCCCTGACTCAAGACCAGGTGGTTTGTCTTAAAACAATGTGTGAGGTTTGCCTTAAAACAATAAGTGTGAGGTTTGTATTAAACAATGAGTGTGATGGTCGTCTTTGAACTTTAGGCTTCCCAATTGAAATTGGTGTAGCCGCACTGTTTAAGTGTGTGACAAGGACTGTATAAATTGATGTCTGCCCCTCTGTATTGTGGAGACCTCCGGTAAAGACTCTGCATGAGAGTTTGAGGAGAATTCTCCCGCAGTATACTGCTAATAAACACGTTTTAACAGAATTAAGCTGTGGCACTATGTGACTTTGCAGCAGGCAGGAGTGGAAACTTAAAATCGGGACAACACCATTTATTTGCACCAATAATGTTTTCACACTCATGGGAAATAGACACCCTATTTATTACAGGCCTATTCATCCTCATCATGCCCAAGTCCTCTCAATGTTCATGCCAAGGTGAAACACTTCTGATTAGCTAAATGGAAAAGGTACAATAGAGAGGATCCAGTAATTTCACTGCTCCTGGGAGATTCAGACTGCTTACAAGTTGCTTGTGACAAAAGACTGCAGTTATTTCTCCAGACTTCCTATCAATATCCTCCTGCAGTTTCGTGGGCCAGTGGATGCTCAACCCCTTTGGATGCTGAACCTGTATGGTTTTAAATGTGCTCACGGATGGAAAGTTAAAAAAGTTCAGGAATCCAGTAATAAAAGCAGCAAGTACCGGAACCCTCTCAGTGGGTCAGGCAACATCTATGAAAAGAGAAACGGGTTAATGTTTAGGTTAAAGGTCTGACCGACATTTCAAATGAAATCTGCACTTGCTCATGTCTCCCTGTTTTCAAGATTAACCAATTAGCTCAAAGTGAGAGAACCATTTATTAAAGAGGGAATATTGATATTTTTGGACGATAAAAACAGTGGCTGCATTAATCACCAAACCTGGTAACTTGGGCCTGAGCTCTGGAATTCTTTCCTTAAACTTCTCCACTTCTCTGCTTCTCTCTCCCCACTTCCCCGTCCCCATTCAAAATGCTCCTTAAGACCTCTCTTTGACCAAGTTTTTAGTCACACAGCTGAATATGCAGCTTGTGGTCAAATTTTGTTTAAGAACACCACAGTAAAGACAACACTACAGTGAAGACTATACTACGTTAAATTGTTGAAATAAATTGCCCTGTCTGATACTTATCCTTCAAACAACATTAGAAAAAGAAAGATCTTGTGGTATTTGGTGCATAATGTTTATGGGAGCTTGCAGCCTAAAAATTGGCTGTTACATTTCCTATGTCACAATAGTGAATACACTTCCACAAGGAACTCATTGGCTGAATAAATACAAGTTATTATTGTTGCTTAAGGAGGTTAGGAAAATGAAAGTCGAATTTATATATAGACCTACTCCTCAAGAAATGGTATACATCCTTCTGCCAATATACACTATAGGGACCTGCTTCCTTCTATACTTTGATCCCAGAACTGAAAGATCCTGTCACCCAAGACAATACCCAATGAGAAATGAAATGAGAAAATGGTGAGAATGCACTGGAGGGTTTTTTTGAGGATGTTCTCATTTATTTTTACCTGATTTTCTGCAGGAGCTGGATTTTCATAACTGTGTACTAAAATAATGATGATGCAATTTTGCCTTTAAATAATCAATAATGTACAAGAATTGCAATGCATGTCATACTGTCCTTGTTTGAAATTACTCCTTCTTGGCTCCAGCTGCCATCCTGATAGAATTTATTCATTAGAAAGAAACTGTCATGCAGTCCAGTCAACAGTTGCATACATCTGCTACATCGGGATTCAGGAGACCAGATGTTTTCTGTCAAGTCAAAGTTGAGTTTATTGTCATATGCACAAGTATAGGTATGCACAGGTGTAATGAAAAACTTACTTGCAGCAGCATCATAGGCACATAGCATCATATAAGCAGCATTCACAAAAAAAACATAAATTAACCATAAACTATATGCAAGTTTTACAAGAAAGAACACAATTAGAACAAAAAAAAGTCCATTTTAGTGCAAAGTGACCAAAGTGGTCAAAGTGTTGCTAAACTATAGTGATTAGGGTTTTGCCGGTTAGTTCAAGAACCAAATAGATGAAGGGAAGTAGCTGTTCTTGAACCTGGTGGTGTGAGACTTCAGGCTTCCGTACCTCCCGATAGTAGCTGCGAGAAGATGGCATGGCCCAGATGGTGGGCATCTTTGATGATGGATATTGCCTTCTTGAGGCAGCGCCTCCTGTAGATACTACCAATGGTGGGGAAAGATGTGCCCATGATGTATTGGGTAGAGTCCACTACTCTCTGCAACTTCTTACGTTCCTGTGCACTTGAATTGCCGTACCAGACCATTATCCAACCAGTCAGGATACTTTCAACAGTAGATCTATAGAAGTTGGTTAGAATGTTCAGTGACATGCCAAACCTCCTTAACCTCCTAAGACTCTGGCAGGCTTTCCTTATGATAGCATTTAAGTGCTGGGCCCAGGATAGGTCATCCAATATGCTAACGCCCAGGGATTTAAAGCTGCTGACTCTCTCCACTGCCGATCCCCCAATGTAGACTTGTACATGTTCGCCCTCCTTCCCCTTCCTGAAGTCAACAATCAACTCTTTAGTTTTGCTGACATTGAGCGAGAGGTTGTTGTTGTGACACCAGGTGACCTATCTCGCTCCAGTAAGCTGACTCATCGCCACCTGTGATTTGTCCAACAACAGCAGTGTCATCGGCAAATTTGAAGGTGGCATTGGAGCTGTGTTTAACCACACAGTCATGTGCGTATAGAGTGTAGAGCAGGGGGCTAAGCACACAGCCTTGAGGTGCACCTGTGTTGATGATCAGCAGGGAGGAGATGTTGTTACCAATCCTCACTCATTGTTATCTGGAACATCACAGACAGAAATCTTATTTTTCCTGGCAATGCAAAGAGCAAAGCTCATCCCTTATCACAGTTCATTGTCAGTACTGAGTATAGCACGACATAGAGAGGAGGCTATGTGCTAGCTATCCACCTTTTGGACATAAATGCTGTTTCTCAGCCTGACCCACCTGTTCAATAACAATCACACTCTTTCAGGTGCAGGAAAGCAGTCAACATAATCAAAGACCCCTCCACCCTGGTCATTCTCTCTTCTTCCCCCTTCCATCAGGCAGAAGGTACAAAACCTGAAAGCACGTGGCACCAAGCTCAAGGACAGCTTCTATCCCACGTTATAAAAATCTTCAGCAGACTTCTTGTACAGTAAAGATGAACTCATAATCTTCCAATCTACCTCATCATGGTCCTTGCACCTTATTGATCTACATGCACTGCACTTTCTCTGTAACGGTAACACCATATCTGGCATTCTACTGTATTATTGCTTTTCCTTTTGTACAAACCTTGACGTACTACTGTTTGGAATGATCTGTCCGGATGGCATGCAAACAAAGCTTTTCACTGTATTTCGATACATGTGACAATAATAAACCAATTACCAGGTGCTTATCCACTTCCAGAGTCTCATTTGCTATGATGTGAGATTTTTGAAAGCTGTGTGCTCTACTGAAACAATTGTGATTGGATTTGTGATCCATATAGATAGGTGACTCCAATGCAGGACATCTTGTGTTTATTGAGCAAATATTTACTAAAAGAAAACAAGTTTCGCACAAATAAATCTTTGTGAAGGAATCCACGAGCTGGGGGCACACTCCTACTTCTACACTAGCTCCAGCCAGTGTGATTAATGTGTGATCAAGCCTGGTAATGAATTATACAGCATTTCATAGAGTCATAGAGACATGCAGCACAGAAACAGGCCCTTCAGCACATTGAGTTCATGTCGACCATGAACCACCCATTTACTCTAATCCTACATTAATTTCATCTACTTTTCTTCTCCCCATCTTCTCATCAACTCCCTTCAGATTCGAGTCATAGAGTAATACAGCATGGAAACAGGCCCTTCAGCCCAACTCATCCATGCCTGTTCTACCACTCAACTACACACTAGGGACAATTTATAATGAGCAATTAATCAACAAATCTGCATGGCTTTGGGATGCAGGAGGGAACCAAAGCACCCAGAGGAAACTGACGCAGTCACAAGGAGAACGTGCAAACTTCACACAAACAGCACCAAGGTCAGAATTGAACCTGGGTCTCCGACACTGTGAGGCAGTGTGCCATCCATGTGTCCTGTGTGTGCTTAACCTCCAGTAACATCCATTCCAGAATTTACAGACCTGATACACATGAGACACAGAGTCCAAACCAGCTGTGTGCAGTTTATCCAAGGGCTCTTTACCAACTACCTCTGGAGCTTTCAATACACCGTGTGTGGCCAAGAGCGCAGATAGTCACATGACATAAATCTTAAAGGACGCGACTGGTCTTAAAGCAGCAACTTTTGTTCACAACCAATATTATCTATAATACATCCAGTGTAGTGTTTATTCTCTGTCTGGATGAGGGCAGGAACAGCCAAGAGCTTGCACTCCTTGTACATATTTCAAGTTGGTTAATCCGTCATTTTACGTTTAACAGTTCAGTATCTCGTCTACTGCTCATCTCATTAAGCATACTGTTAATTTATTGATAAACACTTAAATTGAACCAGTTTCTAGATGCCTGGTTTATACTTGCTGGCTCTCACAGTTCAGAATATGCTTCAAAATCACATTACTCTGTGGCTTGTAAACCATTTTATTCCCTGTAATGATTAGATTAATATTTCAGTCCTTTGATCCACAAATCATTTCACAGCAGGGGTTCCAATTAAAATGACAGAAGAATAGCACATATCTGTCATGTTAGCCCATCGCTCCAAAAGGGCATCACTTACAGAGACACCATTTAATAACATCTTCAATTGGATGTGCTGTACATATATAAAGAGACAAAACGCAAACTCAATATTCTGTGGGATATCAGGCAAAGCAGGATATTTAATTCCTCTGCTACACAGGCACTGCGAATCATATGCTTCAGAAGATCCAATGCCAGGAATATCTGGAGTGTACTTGGCAGTGACTGGGAGCTGAGATAAAGGTGAGCTGGCCACAAGAAGTGGTTATGCTTTGACCCTTATTGACAGAAACAAGGGCTTTTTGGCCTTGAATGAGTAGAGTAATTTCTACAGGCTGCATGTATGCAATGCACAGCTATAAACACACACACACACACACACACACACACACACAGCTGTAAGTAGAACTAAATAACATTATTATTGTAATGTTAACTGTTTCTACACTGAAGTCTCCATATTTTACATTCAGATTCAGATTAGCTTATTGTCATATACACCAGGGTGCAATGAAATTCCTTGCTTGGGTGAAGCTCACAGAGTAAATGGCGTACACGCTAATAATAAATACAATAAATGCAGCGACGAATATAAAACAACAGAATGGTGCAAAGATTGTAGTGCAATATGAAGTAGTGCAAAAAGTGACAATCATGGTAGAATTAAAAGTCTGTGAATGTGGCGGCACATAAATGCAATCATAAAGAAAGCGCATTAGAGTCTTTACTTTGTTAGGAGGTTAAGGAGATTTGACCTGTCACCAAACACTCCAACAAACCTCCATAGATGTACTGCTGAAAATATCCTGACTGGTTGCATCATGGTCTGGTACAGCAATTTGAGTGCGCAGGAACACAAGAAGCCTCAGAGAAGAAGTGGACTCAACCCAATACATCACGGGCAGATCCCTCTCTACTACTGATAGTATCTACAGGAGGCGCTGTCTCAAGAAGGCAACATCCATCATCAAAGATCCCCACCATCCAGACCATGCCGTCTTCTCGCAGCTACCATTGGGCAGGAGGTACAGAAGCCTGAAGTCCTACACCACCAGGTTCAGGAACAGCCATTTCCCTTCAGCGATTTGGTTCACGACCCAATCTGCATAACCCTAATCACCATTACAACTGAGCAACACTCTGACCACTCCAATCACTTTGCACTAAAATGGACTTTGTTTTGTTCTAATTGTATCCTTTCGTGTAAAAATTATGTATAATTTATGTTTCTCTTGTGAATGCTGCTTATATGATGCCATGTGCCTGCAATGTTGCTGCAAGTAAGTTTTTCATTGTACCTGTGCATACATGTACTTGTGCATCTGACAATAAACTCAATTTTGACTTTCAACTTTGACTTTGATTTGCTCAGTGTTTCCAGCATTTTCTGATTTTTATATAATATATATATTATATATATATATATATATATATATATATATATAATATTTTTATATAATATATTATATATATATATATATATATCTCTCCTTTCAGCAATGTTAGTTGAGGGATAAATATTGAGCAGCATGCCATGTCGTAGTGTATACTCACATTAGGGCAGCTTTAACAACTGAATATACCACATGCTATGTCTTTGGTACATTATTATAACACACACTGCTGTTTACTTGAGAGCTTACTGCTTTCAGTAAAACAAGTTCTTTTTTCAACTCTGCCTCAGTATTTGCTTATGGAAGCAATAATGCAAAAGAGTCTACAAACAGTACATCAGTGTCTCGTTTGGGATGTTGCTGCTTCAAGGAGCAGCAGGACAGTGATCAAGTGCAAATAACTTAAAGAATTGAGGACCGTAACTAGAGCAGTGATAATAACAGGTTCCAGAGATACAAGTGAACTCAGCCATTTGTCCTGTAAAGTAAAACTCCAATAATCCAGCAGCCTTGGGACTTTGGTGGTGCCAGACTGGCAGTTTTTACAGACTATTGGATGTTACTCCTGTTAATAACCTAACACACTTTTAAGATGTTACTGAGTGGTGAAGAATGCAATTGTTCTGCAAGGTGAGGTTCCAGGGAAGACTCAGAACAGAAGAATGCAGTGATAGAGAGAAAAGGAGTGCTCATATGAGAACATGGTGAAAATGTTGAATGGGTATTGTAGTCTGGCACTG
Source organism: Pristis pectinata (assembly GCF_009764475.1). NCBI lineage: Eukaryota > Metazoa > Chordata > Chondrichthyes > Rhinopristiformes > Pristidae > Pristis > Pristis pectinata. The sequence continues at coordinate 20,437,435 of NC_067409.1, read as the reverse complement.
TCAGAGCTACAAGTTTGGCTCATGCATCCAGCTACCAGAGGAAATAGCTTGTGAATATTTATCGGGCTAAGGTCATCAGCAAAGAGATGAAATTTCCTGATGCTGATAGATCAGCAATTGCAAGATCACTTAGTGTGCAGACTGGCAGATGAGAGAATTCAGGCAAAACGATTTTTAACAGAGGACGTAATATTTGAGGGAACACATAGAATAGCTGGCAGTGTGGAAGTGGAAGGAAGTGAAGCAACTGGACTTGGAGTGTATTTCTAGAGTAAGCGGCAGGAAAAAATGGAAGGACATGGAAGTGTCCCCTTCTTGGATCAAGCATTGTTCAAAAGTGGTTTTGGGAAGTAACCAATGGAAATGTTTTTGGGTCACATGAGCCCGAAAGGCAAGGGAGACCAGTAAATTCGTGGTGGGAATTAGCCATTGAAGGCAGTCCATAGTCGACTGTGCTGTCAACATGCCAAGCAGTCCCTTTGAATTAACAACACGCTTTCGGCCACAGACACACACACTGATGATTACAAAGTCGTGGTTTTGGAAAATGGATGCCAGATAAAGATGGCAACTGATACAGGTGTGGATCACGTCAATGAGCCACAACAGGTGCTGCAAACAACCAGACATTGTTCAGCTCATCTCCATTCAGAATCTGCAAGTGAATCCTGGAGAGACGTTCAGATTCTCAGGGAAATGTTATGCACAGTCCAATATAATGTCATGCAGAGGAAGCTGCCAGTGATCATGGTCAATTCAATGAGAAGGCTGACACTGATGGAGAAGAAATTGCAACAGGCATTGTATTCTGACTGAGTACAGAGGTTAAGAAAGGATGTGCTGGTTCTGGAGAGGGTCCAAAGGAGGTTCACAAGAATGATCCCAGGAATGAAAGGTTTAACGTCTCTGGGCCTGTACTCGATGGAGTTCAGAAGGATGAGGGGGGATCTCATTGAAACCTACTGGATACTGAAAGGCCAGGATAGAGCAGATGTGGAGAGGATGTTTACGTTAGTAGGAGTGTCTAGGATCTGTGGGTACAACCTCAGAATAAAGGGACATCCCTTTAAAACTGAGATTGAGGAGAGGGTGATCAACCAAAGGGTGGTGAATCTGTGGAACTTGTTGCCACAGAGGGCTGTGCAGGCCAAGTCATTGGGTGCATTTAAGGCAGAGATTGACAGGTTCTTGATTGGTAAAGGGGATAAGAGTTATGGGGAGAAGGCGGGAGAATGGGGTTGAAAAATATCAACCATGATTGAGTGATGGAGCAGACTCGAAGGGCCGAATGGCCTGATTCTGCTCATATGTCTTCTGGTCTTATGGGTTTCATTGGCATGGCACATACAGTATACCTTTTCAGAATCAGAATCAGCTTTATTATCACTGACATATGTCATGAAATTTGTTGTTCTGCAGCAGCAGTACAGTGCAAGACGTAAAGACATAAAAATTACCATAAGTTACAAAAATAAATAAATAGTGCAAAAGAGGAATAATGAGGTAGTGTTCATGGGTTCATGGACCGTTCAGAAATCTGATGACAGAGGGGAAGAAGCTGTTCCTGAAATGTTGAGTGTGGGTCTTCAGGCTCCTGTACCTCCTCCCTGATGGTAGTAACGTGAAGAGGGCACGTCCCGGATGGTGAGAGTCCTTAATGATAGATGCTGCCTTCTTGAGTCAGGGAGGGTTGTGTCCATGATGGAACTGGCTGATCTAAAACCCCATACATCTGTAGAAATTTGCAGAGAGTCTTTGGTGACATACCAAATCTCCTCAAACTCCTAATGAAGTAGAGACACTGGTGTGCCTTCTTCATGATTGCATCAGTGTGTTGGGCCCAGGATAGATCCTCTGAGATGTTGACACCCAGGAACTTGAAGGTGTTCACCCTTTCCACTGCTGACCCCTTTATGAGGACTGGTATGTGTTCTCCCGACTTCCCCTTCCTGAAGTCCATAATCAATTCCTTGTTCTTGCTGATGTTGAGTGCGAAGTTGTTGTTGCAACACCACTCAACCAGCCAATCTATCTCACTCCTGTACACCTCCTCATCGCCACCTGAGATTCTGCCAACAACAGTGGTGTCATCGGCGAATTTATAGATGATGTTTGAGCTGTGACTAGCCACACAGTCATGAGTGTAGAGAGAGTAGAGCAGTGGGCTAAGCACACATCCTTGAGGTGTGCCTGTGTTGATTGTCAATGAGGAGGAGATGTTACTATTGATCCACATTGACTGTAGTCATTTCTTGCATTATGAGTATCTTTTCACTAATTCATACAGTGACATGAGATGTTGGTGAGTCAACTAGCACCATGAACTGCAGGCAAGCCCTCATATGAGGACTAAATGAATCTGCTGGACCATCCACAACCATTCACTCACTCCACCTCCGATGCACAGTAGTCGCAGTTTGCACCATCTACAGGATGCACTGCAGCAACTCACCAAGGCTCCTTAGACAGCACCTTCCAAACCCACCACCTCTACCAATTAGAAGGACAAGAACATGGAACACCATGTTGAAGTTGCACTCCAAGCCACACATCATCCTGACTTGGAAATATATTACCTTTCCTTCACCGTCGCTGAGTCAAAATCCTGGAACTCCCTCCCTCACAACATCATGTGTATACCCACACCTCAAGGACTCCAGCAGTTCAAGAAGGCAATTAGGGATGGACAATTGAACGCTGGCTCAGCCTCCGAAGCCCACATCCCTTGAATGAAAAAAAGAAACAGAATAAAGCCTACAGATACTGTATAAGATGTAATAAATCTGGATGTTGCTGCCACATAGCTTCAGGTTATACTGAGAGACCAATGATATCCTTGCAGGTTATGTTGTCAATTTGGAGATAAGGAATAGCAGGAGTACAAGGAGACTGTACCATTCCAATAGGAGAAGGTAGTGTAAGAGAGGTGTTAGTTACTTTGAATAGAATTAACTATTAACATGCAGATGTCACACAATGAGGTCATGCTAGTTAAGGTGGGATAACCATGGTCATATCATGAAGGGACAATGAGCTGCAAGCAGATGACATATACAGGCCAGTGCGAAGACCAGACTGAAGTGATTCGAATGGAAACTACTGAAGAGTTGAACATGGTGCTGAATGGAGAGATCAGGAGTTCAAGAAAATGCAGGAATCAAGGATGAGCTTTAACGAATCTCGAAAGAATGGGGTGGGAGGAAGGTTGGAATAGTCTCTGATGCCAATGTACGCAAGCAGTGAAAGGCAGATTGTGCTGTAACAATGGATAAGAGTGCAGGAGAAGGATCACCTGAAAGGTAGATGTCACCTGTACCTTGTGAGGGTCTAAACAGTGAATGAGATCCAGAGCAGTGGAATAAGTGATGGCTGAGAATGGACAAAAGCTTCTCAGACTTAGTTTGGCATTTGTGCAAAGCACATCAATCCGGTGAAATGTTCTTGTTTTTATTTTCCTGCCAAAAGAGAGAGTTTATGCCTGAAATTGGTCATTTTACACTCTGGGACCTCATTACATGACAAATATCATTCATTGTCAGAGTTGGAACAGATCGGCTGTGCATTGTTGCCATTTATCGTGTAAAAGCTCACTTGAGACATGGAGCTGCCAAATCATTTTATGGGCGCTGACAGAAGAATTAACCTCAGGAGTTAAAGCATCAGTGAATTATTGCACTTCCGAATGCAATTACCCTGTCTCAGTGATGGCCAGTCTGAGGCAACATTAACAATCAATTTTTTCCTTACTTAACAGTTTTAATTATTTAACTCTTGAAATTAGATGGATTTTGCAACACAAGGGCTTTAATATCAAAGGTATGTGGAAATATTAATCATGTTAACACTTCAATATCCCAAGTTCACTATATTCATCAAGCAAAAGAACTTGACCATGTTCCAGTACAAATACCCATTGATATGGAATTTAGATCACACTCGATTCAGTGTGGACCACAGTCCTGGTGCAAGTCTCTGTACACTTCCAATGACGCCAGCAGCAGAGAAAGAAAATTAGCTTGCTGACATTAACTGCTAATTGTATTTAGGGTCTCAGGTCTTATTTTATCGTTCTGTTAGGGGGTTCTATCAGTTTATATTTGCATTTGGTAAAAATGGTTAATACTGCCTCTTAAAAAACTTCAGTTAAGTGATGCATCAAATTCTCATTATGTTTGCAATAATGTCGTTTTAAAAATCCTCTGTGAAATACATCTTGCAAAATTGAGTCCAAGCTCTTTGGTAAGAAACACAGATGAGCCAATCAAAGTGCAACCAAGCAAGGATTGAAAGGAACAGAGAATAGGAACAGAAAAGTAAAGACCGCAGACTTGAGCCACAGATCACTGTTGTAATATATGGGTTGGTTCCCATTCTAATTGTGCGTATTGCCAGGAACATAATGAATCACCAAGAGAATTGCAAACCACCAAAATATGTGCACCTTGTTTCACTTTCTCCAACTACATTGTGCATGTGCACAAACATTAAATGTGTACATCACATATATACATACATTGCAGTTGTAAATTTTGCTTGCTTCACCACTTGGCATGTAGCCCGCTTCTAATCTCATGCTCTACTTCCTAATGGTTTCCAAAGCCATTTTGCTTTATTGACTATTTATATGATCACCTATGCAGACCAACCAGTGATGAGGAGTAAATGTAATCTTGCTCTTGATGGTCATATGTTTTCTAATATGAGAAATTTTATCTGTGGAATCACATCTGCCTAGAAATAAGCAATCTCTATACAAATTTAAAGCCCCCTGATAAAATCTACAGAGAGAAGCTACTACATCACATCACGATAAGTTGGATTCACCCCCAATGAAATGTGGAAGAATTATGTGTTAACTTGCCATGTTATCCAGTTCCTTGATCCACCACACTGTAGTTGAAAGTGCAATTACATTATTAAGTCTCACCTTCAGCCCATCACCGCCAAAAGATTTAAAATCCATTGAATTAGTTTGGAATTTGCCAGTGGGCTCAATTTTTGATTGTGTCATGTGGTATTGCAGCACATCCCACAGTGAAAAGTGAACCCAGTGCTCAATGTTATTGTTGTGCTGTTTTACTGTATCCACTGCAAGAACACCACGTAATTCCCTGTTGAGAGGTTGTACAGATTGGAGCATGTGTAGGAGCTAGAGTGAGACAATAAAGAACCTTGATTCCTCCACCTTACTGTGCTGCAGTGTGTGTGTGCAATAACCAACATAGGAGCTAAATCTTTGGAGTCTCCATGGTGTCCCTCCATCCCAGCGATGGGGGTGTCTATAACAGTGAGACCCCCTCACTTGAGTTCCACCTAACTGGTGAGCTGCACGGCACTGAAAGGGCAAGCTAATGGAGAGGTGAGGATGCAGCTAGTGGGTCATACGGTGATGGGGGTGGGGATGTAGTGACAGTGACCCAGATTACTTTGTGAGCCCTGTAGGACCCATGCCCTGTTGCCTGTGGAAGAAGTCATCATGTTCAGTGCAACAAGGCAATCAAGATACCATGCATGTCATCGTCTATCCCGTGCCTCCTCTTTAACCCCCACCCCACCCTCCCTCTGACCTCTCCATGTGTTTAGGAGGGGTCTATGGCTTGAAAGTGGCTGGTCATTCAGTCACATAGCAGTAGATCACTGAACATGACAGTAGCAGAACCAGACCACAGGCTCAAACAGGTGAGCATTCCAATGTCGTTTTAGCCATATTGATTTCTTCTATTTTATATTAGTTCAGATGGACATTTCTAGCAATGTCGACATTTATTGTCCTAATTGAAGAAATAAACGATTAATTAATCACACTGTCGGGTCTGGCGTCATGCATAGACCGGACCAGCTAAGCATGACAGATTTCCTTCCCTGAAGGACATTCATGAACCAAATGAGTTTTTACATTAATCTGACTTTTTCAGAGTTACCATTACTGAGACTGGCTTTTGTTTGATTGGGACCAGTTAAAATCAGGCTCAGTGGATCTAAACAGAGCTACTAACATGACTTTGCCATACCCACGGCATCTCAGAGAAACAACAGAAAACTCAAGAAAGCCAGTGAGGTTTCATTCCAAAGGAATTTACATTTCTTCCATGATTCCAAAGACCCTCGACTGGCTCTGGGGTTCCTGTCTCTATCCGGAAAACCCGTGTTATTCTTCCTTCCTTTACCAGGTTATACTGAAGCTCACTGTAAAAAGGGCTGTGAATTCACTTTTTCTTCCTCATTCTTAGAACTCAGTGACAAAAAAATCTATGCATCAATGTTTCTCAGCATCTGAGCATTGATAAATTCTATTTACCATGTCTTGGCCATGATAAAGATATTCTAACAAAGAGGGTGATCTGAAAGTAGGATAAAAATACTCAGAAGGTCATTCAGCATCTGAATGGCAAAAACAAAGTAGTAAAATTATTGGGTGGTAAACTTTACTGAGAAGGAAAGGCAATGGCTCAGGTTTTGCAGTGAATGGCACTCACAGCTGATCGCAATGAAAGATGCCCACAGAGACCTGACAACCACAGTAGTGTGGACCTCCCCTTTACCATTAATGATTGCTGCCTAGCATCACTTCCACAGGATTCCTGGTGTCAAGCTATAGTGATGCCATCAAGCTGACGGAGCAGATTCTGGTGCCAGATAGTATTAGATCTCACACTCACAACCTCCTCGCCATGGACTCTGTCTTCACTTCTCACTGCATTGGTAAAGCAACCAACATAATCAAAAACCCCTCCCACCCTGGACATTCTCTCTTCTCCCTCCTCCCATTGGGCAGAAGATACAAAAGCCTGAAAGCAGGTACCACCAGGCTCAAGGACAGCTTCCATCCTGCTGCTATAAGACTATTGAACAGACCTCTTGTACAATAAGATGGACTCTTGACCTCACAATTTAATTCATCATGGCCTTGCACCTTATTGTCTGCCTGCAATGCATTTTCTCTGTAACTTTAACACTATATTCTCATTCTATTATTGCTTTTCCCTTGTACTACCTCAATGCACTGATGTGATGAAATTATCTGTATGGATGGCATACAAAACAAAGTTGTGACAATAATAAACCAATTACCAATTTGTTTGCTTGAATTCAATGCTCACTGTGCTAGCCTGCCCACACTAAACTGATCCCGAAGCTGGTCCCCGACAACCCTCTCATGAAGTGGACAGGGCTACAAGTGATGATACACCTGGGGTAAGTGTACCCTCTGGCCCCACTACCACAATACCCTAGTGGCCTTTTGACAGCTCAAACACTTATTATCTTATCTTTTAAAAACTGTTCAAAAGTGTTTGAGCTGTCAGAGACATTTAAAAATAGCTTATAGAGACTGAAATAATTAAAAGTAAAAATGTAAAAATAAAAAACAATAGATTCAATTTTAAACCCCTTTAAAGTCTTAGGAATTAATTAAAAACATTATTATAAAGTAAAATGAGGAAAATAAATGAAAAACTCAGGAGGTGTAGGATTAATAAACTATAACTGTATTCATATCTTAAAACGGATGAGAATTATGGCTGCTCAAAATACTGATTTAAAAAGGGTCCTTCAGGCCACAACAGCCACACCACTGCTTTCCTGGGCTGGGTGGTGTATGGTAATTGCTGTGTCTGGAACTTAATTGGATTCCCATTATATTTGACTATGGAGATGATGGTCAATCTTAATGGGGAATGGGAAGGCTGTCTCAAACAATGAAGGTGATACCTGCCTTTGTCTCACCCAATTGCAAAACAATTAGCTGAACCTGGGGTGTGAGGCTGCTCTTTGTCTACCTGCAGTAGCCCTTTGTCCGTTTCCTGCTCAACCAAGAACTCCGGCGCCTGACTCATTAAAGTGTGCGTGACAATGTTTGTATAAATTACTGTCTGCCCCCTCTGTACCTCGGAGAACCCTGCCACGGACTCTGCCTGAGAGTAAGGAGATTTCTCCCTGGCGATATATTGCTCAATAAACGTGTTTGAATTAATCTGTGGCACTGTGTAATTTACAGCAGACGGAAGTGGGACCTCAAAATCGGGTTAACAAAACTACTTATCTGCACATGGCTTTTTACTCAAAGTTGGCAAACCCTATCAAAGCATTGTGTTAATCAAAAAGATTGCAGATGCTGGAAATCTAAAATAAAAAGTGAAAATGCTGGAAATACTCAGCAGGTCTTTGACCTGAAATGTAAGCTCTGTCTTAATGCCTAAACTACTGAGTATTTCCCGCATTTTCTGTTTTTAAATGAGGTTGTGGTGATTGGGTTATCCATGATTATCTTGAAGCTAAGAGGCCTGATGCAAAATAGATCCAACTCCCTCTAACCCTCCACCCCCCCAGTGCTTTCGTACATCAGTCCCAATGGTCAGAGACAAGGACATGAGATAACCAATGGTCCACTCCCGAATACTTCTGAGGTCAGCGTAGAACAGGTTTATGTGCTGAAGTATGTTGAAGTTAAGAACGAGGTAGTGTTGGAGCTTCTGAAAAACATTAGGATAGATAAGTCCCCGCCGCCAGACAAGATATACCCCAGGTTTCCACGGTGAGTGAAGGAAGAGATTGCTGGGGCATTGACGATGATATTTGCATCCTCCCTAGCCACAGGAGTTTACCAGTATTAGAGGATAGCAAATGTTGTTCCCTTGTTCAAGAAAAGTAATAGGGATAATCCTGGGAATTATAGATCAGTGTCTTACATCAGTGGTGGGCAAGCTATTGGAGAGGATTCTTAGGGACAGGATTTACGAGCATTTGGAGAAACATAGTCTTATTAGGGATAGTCAGCATGGCTTTGTGAGGAGCAGATCATGCCTCACAAGCCTAACTGAGTTTTTCAAGGAGGTGAAAAAACAAATAGATGAAGGTAGAGCGGTGGATGTGGTGTATAAGGACTTCAGTAAAGCATTTAACAAGGTTCCCCATGGTAGGCTCATCCAGAAAGTCATGAGGCATGGGATCCATGGAGACTTGTCTCCGTGGATTTGGAATTGGCTTGCCCACAGAATGCAGAGTGTGGTAGTAGATGAAGAGTATTTTGCCTGGAGGTCGGTGATTGGTGGTGTTCCACAGACATCTGTCCTGGGACCCCTGCTATTTGTGATTTTTATAAATGATTTGGATGAGGAAGTGGAGGGATGAGTTAGTAAGGTTGAAAATGACATGAAGGTTGAAGGTGTTGTGGCTAGTGTAGAAGGTTGTCGTAAATTACAAAGGGGTATAGACAGGATGCAGAGTTGGGCGGAGAAGTGGTAGATAGAGTTCAATCCGGAAAAGTGTGAAGTGATACACTTTGGAAGAACGAATTTGCAGGCGGAGTGCAAGGTTAATGGCAGGATTCTTAACAGTGTGCAGGATCAGAGGGACCTTGGGGTCCATGTCCATAGATCCCGCAAAGTTACCACACAAGTTGATAGGGTGGTTAAGAAGGTGTATGGTGTGCTGGCCTTCACTAGTCAGGGGATTGAGTTCAAGAGCTGCGAGGTAATGTTGCAGCTAAATAAAACTCTGGTTCGACCACACTTCGAGTGTTGTGTTCATTTCTGGTCATCTCATTACAGAAAGGATGTGAAAGCTTTAGAGAGGGTGCAGAGGAGATTTACCAGAATGCTGCCTGGATTGGAGAACATATGTCATGAGGATAGGCTGAGCGAGCTAGGGCTTTTCTCTTTGGAGCAATGCAGGATGAGAGGTGACTTGATAGAGTGTATAAGACTATGAGGGGCATTGACAGAGTGGACAGCCAGCACCAATGGCCAGTACCAGAGGACATCAGTTTAAGGTCAGAGGAGGAAAGTTTAGAGGAGATGTCAGAGGTTTTTTTTTACACAAAGAGATGTGGATGCTTGGAATGCACTGCCAGGGGTGGTGGAGAAGTTGATACAATAGGGACAATTAAAAAACTGAGATAGGCACATGGATGTAAGAAAGATGTAGGGTTATGGGCTGTGTAGGAGAGAAGGGTTTGATTGATTATGTAATAGGCATTTATATAGGTCAGCACAACATAGTGGGCTGAAGGGCCCATACTGTGCTGTACTGTTCTATATTCTGTGATGTGGAAGTATGCACAATCCGGCCCACTGTGTCTCCTTCATTTCAACAGAATAACTATACTTCAAAAGTACTTTGTACCATCTAAAGCAATAGGGATATTTTGAAAAGGATGTGAAAGGCATTACATAAATTCAAGAACATTTTACTATTCTTGGAAATAATTATCTAATGGAATTATAATCCCGGTACATAAAATTAATGTTTTAGGCCCTGAAAATTGCCACACAGTCATTTGGCTTATTACAGCATTAAATATCCACTTAAATCTCATGATATTTTCATGTTATTTTACGGCATAACTAGTCCTTATAATGCTGGAGTCACTGAAAATTCATTAATTTCTTTTTGATTACACTGGAGGTGTAATGGATTACCAACAGCAATCTTGAGATTTCGACGTTGAACAAAGCATGCCCAGTAATCACAAAGATATCTGTTTCTCTACATAATAAAAGTGAATCCTAAGGGTTTCATTGCCATCATTGCTGCAAATCCTGGACCACTGAAAGCAATTTGGAAGAGCAATCATCCTCGTTTATGCTAAGGGAAATTTGGAGAAACACAACTGGTCAGTGTTGGTCTCAGGGAATGACATTTGCAAAATATTCCCCTGGCCACCATTCTGATAGAGTCATTAATACATTTCATCTATTTAATATTTCCAATAATAATTATTGATTTTACTGCATGTTTATTTTCACAATACTCCATAAAAGTAGAAAGAAGAGCCTTTAAGGGTTTAAAATTACAAAAACTTCTAGAAAAATAATAAATATATATAATTGACTGAAAGCATAAATATCAGCACAAAGTAAGTCAAAAAGGTTAATGGAATATTGGTCCTTATCTCAAGGGTAATGCATTATAAAAATGAAGAATTGATATTTCTTTTGGTTGCAGAGAGCTTTGCTCAGATCCATCTGGAGCACTGTATTCAAATTTGAATATTGCACCCCAGGAAGAATGTATAGACCATGAAGGAAATGTTCAGTGCAAATATATAAAAATGATAAAAGATATTACAAGGTTATGCTTTGATAACAGGTTACATGTTTAGTTTTCTCATCCCTTGAGATTAGCAGATTTGGAAATTGTCAATCTTCAAAAATATAAACCAAATCCACAGAATAAAAGTGCAGAAGCCATCTTCTCATGGAGGAATCCGGAATAACAAAGCATAATCACAATATTGGAGCCAAGCCATTTCGGAGAGAAATCTGATCAGTTTGTTTTTTCTCCTAAAAGGAAAACTAGAATATTTTCCCTAAAATGTTGTGAAAGTTATCTGAAGTGTTGAAGAGTGAGAATGATGAATTTTTCTAAGTATGAGTATCAAGGGACAAATGAATGCAGTTGAGGTGCAGATCAGCCATGGTTTAGTTGAAAAACAGAATGAGTTTGATCGATCTAATGGCTTACTTCTAGCCTGTCTTCATATAAAGTGTAATTTAGTTTGTTCTCTTGATTAACCAATGTCCACTTTTCTTTGCATTCTTTCCTTTGAGTAAGAAGTTGTGTTTTCAGGTCTACCACTGTGTTGGAGCACTTTACCTCAACTGGCAAATTTGTAGGGTACAAAAGAACTGCTGCATTGTCAGAGGTGCCATTTTTCAAATAAGGTGTTAATCCAAGGCACTGTCTGTTCCAGTTGATGTTAAAGTAGCCTCACATGGTGAATTCTCCAGATGTCCAGACCTATACTTTTTCCCTCCAATTAAAATAAAGAAGGCAGATTACTGGTCCTCCATCTTATCAGACACTTGTGCTTGTGGGAACTTGCAGCACACAAAAATTAGCTGCTGTCTTTGCTTACACAACAACAACTGCACACCAGAAATAATTCATTGGCTGTGAAGTGCTTGTAAAGACTGTGAAGTTGGTTGTAAAGAACTTCATAAAGTTTAAGAATTAAGTAACTAGAAGTATCATTGTCAGTACATATTAAGCAAAGCCTTACTTCCCTTCTCCTTAAGAAACTACCAGTGACCCAGATGAATGCAGAATTTCTTTCATAAGGAATTAAATGATTTCCAAAAGTAGAGGAATAGAACGTATGGGTTTGGATCTGAATGCAGTGCATTTCTCGGTCCAGTTACTGTTTTAGGCTCATGGATTCATGGAGTATACAGCAGGGAAACAGGCCATTCAGCCCAACTCATCCATGCCAGCCAAGATGCCTATCTAATCCCAGTTGCCTGCATTTGGCCTATATCCCTCTAAACATTCCTATCCACGTACTTGACCAATGCCTTATCTACATTGTAATTGTACCTTTCTCTAGGCAGTCATTTCACATACCCATCACTGTCTATGTGGAAAACTAGCCCAGCCCACCCTCTTTAAATCTTTTCCCTTTCACTTTAAACCTGTGCCCTCTTGTTTTAGACTCCCTTACCCTGGAAAAAAGGTTGTCATTATTTACTCTATCTATCCCCCTCTTAATTTTATAAACCTCTGTAAGGTTCCTACTCAGCCTCCCACATTCCAGTGAGAATAAACCCTGCCTATCCAATCTCTCTTTATAACTCAAGCCCTCCAGTTCAGACAACATCCCTGTGGATCTTTTTTGCACACTTTCTCGCTTAATTGCAACCAGAACAGAACACCAGCTTAACCAAGGTGCAGCTTAACTGAGGTCTAACCATTTGTACAATTGTGATATGACATCCTAACTGCTATACTGACTGCTTAGGCTGATGAAGGCAAGCATACCATGTGTTTTCTTCACCACTTTGTCTACCTGTGTTGTCACTTTCAGGAAATTATGTGCATGTACCACAGGGGCTTGCTGTTCAGTAACACTCCCAAGGACCCTGCCAATCATTGTGTATGTCCTGGCCTGGTTTAACTTCCCAAACTGCATCACTTTGCACTTGTCTGAGTTAAATTCCATCTGCCAGTCCTTTGTTCACTTTCCTAGTTGATCTAGATCCTGTTGTAACCTTCGACAACCTTCACTGCCCACTATACCACCAACGTTGGTGTTATCTGCAAACTTACGAATCATGCCACCTGCATTACCTTTCAAGTCATTAATGTATATGATAAACAATAAAGTCCCCAGCAGCGATCCTGCTGCCACACCACTGGTTACATGCGTCCAGTTTGAAAAGTAACCACTCGCTACCGCCCTCTGCCTCCTACCTCCAAGCCAATTTTGTGTCCAATTTGCTATCTTCCATGAATTTTAACGTTCACACCAGCCTACCATGCGGAACCTTACCAAAGAACTTGCTGAAGTCCGTGTAAACAATGTCCACGAGACTGCCCTCTTCATTCCTCAAAAAAAATCAATCAAATCTGTGAGACGTGATCTCCCATGAACAAAGCCATGCTGACTATCCTAATCAGTCCTTGCATTTCCAAATGCAAATAAATCCTGTCCCTCAGAGTCCCTTCCAGTAAGTTTCCCACTACTGATGTCATGCTCATCAGCCTGTAGTTCCCCGGCTTGTCCTTAAAAAGGCACAACATCCGTTATCCTCCAGTCTTTCAGTTCCTCATCTGCGGCTAATGAAGCTACAAAAATCTCTGCCAGGACCCCAGCAATCACCTCTCTTACTTCCCACGAAAGAACATGGAACATAGAACAGTACAGCACAGGCATGGTGTTGTGCCAAGCTAATTAAATGCTGAACTAAACTAATCCCTTCTGCCTATACAATGTCCTTGCCCCTCCATTCTTTACACATTCATGTGTCTATCTAAGACTATGCTCCCTTAAGTGCCTCTATTATATTTCCCTCCACTACCACCCCGGCAGCACGTTCCAGGCACCCACCACTTTCTGTGTAAAATACTTGCCCCGCACATCTCCTTTGAACTTACCCCTCCCACCTTCAATGCATGCCCTCTAGTATTAGACATTTCTGACCCTGGGAAAAAGATACCAGCTGTTTACTTTTCCTATGCTTCACATAACCTTATAAACTTCTTCCAGGTCTCCCCTCAGCCTCCTCCTCTCCAGAAAATGTTTAAGGTACACCTGGTCAGGCCCCAGGTATCCATCCACCTTTATACACTTCAAGACTGCCAACACCTCCGCCTCTGTAACATTGGTATGTTTCAGGATATCACTGTATTGCTTGTAAGACAGTGTTACTTGTATTTGATGTCAGATTAGATCTAACTAGCACCTAACTCAGAAATTCACAAATTGATGCATTCTGTGCTACTGCCTGCTTCTTTTCTGCCACAAGAACCAACGTGAAGTTCTAAAGTGACTGCCAGGTATTGATTCAGGAATTAGCGCGTCTATTTTTTCAGCCTCCAGTGATACTTTCTGTATTAATTATCTGAAAATCTGAATCACCAGTTTCTTAAGGCTTCTTCCTGGAACAGGCAGCACTTCTTATAGGTTAGAAAGCCACTTTCAGCACTGTTAAAGTAAATGCATTAAATGTATATAAAAAAAGGTTCTTCAAAATTAAAGTTCAAGGTCACTGACCATACCACTGACAGTTCTTGTGTAAGATCCAGAATGGGACAGGATAGTGAAATTTTAGCCAGCTCTGTTGCTAGTGAGTAATGCAGTTAGAGACTGCAAATTGAGACCCCTTTTAGTGTACTATGCTGAAAATAAGGGATTGTCTCCCATTTGTATAGATGTCTCACCAGAGGGTCTGGGGTAGTATCATTGTGGCATGGTTTTAAAACATAGAACATAGAACAGTACAACACAGGAACAGGACCTTCAGCCCACTACGTTATGCCAGACTAATTAAACTAATGATACCTAATTAAAGTAATCCCTTCTGCTTGCACATGGTCCATATCCCACAATTCTCTGCACATTCTTGCCTCTTAAATGCCGCTATTGTATCTGCCTCCACTGCCACTCCTGGCAGAGCATTCCAGGCACGCACGAATCACTGCATAAAAAACTTGTTCCGCATGTCTCCTTTGAACTTTCCTCCTCTCACCTTCAATGCATGCCCTCTAGTTTTAGACATTTTGAACCTGGGAAAAATATACCGCTGTCTACTCTATCAATGCTTCTTATAATCTTATAAGCTCCTATCTGGTCTCCCCTCAGCCTCTGCCACTCCGGAGAAAATAACCCAAATTTGTCCAGATATTGGTGATCTGGTTAAGAAAAAGAGAGAGGTGTATAGCAGGTACAGGCAGCGAGGAACAAATGAGGTACTTGAAGAGTATAGAAAAAGTAAGAAAATACTAAAAAAGGAAATCAGGAAGGCAAAAAGGAGACATGAGGTTGCTTTGGCAGATAATGTGAAGGTAAACCCGAAAGGTTTCTACAACTATATTAAGAGTAAAAGGATAGTAAGGGACAAAATTGGTCCCCTAGAAGATCAGAGTGGTCATCTATGTGTGGAGCCTCAGGAGATGGGGGAGATCTTAAACAGTTTTTTTGCATCAGTATTTACTCAGGAAACTGGCGTAGTGGATATGGAAGGAAGGGAAACAAGCAATAGTGTCATGGAACATATAGAGATTAAAGAAGAGGAGGTGCTTGCTACCTTACAGCGAATAAAGGTAGATAAATCCCCTGGACCTGATAAGATATTTCCTCAGACATTGAGGGACACTAGTGTAGAAATTGCAGGGGCACTGGCAGATATATTTAAAATGTCCTTAGCCACGGGTGTGGTGCTGGAGGACTGGAGGTCAGCTCATGTTGTTCTGTTGTTTAAAAAAGGTTCTAAAAGTAAACCAGGTAATTACAGGCCAGTGAGATTGACATCAGTAGTGGGTAAATTGGTATTGGTATTGGTATTGGTTTATTATTGTCACTTGTACTGAGGTACAGTGAAAAGTTTGTCTTACAAACCGATCATACAGGTCAATTCATTACACAGTGCAGTTACATTGAGTTAGTACAGAGTCCACTGAAGTAGTACAGGTAAAAACAATAACAGTACAGAGTAAAATGTCACAGCTACAGAGAAAGTGCAGTGCAATAAGGTGCAAGGTCACAACAAGATAGATCGTGAGGTCATAGTCCATCTCATTGTATAAGGGAACTGTTCAATAGTCTTATCACAGTGGGGTAGAAGCTGTACCTAAGTCTGGTGGTACATGCCTTCAGATTCCTGTATCTTCTACCCGATGGAAGAGGAGAGAAGAGAGAATGTCCCAGGTGGATGGGGTCTTTGATTATGCTGGCTGCTACACCAAGACAATGAGAGGTAAGGACAGAGTCCAAGGAGGGGAGGCTGGTGTCTGTGATGCGCTGGGCTGTGTCCACAACTCTCTGCAGCTTCTTGCGGTCCTGGGCAGAGCAGTTGCCATACCAAGCCGTGATACATCCAGATAGGATGCTTTCTATGGTGCATCAGTAAAAGTTGGTGAGAGTCAAAGGGGACACACCAAATTTCTTTAGCCTCCTGGGGAAGTAGAGGCACTGGTGAGCTTTCTTGGCCGTGGCTTCTATGTGATTTGTCCAGGACAGGCTGTTGGCGATGTTCACTCCCAGGAACTTGAAGCTCTCAACCCTCTCGACCTCAGCACCATTGATGTAGACAGGTGCATGTACACCGCCCCCTTTCCTGAAGTCAATGACCAGCTCTTTTGTTTCGTTGACATTGAGGGAAAGGTTGTTGTCATGACACCATTACACTAAGCTCTCTATCTCCTTCCTGTACTCCAACTCATCGCTGTTTGAGATACGGCCTACAACTGTGGTATCATCTGCAAACTTGTAGATGGAGTTAGAGCAGAATCTGGCCACACAGTCATGAGTGTATAGGGAGTGGAGTAGAGGGCTGAGGACGCAGTCCTGTGGGGCACCAGTGTTGAAAATAATCGTGCTGGAGGTATGGCTGCCTATCCTCACTGACTGCGGTCTGTTTGTTAGAAAGTCAAGGATCCAGTCACAGAGGGAGGTGTTGAGTCCTCAGTCTCAGTTTGGTGACAAGCTTGCTTGGAATTATTGTATTGAAGGCAGAGCTGTAGTCAATAAACAATAGTCTAACGTATGTGTCTTTACTGTTAAGATGCTCCAGAGCTGAGTGTAGGGCCAGGGAGATGGCATCTGCTGTAGACCTGTTTAGCCGATAGGCGAATTGCAATGGGTCCAGGTTGTCTGGTAGGCTGGAGTTGATGCGTGCCATGACTAACCTCTCAAAGCACTTCATGATGGTGGATGTCAGAGCCACTGGTCAGTAGTCATTGAGGCATGTTACCTTGCTTTTCTTTGGTACCGGGATGATAGTGGTCTTCTTAAAACAGGAAGGAACCTGAGATTGAAGCAGGGAGAGGTTGAATATGTCCGCAAGTACTTCTACCAGCTGATCAGCACAAGATCTGAGCATGTGGCCCGGGACACCATCTGGGCCAGGTGCTTTCCTCATGTTCACTCTCCGGGAGACTGATCTTACGTCCTCCAATGTGATCACAGGTTCAGCTGCGTTGGTGGCTGTCAGGGTGGATGGTGACAATCCACTTCCCTTTTGTTCGAAACGCGCAGAGAATGTGTTAAGTTCATCAGGAAGGGATACACTGTTGTTAGCTTTGCAGCCCAACTTTGTCTTGTAGCCTGTTATGGCATGTAAGCCATAAATATTATTGGAAGGTGTTCTGAGAGATTGGATATACATGTATTTGGACAGCCAAGGGCTGATTAAGGATAGTCAGCATGACTTTGTGCATGGTAGATCGTGTTTAACGAATCTTGTGGAGTTTTTCAAGGAGGTTACCAAGAAAGTAGATGAAGGAAAGGCTGTGGATGTTGTCTACATGGACTTTAGTAAGGCCTTTGACAAGGTCCCATATGGGAGGTTAGTTCAGAAGGTTCAGACACTAGGTATCCATGGAAAGGTTGTAAACTGGATTCGAAATTGGCTGTGTGGGAGAAGACAGAGAGTGGTAGTGGATGATTGTTTCTCAGACAGGAAGCCTGTGACTAATGGTGTGCCTCAGGGATCTGTGCTGGGGCCATTTTTGTTTGTTGTCTATATCAATGATCTAGATGATAATGTGGTAAATTGGATCAGCAAGTTTGCTGATGATACTAAGATTGGGGGCATAGTGGACAGCGAGGAAGGCTTTCAAAGCTTGCAGAGGGATCTGAACCAACTGGAAGAATGGGCCAGAAAATGGCAGATGGAATTTAATGCAGACAAGTGTGAGGTGTTGCATTTTGGAAGGACAAATCAAGGTAGGACATACACAGTAAATGATATGGCACTGAGGAGTGCAGAGGAACAAAGGGATCTGGGAGTTCAGATACTTAATTCCCTGAAAGTGGTGTTGCAGGTAGATAGGGTTGTAAAGAAGGCTTTTGGCATCCTGGCATTCATAAATCAAAGTATTGAGTATAGGAGTTGGGATGTTATGGTGAGGTTGTATAAGACATTGGTGAGGCCAAATTTGGAGTATTGTGTGCAGGTCTGGTCACCTAACTATAGGGAGGATATTTGTAAGATTGAAAGAGTGCAGAGGAGATTTACTATAATGATGCCAGCTCTTCAGGAGTTGAGTTATGGGGAAAGATTGAAAAGGTTAGAACTTTATTCCTTGGAGCACAGAAGAATGAGGGGAGATTTGATAGAGGTTTACAAAATTATGAGGGGTATAGACAGAGTTAATGTGAGTAGGCTCTTTCCACCTAGATTAGGAGAGATAAGTATGAGAGGACATGGCTTTAGGGTGAAAGGGGAAAGGTTTAGGGGGAACTTCACTCAAAGAGTGGTGGGAGTGTGGAACGGGCTGCCATCTGATGTAGTAAATGCAGGCTCACTCGAGTTTGAAGAATAAATTGGATAGATACATGGATGGGAGAGGTCTGGAGGGTTATGGACTGGGTGCAGGTAAATGGGACTAGCCGAATAACGTTTCGGCACAGACTAGAAGGGCCAAATGGCCTGTTTTCTGTGCTGTAGTGTTCTATGGTTCTATGGTTCTCTCCTTATAGCACCTGCCCTCTAATCCTGGCAGCATCCTGGTAAACTTCTTCTGCACCCACTCTAAAGCCTCTACATCCTTCCTAAAAGTCAGTGACCAGAATTGAATTGAATACTCCAGATGCAGCCTAACCAAAGTTTTATAAAGCTGCAACATAACTTCCTGACTCTTGAACTTAATGCCTCAACTAATAAAGACAAGCATGTCATATGCCTTGTTTACCACCTTATCAAGTTGTGTGGTCACTTTCAGGAAGCTATGGACTTGGACCCCAAGATCTCTCTGTACATTAATGTTGTTAAGGGTCCTGTTCTGTCTGCACCTAATCCCTCAAATGAAAAAATATTCCTTGGCCAAAGAAATAGCTTTCAAAATGCTGCTGATTCTTGACAATACCCTTCATATTTGGATGGATGGATCACCTGGATGCTAACATTCTGTGCCACCAAACTCAGTCTCACTGTTGCAAACAATGGATCAACACCTTATTGTGACCTTTAAGGCATTGTACCTGCCCTCTACATATGCTCAAACTATCCCAGTTAAGGAAGGAGAGAACAGAAATACTTTGAAAAAATTTTGCAAGGCCATCAACAACATTGCAGCATTGTGTGCAGAAATCAAGTTGACAAGTATGAATGGGGAATGCGGCATTAACCAGTAGCTAATTTGCAAGTTAGCATTCGTTTCAATGCAGACAATTGGCAGATTGCTAGCTGTGCTATGTCAAAGTTATATTCAGGAAACTAGTGAATGCATGACTATCAAGATTAAGCATTAAGGGAAAATTCAAGGAAGTTGACCACTGATCCTACTGTGACTCCAGACTTCCAGTTTGTCCCACTCTGGTGCTATCTGAGATTTCTCTTGCCATTATAGAAATATCTCAAGGTGGATGCATGTTTGTAGAGTTGGAAAACTTTCTCCTCTGTTAGCTGTTTAACTCCTCTTGCATCAAGACTACTCCTGCACAATATGTCAAAGTAGTCAAGTATTCACCCTAAGAAAGGAGTTACAACTCATACCATGTATGAATTGGCTTATGTTGCACAGCAATAAGCAAAGACATTGTGCATAAGATTGATATCAGTAACAGTTTTAAAGTTGTAGACAAAATTTGAAAATATGTTTTGCAGACTTGTCTCATTCAAAAGTGCTCCTGTAGTGATTTGAGTAATTTAAAATTCAAAAGGTCGCTAATTCAAAAGTGTTCCTGTAGTGGTCTGAGTAAGAACAAGAGATGCAAAAAGCTGTTTTACTTTCAAAGATCTGATGAGGTCATTAAATTTCATTTATATGTTAATTGTTGCACAGAATCTCTTTGTGCAAGTGTTTCCTGGACTTCTGCGGCAGTTGACCTACATTTACCACCAGTGTATTCATTTAGGATCCTCATCCTGCTCAAATACTACTGAGGCCTTTTCCCTGCCTATCTCTCCAACCTTCTCCAGCACTGTAACTTCTGCTTTCATTTTATTATTCTTGGCCTCTAATACATACCTGATTTCCATTCACCTCACCAAAGGTGGTGGTCATGTCTACTGCAACAACAAACAATCTGCTGGAGGAACTCAGCGGGATCTGTGGGAGGAAAGAAATTGTCAATGTTTCTGGTGAAAACCCAGCATCAGGACAGATTCCAGCATCTGCAGTCTCTTGTGTCTCCCTGGTCATGTCTACTGTTGCCTTGGCTCTGAGCTCTAAAATTCCTTCTTCCTACATCTCCATCTCTTTCCTTCCTTTTTAATAACACTCCTTAAGATATAGAACATAGAACATTACAGCACAGTACAGGCCCCTTGGCCCATGATGTCGTGCCAACATTTTATCCTGCTCTAATATCTATCTAACCCTTCCCTCCCACATAGCCCTCCATTTCTCTATCATTCATGTGTCTATCTAAGAGTCTCTTAAATGTCCCTAATGTATCTGCCCCCACAAACTCTGCTGGCAGTGCATTCTATGCACCCATCACTCTCTGTGTAAAAAACTTACCTCTGACATCCCCCTTATATCTTCCTCCAATCACCTTAAAATTATGCCCTCTCGTGTTAGCCATTTTTGCCCTGGGAAAAAGGCTCTGACTGTCCACTCGATCTATGCCTCTTATCATCTTGTACACCTCTATCAAGTCACCTCTCATCCTCCTTCTCTCCAAAGAGAAAAGCCCTAGCTCACTCAACCTATCCTCATAAGACATGCTCTTCAATCTAGGCAGCATCCTGGTAAATCTCCTCTGCACCCTTTCTAAAGCCCTCTCTAATATCCCTCCATAACCAAGTTTTTCATCACTCCTCTCTGTCAGGATATCTTTTTTTCCCTTAACTAATCATGTTCTTGTGCAACCTTGAGGTACATGTAACCTTATAGGTGCTAAATAGACACACGTTGTTTCCACAGGTAAGTTACATGATAGACATTAACCTGATTTTTTTCTTCTTCGAAGTAGGACTAATTGCGTGCGTGTCCCCTTTGGAGTTAAAAATGCGCATGCAATTGGAATCAGCTTTAAGAATACTGAAAACTGTGGAAGCACTATACTAAATGGAACGAATAAATTCAGTTTAGTGTTAATTAGAGAACACTCTAATGAGTCTGAGAACTTTCAAACTCTTCCATTTTTTGGTGATATCACGAACTTTTCGTTTGAAGAGGGCTTTGGGAAGAGAACAGGAATTGGACGAAATGCAAAGAAGCACAAGACACAAAGTGTTTCTTTGTGCTGAGAGATACCAGTTATTTGTTTCGTTTCAGGACCACGGAGAGCGACCTGATTGCGGTTTCTCTTGCTTCGGCTCCCGTGTGGTGAAAAATCGCCGCTTAAACATCAGGGCCCGGTGTACGAAATGAAGCCACACGATTCACGAATCTGCATTTTAATATGGTAAAATGTGAATGAAAAAGGGTCGGTGACACTGAAGAATGGTTATTAACATTTCCGGCAGCATTGTAATTCAGGGTGTGTAAGTGCTGAATACATGCCCTCAACTTATTCAGCAGGGCTTCACTGCCACTTACAATTACAAAGGACAAGAGCGAGAGTCACTTCAACTGCAGAAAGGCATGACCCGAGAGCGGCAGCTCATTTCACATTACATTTATTCAATACAGCAATGTCCTATAATTTCCCAGAGCATTCTTAGTTGCATTTTTACACAGTCACGCCTTCATATG
The DNA here is from genome assembly GCF_009764475.1 of Pristis pectinata. Taxonomy (NCBI): domain Eukaryota; kingdom Metazoa; phylum Chordata; class Chondrichthyes; order Rhinopristiformes; family Pristidae; genus Pristis; species Pristis pectinata. The sequence goes on along the minus strand of NC_067409.1, from coordinate 20,415,352 downwards.
TTCCCGGACGCTGGAACTGGCAGCTTGTCACATTGCGACTGAGTTACAATTTACGTGAATTCCCTCTGACTCCCCCCATCCCACAGCACTCTACCGACGTCGCTGGGAATGAGCCGCCGGTTGGAGAGAGCCATGTACCCCCCCCCCCCCACACACCCCCCGCAAGACAGAACAGATACGAAAACGTTGAACCAGCACCACCAGCAGCAAAGGAGAGATGCTTCTTGTCAAAACAACAACTCGGTGCATGCAGCGGTTCCATAATCTTAAATGTCTTGTCCGCAACAGTGATTTTTTTTATCGCTTAGGTTAACACTGAGTTGGCCAAGGTCGCTGCAGAGGTCAAGAAAGTTCCAAAGCACTTTTTGCCAGGAATAATAGGATTTCAGATTGATTTTTCACACGGGAAGGAGCCTACCTGATGTTAACAGGGCACATTTCCTCGATTTAAACTGAATCAGTCCCAGTGTGGCACTGGGAAAGGGACTGCAGCTGTCAATTATGTTCGGCCTGATGCTGTACCCGCACTGTTAATTCAAGCACATTGTTTAATTAACATCGATTAGTGTATCACCCCTGAGCCGCTTACTGCAGAATTGCCAATCAGCCACTATTATAAAACTAAAGCCGGCCATGCAATTAGTGATCAGCAGCGTAAGACTGGCAATGGTGTCTGTGGCCGGATGAAGCCAGCAAGAGCACAACTTGGAGAAAATTTGTGTAGTGGTTGTAATCTTGGTGGTTGCGTGGAAAGACGCCAGTCAACATATTGAGCCCTATGCAGTTCAGTTAGTCCCACTTCCCTGCCACCTTCTCACAGCTCGGCAAAGATTTTCCTTCCAGGTTCTTAATCAGTTCCCTTTTGAATGCCTTTGGAAAAGATACCACCAAAACTGGAAATCATTCTTGAAGAGGAGATAAATCAAAGACGGTTTATTAAACATAAGCTTTGAATTCATAGATTGATAGATTCATTGAGTTATAAAGCAAGGAAACAGGCCCTTCAGCCCAGCTCGTCCATGCTGACCAAGTTGGATACTCGAGCTGGTTCCATTTGCCTACATTTGGCCCATATCCCTTGAGTATCTCCTATCGATGTACCTGTCCAAATGTCTTTTAAACATTGTAATCATACCTACCCCTACTGCCTCCTCTGGCAGCTCGTTCCATATACCCACCACCCTCTGTGTGAAAATTTGCCTCTCAGACCCCCTCCTTAAATCTTTCCCTTCTCACCTTAAGCCTGTGCCTCTAGTTTTAGACTCCACTGCCCTGGGAAGAAGACTGTGACCATCCAACTTGGTGACCTGCCACAATGATTACCGTCCGGTTGCACTTACATCAACCATAATGGAGAGCTTCAAGAGGTCGTTTATGGCACAAATCAACTCCTGCCCCAGAGATGATGTGGATCTGTTTCAATCTGCCGACTGCCACCACAGGTCAACAGCAGATGCAATTTCACTGGATCTTCATTCTGCTCTGGACCATCTGAATGACAGGAACACATACATCAGGCTGCTATTCATTGACTACAGCTCGGCATTCAACACAATCATCCCATCCAAGCTCATCATCAAGCTTCAAGACCTGAGCTTCTGCCCCTCCCTCTGCAACTACATACTCGACTTCCTCATTGGCAGACCTCAGTCAGTGAGGATTGGTAACAACATCTCTTCTTCACTGATCGTCAACACAGGTGCACCTCAAGGCCCCCTGCTCTGCTCTCTATACACACATGATTGCGTGGCTAAGCAGAGCTCCAATGCCATATACAAATTTGCCAATTACACCACTGTTGTTGGACAAATCACAGGTGGTGATGTGTCAGCATACATGAGTGAGATAGAACACTTGGTTGAGTGGTGCGGCAACAACAACCTTTTGCTCAACATCAGTAAAACTAAAGAGCTGATTGTTGACTTCAGGAAGGGGAAGGAGGGTGAACATGCACCAGCCTACATTGGGGAATCGGCGGTGGAGAGAGTCAGCAGCTTTAAATTCCTGGGTGTTAACATATCAGATGACCTGTTCTGGGCCCAGCACTTGGATGCAATCACAAGGAAAGCGGGCCAGTGTCTTTACTTTCATAGGAGGTTAATGAGGTTCGGCTTTTCACCAAACTCTCCAACAAACTACTGCAGATGTACTGTTGAAAGTATCCCGACTGGAATGACAATAAACTTGACTCAACTCTTAAAAGCCTCCCACTTGCCAGATGTCCATTTAAATGTTTACAGCCTCTTCCCATCAACCTTTGCAAGTTCCTATCAAATGCCATCAAAATTACTCTTGCACAATGTAGAACTTTAACTTGTGGGCTAGTCCTATCCTTTTCCATAACTATTTTAAAACTAATAGAATTATGGTCACTGGTCACAAAGTGCTCCCCCACGGATATATCAGATAATTGCCCAACCTCATTTCCTAAGAGGAGATCGAGTATAGCCCCTTCTCTAGCAGGGCCATTTAAATATTGCTTCAGAAAACTTTCCTGGACACATTTAACAAATTCAGCTCCATCTAATCCCTTAGCACTATGGCAGGCCCAGTCAATATTAGGGAAATTATAATCACCTACTATTACAACCTTGTTATTCCTACACCTATCTGTTATTTCCATATGCATTTGCTCCTCTAATCCCCACTGACTGTTTTCAGCCTCTGTTATAACCCCAGCAAAGTGGTCATCCTTTTTTATTTCTAAGATCTATCCAAATCACCTTACAGGGCGTTTGCACCCCCCACCCCCTGGAATATCCTCTCTAGATACTGCCATGACATTCTCCCTAATCAAAAAATCCCCTCCTCTCTTACGTCTACCTCTATTATGCTTGTAGCCTCTGTACCCCAGAACACTGAGCTGCCAGTCCTCAACCATGTTTCTGCAATAACTATAATATCTCAGTCCCATGTGCCAATCCTGAACTCATCTGCCTTACCTGTCAGGCTTCTTGCATTAAAATAACTGCAGTTTAACGAATCAAATCTTCCTTTCCTTCCCCTGCTATCTACTAGACTGCTTGCATTAACTTCTATATTTTTGCTTCAATTTTTCTATTTTGGTAGACTACTATTTTGAGTTGCACCCAGCTGCCAGACTAGTTTAAACTCTCCTGGGTCGTTGGAGCAAATCTACCGGCAAGGATATTCGTCCCCCTCCTGTTCAGATGTAACCCATCTCTCTTGTACCTGTCACCTCTGCCCAGGAAGAAGTCCCAGCGGTCCAAGAAACTGAATCCTTCCCGCCTGCACCAGATCTTCAGCCACACACTCATTTGCTCAATCCTCCAATTCCTGCGGATCTCTGTGTGGCACAGAGATTAATCCAGAGGTCCTGCTTTTTAACCTTCTGTCCAGCTCCCTAAATTCTCTTTGCAAGACCTCATCCCTTTTTCTACTTATGTCGTTAGAACCAATGTGTACCATGATCTCTGGCTGCTCACCTTTCCCCTTGAGGATGTTCTGCAACTGCTCAGAGACATCTCTGATCCTGGCACCAGGAATCCAACACCTCATCCTGGAGTCTCGTTTATGGCCACAGAATCCCCCATCTGTCCCCCAAACTATCGAGTCTCCTATCATTATACTAGGCTTTGAAGCAGGAGAAGAATAAGATCAGCTGGGAGGTCTACGGGTTCTGAGAAAGAAACAGACAGAGTAGGAAAAGGGGTAATGTCTCTTGTTCTCAACACAGGGAATTCACCAAAGGAAAAAGAATATATTGGATGATCTAACCGAACATGGAGGAAATAAGGAAGTAGAAGAAGGAGAAGAAGAAATCTTTATTAGTCACATGTACATCAAAACACACAGTGAAATGCATCTTTTACGTAGAGTGTTCTGGGGGCAGCCCGCAAAGTGTCGCCACGCTTCCGGTGCCATCATAGCATGCCCACAACTTCCTAACCCGTACGTCTTTGGAACGCAGGAGGAAACCGGAGCACCCAGAGGAAGCCCACACAGACACAGGGAGAACATACAAACTCCCTACGGACAGCAGCGGGAATTGAACCCGGGTCGCTGGCGCTGTAATAGCATTACGCTAACCGCTACATTCAAACCATGAAGAAAAAGAAGCAATTGTACTTTAATGAAACATGTTTCATGTCTTCATGATGTCCTGAAGTCCCTGTAGCCTGTAAATTTTCTATACATTTTGCTGAGCATGGAAAATTGTTAAGAGGGAAAGGAGAAAGGGCACAAAAGACAGCAAACTCTTTGGTGGCATCATTAACAATGGAATAGAGGGGAACTTCCATTCACAAACTGAGGGAATGGTGGGATCTCGATTATTGTTACATTACAAACAGCAAAGTGAATGATTAGTGCCCTTGGTTGAATATGGAAAGAGATAAAGAAAAATTAAACGTGAAAGCCAAATAACCACATATTGGCAATATACTGTAAAACAAAAACAGATGCTGCCTAATATGCTGAGTGCTTTCAGCATTTTCTGCTTTTATTTATTAATCTTCATAGATTTGAAATAAGTAAAATTTCCACTGGCTTTTCAAAGCCGATTAATCGAATTTAATGAACCGATCACTGCACCTGTGAGTGGAGGGAAGGTTTAGGAGTACCTGATCCATGGTTGGTAAATGTGGAGTCGACACATCAGCAAAAGAGTGCATGGGAAAGATGACAGGGGAGGAGGTCACACATGAGAAGTGAAATCATGAATTAGAGTCATAGAGTTATACAGCTCAGGACCAGACCCTTCGGCCCAGCTCGTCCATGCCGATCAAGTTACCTACCTGAGCTGGTCCCATTTGCCTGCATTTGGCCCATATCTCTCTGAACTCTTCCTATCCATGCACCTGTCTAAATATCTTTTAAATGTTGTAATTATACCCACCTCTACCTCTGGCAGCTTGTTCCACATACCCACTACCCTCTGAGTGAAAAACTTGCCCCTCAGTTCCCCTTCAAATTTTCCCCCTCTCACCTTAAATCTAAGCCCTCTAATTTTAGACTCCCCTACCCTGATTGTGACCATCGACCTTTTCCATGCCCCTCATGATTTTATAAACCTCTATAAGGTCACCCTCAGCCTCTTACGCTGCAGGGAAAGGAGCCCCAGCCTATCCAGTTTCCCTTTATAACTCAAGCCCTCCAGTCCCAGGAACATCCTTGTGAATCTTTTCTTCACCCTTTCCAGATTAGTGACATGCTGGCATCAGGAGAGAGATAAAAGAGACATCAAAAAATTATAATTTTTGCATCTCAGTCAGATTTTTGAAGTGTTTTGTTTCAAGAAACAATTGTTCCAAAAAATGGTTAAAGTAAGCAGCATTTAGTTCTTTAATTCCAGATGAAAACACATTCTGAGTGCAGCTGAGGAAGGGTTAATTCACTTTCCAAAGAATACGGGACTACTCAATGATGCTGCATCAACATTGTCCTGCATTCAATGTTTGGTTTGACTGAGCTGCATCACTTCCTGATATCTGTGTCATTCCATTATAGTTAGCAATACTAAAAGCCATGCTGTGCAAAGGCAATGGGTGTCCATTTGAATTGCATTCATTCAATGCCTGGCATCAATCATTGGAAGGTATTACTCACTGAAAGTGAATTGTTATTTCACTGTAAAATTCTCCATTAGGATCTGACTAATTTTCAACTAGTTACTTATGCCACTCTAGCCGAACGGAGCCCTAAAAATTCACAGGAGTGCAACTGTGCAAAACTATAACTGAGTCACAGGCTACATCCAACTGTATCATTAAGTAAATTCATGAAGGTTTAGTTGTAGATTAGGTTTTTCGCCCAGCACAGGATGGTTATTACGATACTGTAAGAGTGTCATAATATTGGTATTTAGACTAGATGTTCATCCTTGATCACATATGCTAAATGCATGATATAGAAGAATATGTTCATTGAACTCTATGTCTTAAACTCAGATTGAAGTCAGTGGAACTAGGTTTCAGAAGCAGAGTCCATATGCTGCTACTTCCCAAGCTCAATGCATGCACTAAGGATGGATTTCTACTGCATGCTGTTAACAATGAAACATTTTGAGGTATATTCATTAGGTTACCAGACAAGGTCTCAGAGATATGAGTTCAAATCCCACTGGAAAATTTAAATTCAACTAATTAAAAATAAGATCTGGAACAATAAGTTTGTATCGCCAGTGGGTTTTATAAAATAACCTGGTTTGCTTCAGGAATTAACTAGTTGTGTGGTTAGTAGTGGTGCTATCTCACTGCTCCAGGGATCCACGTTCAATTGCGACCTTCAGTGCTGTCTGTATGGAGTTTGCACATTATCTCGGTGACTATGTGGGTTTCCTCTGGATGCTCTGCTTCCCTCCCACATCCTAAAGGAGTGAGATTTGTTAAATTAGTTGGCCACTGTAAATTGTCCTTGTGTGTAGGTGAGTCATAGAATCTGGGGGCAGTTGAGGAGAATGTGAGGAGAGCAAATTGCAATTAGTGTAGCATTAGTGTGAGTGGGTATTTGATGGTAAATATGAACTTAGTAGGCTGACGAGCCTGTTCCTATGCTGTAAGAATCTGTAACTCTATGACTTATGCCCTCCGCGGAAAGAAACACAGGGACACCAGAGATTCTGCAGATGCTGGAATCTGGAGCAACACACACACAAAATACTGCAGGAACTCAGCAGGTCAGGCCGCATCTATGGAGCGAAATAAACAGTCGACATTTTGGGTCAAGACCCGTCATCAGGACTGGAAAAGAAGAGGGCAGAAGCTGAAATAAGACAGTAAGGGGAGGGGGAGGAGTACATGCAGTCAATTGATAGGTGAGTTCAGGTGAGGGGGGAAGGTAGGAGGGTGGGGGTGGGGGTGGGGGAGGGGGGGAGAAGTAAGAAGCTGAGAAGTGATAGGTAGAAGGGGCAAAGGGCTGAAGAAGAAGGAATCCGGTAGGGGAGGGCAGTAGATGATGGAATAAAGGGAAGAAGGTGGGAAATAGATGGGCAGGTCATGAGGGCGGGGGAAGGGATGGGAAGGTCATGAGAGTAGGGAAAGGGGAAAGAGAAGGAGGAAGGGCTCCACAGGAATGAGGGAAGATAAAGGAGTTAAAAAAAGGGGGGCGGGAGAAGAGGGGAGGGGTTACGGGAAGTTAGAGAAATCGATGTTGAGGCCGTCAGGTTGGAGACTCCCAAGGCGGAATATGAGGTGTTGTTTCTCCAACCTGCATCTGGCCTCAATGTGGCAGTAGAGGAGACCATGGATAGACATGTTGGTATGGGAGTGGGATGTGGAATTGAAGTAGGTGGCCACTGGGAGGTCCTGGCTGTTGCAGTGAATGAAGCAGTCACCCAATCTGCATCGGGTCTCACCGATGTACAGGATGCTGCACCAGGAGCATCGGATACAATAACTGACACCCTCAGATTCACAGGTGAAGTGCTGCCTCGCCTGGAAGGACTGTCTAGGACCCTGAATGGTGGTGAGGGAGGAGGTAAGGGGCAGATGTAGCACTTAGTGCGATTGCAGGGATAAGTTTCGGGAGGGTCATCAGTGGGGAGGGACGAGTGGACAAGGGAGTGGCGGAGAGAGCGATCCCAACATAAAGTGGGGGGAGGGGGAAGGGGAAGATGTGTCTAGTGGTGGGATCCCATTGGAGGTGGCGGAAGTTGTGGAGAATGAGGTGTTGGATGCAAAGGCTCATGGGGTGGTAGGTGAGGACGAGGGGAACCCTGTCTCTGCAATGTCGGGGTGGGGGGGGGGAGGTGGGGTGAGGGCAGACGTGCAGGAAATGGAGGAGATGTGGGTGAGGACAGCATTGATGGTGGTGGAAGGGAAACCCTGTTTACTGAAAAAGGAGGACATCTCAGGTACAACTGTGGAGGCCCGATCATTGGGGGTGTTTAAGGAGGAGATTGATAGGTATCTAATTAGTCAAGGTATCAAGGGATATGAAGAAAAGGCCGGCAGTTGGGGCTAGATGGGAGAATAGTTTAGCCAATGGTGAGGTAGCAGAGCAGACTCGATGGGCTGAATGACCTACTTCTGCTCCTTTGTCTTGTGATCTTGTGATCTTGTGAGTGGAAAGCCTCATCACGGGAACAGATGCGATGGAGATGGAGGAACTGAGAGAAGGGGATAGCATCCTTGCAAGTGACTGGGTGAGAAGAGGTGCAGTCCAGGTAACTATGGGAGTCAGTAGGTTTGTAAAAGATGTTGGTGGTTAATCTGTCTTCTGAGATGGAGAAAGAGAGATCCAGAAACAGGAGAGAGGTGTCGGAGATGGACCGTGTAAAGTTGAAGGTGGGGTGGAAGTTCGAGGCAAAGCTGACGAAATTGATGAGCTTGGCACGGGTGCAGCAAGCTGCCCCAATGCAGTCGTCAATGTAGCAGAGAAAGAGTTGGGGAGTGTTACCAGTGTAGGCTTGGAACATGGACTGTTCCACACAGCAGACGGAAAGGAAGGTCTAGCCAGGGTTCATGTGAGTGTCCATGGCTACACCTTCAGTTTGGAAAAAGTGGGAGGAGCCAAAAGATAAGTTGTTGAGGGTGAGTACCAGTTCAGCCAGACAGAGGAGGGTGGCGGTGGAGGGGAACTGATTGGGTCTGTTGGATTCGACTGTTTTAAGCAGTATAGTGTTTAATACACCTCAAGCGGCTGTACAAGGAATGGCCGCTTCCTAGCTTATTGGTTCGTCCATCAGGTGAATATGTGTTTTCTCATTGGTTTGTTTTGCCACAGGTATCTAATAGGTTTTCTGATTGGACTATTGTTAGCTAAGTAGTACCTCTTATTCAGGTATGAAAGGTGTCGTTTTTTGTTAATCACTCTCTTGCTTATCTTTCTCTCTCTCTTGCTTATCTTGCCTCTTTCACTCTCTTGCTCTCCCCCTCCGCACCTCCCCCCCCGACCACCCCCCCCACCCCCCAGCCCTAGCTCATCTGTAGTTCCTTTTGTCTCGGCTCATCTTCCAGTAGTAAAGCTACTGCCATGTGCTCTGTGACTGTTTCTTTGTTTTAAACTTTTCCAATAAAACTTTGTGAAGCACCAAGTTGTTTTCAACTCATTCCTGGACTCCTGAAAGAACCTGCGGATTCAAAAGTAACCAGATCCGACAGGTCTGTTGTCCAGAAAGAAGCTGAGAGCCTTAAGGCCTTCCTGATGGGGGACAGAAGTGAATAGGGACTCGACGTCCATAGTGAAAATGAGGCGGTCAGGGTAGAGGAATTGAAAGTTGTTGAAGTGATGGAGAGCATGCGAAGTATCACAGACATAGATGGGAAGGGACTAGACAAGGGGGACAAAATGGAGTCAAGATATGAAGACAAGAGTTCAATGGGGCAGGAGCAGGCAGAAACAATGGGCCTACCAGGACAGTTGGGTTGTGGATCTTTGGTAGGAGGTAGAAATAGGAGTGTGAGGTCGGGGAACTATGAGGTTGGAGGCATTAGAAGGGAGATCTCTGGAGGTGATCTGGTCTGACCCATATGTGCCACCAGACCTACAGCACTGAGTCTTAATAGCCTCCTCAAATGATCCATCCTAGTTCAAGAGACAATTAGGGATAGGCAATTCATGCTGGCTTTGCCAATAAGACCCATATCCAATAAATAAAAATGACTACTCATCAATAACCAGGTCAATGGTTTAAGTAATAAGGAACATATAGACAGAGAGATTAAAGCAAGGGTACAAATACAAAAAGGAAAGCCCATTAAGATATTGGGAAAATTCTTCTTTAATAGTTGTTCAATCAAAACATTTTGTCCACTTTTCACATGTGGCAGGGCTATATGCATTCTAAGACTGAAAATACTTGTGTAGTGAGGGGTCAGTCTGCTAAAGATTTTACCTGACAAGATATTTTAAATGGAAAGTTAAGTATGTACCTTTAGAGTATTTTTTTATTGGAAATAGGAACATTTCCTGTTACCTTCATAAAAAAAGATCCCTACTGCATGCAGGAAACCCCAAGCTCAGGAGGAACTCTGAAATACTGTTTTTTAAATGCTTGATTTTATTTATAGTTTTAGATAAAGACAGTTTTGAGGAATATAAGACATTATGATTTCCTTTGCATTCAATGTCAAGATTCCGAGGTGAAGTATAACACAGGTGTGGGTTGGATTCCTCAACAAAATAGGACAGCGTCAACCTCAGAAATACAGCACCCCCTACTGTACTGGTGCGGCGTTTCTATTTACCACACCATAATTATCAATGGGGCTTCCGTCTGAAAGAGTAGCAACTTAATTGTGGGGTGTGAATTCTCAGTAGGTTTTTTTCCTGAGCTTTCATTCGATGGAGCGAGTTCAGCTGATGGAAGTCATTTCATTTAGCATTGCCCACAGAGAGGGGATAACCTTCATCCTCTCGTTCACAGTTATATTTAATCTCAAGTCGTGGAGGTGAAGCAGAGAGATTGCCCACATGCTTGTCACATATTCCTAGCCTACACAGCAAAGGAAATAAGCATGAGTGTTGGAACCAAACAGATCAATAAACATGATTGAAGATTGTACCTATATTGATAGATGAAAAGTTAGATATAGTGTATAATTCTTGCCCTTCAAGGTGAATGGTAAGTCTCTAACCTCCTGTCCCATCCCAAGTATTTACATAACATTGAGATTAATGGGTAATGCTGACTGAGTGATGGGAAGGACATAATTTTGATGAAGGGATCAGAAACCATCAGGAGCTGTTAGAACACACCAGCTGCTTTCATTAAAATCAAATCTATCCACTGAGATCTTCTAATGTCAAGTATAATACTATTGTTCATAGCCAAAAGAAACACAAACCTGCCCTGTTAATTCCAAGCAGAAGTTTATTGTCATAGGCATACATACACGGGGTATAAAAGCAATAAAAATTCGCAGCACAGTGCATAACAAACATGACAAACATAAGTTAATATAAACTTAAATTAACATAAAATTATACATAATTTACATGACAAAATAAACAAAATAAATGTAATAACATTAGTTGAGAGAGACAAAAAGAAATAAAGTTTGAGGTAGTGTTAGGGTTTTTCAGGAGGGTTCAAGAACCTGATGGCAGAGGGGAAGAACCTGTTGTTGAACCTTGGGGGTTCAGGCTCCTATACCTCCTGCCTGATGGCAGCACTGAGAAGAGGGCATGGCCCCGATGGTGGGGGTCCCTAATGATAGATGTCACCTTCCTGAGACATCGCCTCTTATAGATATGTCCTCGATGGTGGGGAGAGCTGTAGCTGTGATGGAACTGGCTGAGTCCACTACTCTCTGTAGCCTCTTGTATTCCCGTGCATTGGAGCTTCCATACCAGGCCGTGATGCAACCAGTCAGAATGCTTTCCACTGTACATCTGTAGAAGTTTATCAGAGTCTTCGATGACATGCCGAATCTCCTTAAGTTTCTAAAAAAGTAGGGACGCTGGTGTGCTTTCTTCATCATTTTGGTATCAGGTGTCACGGATACACCATGATAAATTTGCTGAAATTTTAAACATGTGATTTAATAACTGCAAAATAATCAAAGTGCAGTGGATATTCATAAAATAACACCATTGTGTATGCCGAGGTTGATTCTAACACACTGAAACTGGTGCATTGGTAATAACTACAGAGACCAGTCCACAGAAGTCTAATATGTGGCACATGGCATATGTGGAATAAAACAGAATTTAAGAACTTCCAATTTTAATTGCCTCCAGTTTAAAATTTTAATTGTCTGCAACTCTGATCAGTTTCACCAGAGGACATGATTCAAATTTAGAAATTAATATTGCTATGGGTGGCAGAGAGATTTTCCAATATATTTTCCATAATGACTTTGAACAAAAGAAAATACAGTGACAAATGGATCCAATAAAGAATTCAGGAGAAATATTTTTGGTCAAGAATGGTTAACTTGAGGAAATTCCACTCACATGGAAGAATTGAAGTGAACAGTGTGGATGCATTTAAGGACAACCTAGATACATGGGGCCACCGTTGAAATTATTTAACAAACTGAAGAGTCAATGAAGTACTTCTGTATTGTATTAGGAAATATAGCACCAAGAGTGAAGAGAGCTCCCACAGTCAGCAATGCAATAATCCTGTTTATATTAACTGAGAAAGCAGTATTTGCAGGACACCAAGGGTAACCTTCCTACACCTCTCCATATCAGCACCATGAGCTCTTAAAACACAGGTGAGTGTAGTTTAAGCAAATTATCCAAAAGTTACAACCTGTGACAATACAGCATCCTCTCTCTACTGCACTGTACTCAGCCCGATACATCACTGGCACACCCCTTCCCACCATCAGAGTATCTACATGAGGCATTGCCTCAAGAAGGCAACATCTAGCATCCAAGATCCCCACCATCCAGACCATGCCATTTTCTCGCAGCTACCATCAGGAAAGATTTACAGAAGCCTGAAGTCCCACTTCACCAGATTCAAAGACAGAGACTTCCCTTCAGCCATTTGGCTCTTGAACCAACCTACACAACCCTAGTTCACCACCTCATTATAGCCATATATCTCAGTATACCCTATGGCAAATTGACCACTTTGCACTACAATGGACTTTGTTCTAATTGTGTTCTTTCTTGTATAATTTTGCATAATCTATGTTTAATTTATGTTTCCCTTGTGAATGTTGTGTCTCTGATACAACGTGCTCATAATGCTGCTGCAAGTAAGTTTTTCATTGCACCTGTGCATACACGTACTTGTGCATATGACAATAAACTCGACTTTGACTGACTTTGCAGTGTCTGCTTAGATATTTACCAAATGAAAGGACACTGACTTGAAATGTTAACTCTGGTTCTCTCTCTGTGTATATGCTGCCTGGCTTGCTATATATTTCTAGAGTTTGCTCTTTTTATTCCATGAGCATTATCGCTTCCTAAATTGGAATCCCCATGACATGAAAATATTTATGTTCTATGAAAAGACTGGTGGACCTTCTGAGAATGAAGACCAACAGAACAATGTGAGTGTTTCTTTGTTTGTTTGTTGGTATCATCCCAGACACCAAAGCCCAAGTTAAGAGCCCCTCCAACAAAAACTGACGTGGTTCTCCATTTGGGCTGAACATACGTTCTCTCACTTTCTTTGGCATTGATCGGCAGCAACAAAGGTTTTGAACTGCATAAAGATGAATGATGGGGCTGTGGGACTTCAAATGCAGAACCAGCTCCATCTGTTAAGGCATTGGCCTGCAAGGTTGTCCCAAAAATATAGAAGAATACCAGGCTTCAGTGACAGGTTTACCTCTCCAAACACAAACATTTGGTTAGGCCCTTGATCAGTCTTAAGTGCCTGGGACTATTGTCAAGCTCAATGAATATTACCTGAGTGCTGATTTTTATTCAGTACCAGTTCCTTCATCATAAAGCAACTCAGTCCCTAATATCATATTCCTCCCCTACCCCACCATCCCACTATCCCCACAAAAAAGGGCAATCATAAATTGTTACATGAACAACTAACAAGCTCAGGTCTGAGCCTTCACTCACCAGGTACCACAAGCAACACCATGTATCACACAAGGTAATGTTGGTCACCAACCCCTCAGCCTCAGTGAATAAATGACTTGGGATATTCTGTTATCAAAGCAGCTCAGGTATAGAGCTCACATTGTTCATAAGGACAGCCACAATTGAAAAAGGCCATTCAATTCTTGAAGTTCTTCTCCAGCATCCTATCTCCCATAATCTTGCATTTAACTGAAACTTAGCAGCTCTGAATATCTGAATTTCTGCTGCCCGACCCTAGCAGATTATTTCAGTCGTCCATCGCCATTTTATACTTCCTAATATCTATTCTAAATTTTCTTTTCAGTAATTTAAATGGATGTCCTCATGTCTTATTAACCTGAATTACTTTAAAGTAATATTCCAGGTTTCCCTTATCTATATTGCTTAAGGATTTATATATCTCAATGAACTCCTTTATAACATTCTCTCTGGATTGAAAGCTTAGGTTTCCCTAATCTCTCTTGCATAGCTCCGCCTTGCACCTGGGATCATTCCTGATGCTTTTCTCTGCCTTATCTCTAAAGGACATACATCCTTTTTATAGTGAAGTATTCAAGAAGAATCCCAGTACTCAGTATGATTGAGCCACTGTGATCAACACCCTTCTAGCTCCATGTCCCAGGATACTTTGTGCTTCTTTCTGTAACTCATTCACCATGCTCATTAAAGATTGCAAAGTCTTCTGTTGCTTCCAGGTCTCCTTCTAAGTCTCCATTTATTAATTTTACACTTTCAATCAACACACAGTAGTATACAGTTTCAGAGTTAAATTTTAATTATTATTAATGTCTGGCAGCTCCTATCTTTGCTGCACTCTTTATTTTTGTGTCGCCTACATATTTGACAAGCTTATAACTGGTTTTGACATCCACATTATCTATGACAATTAGAAGCAACAGGAATTGAAGCACTGATCTCTGCATGTCTCCATTCAAACCATCTTTCTCAGCTACATCCCTAATTCATGCCCTTGGTGAACATTTCCATGTCAATCACCCAACCATGAGTGTCCATTATAAAATGTGATCTCGAACTAGCACAGGCTGGATCAAGCACAAAATAAGGATCAGACAGACCACAAAGCAAAAGCCTGTGAAGAACTGCTGAGACTTGAACTAATCAATGAGTCATCCTATGAGTAACCTTCACTCAGGATGTATGATAACTACCTCTACAAAGTATGATTTTAGTGGTTAGCGAGACAGATTCTGGCGCTGTTGGGCAAGGAATGTACAAGCAATTAAAACCAAGGCAAGAGCAATCAGCTCATTGAACTTTCTGTCATATCTAACTTCTATAGTGTCAGCACACTCCAAACTTTACCCAATTTAATCATTAACTCTATCAACCTATTCACTCATCATCAGCTTTCCAATTCGCTAGAAGAGGCAACCAAAAGACAAACTGTAAATGATCTTTGAATAAAGGAGCAAAGAATTCACCTTGGGAAACCTAAGCTGAATGAGGTTCTGCCAGGCTACAGTGACTGGGAGACACATTTCCCAATGCACACTCAACTTCAAGATGCAGTTGTTGTTGGTCACACTCAGGAACTCATGCTGCTCTACCTGGAGTGTTAGCAATGAGTTAGCTTATCCAAAAGGTGCATCATTCACTGCTAAACAAGTACTTTCTGAAATCTGATCTCGATGGATTCTCGGCGATTTGTTTAAGACCGAGGTCTTTCCCTCACTCAATAGCACAGCCCCAGATAGCATGAATGTGTGTCTGCCATTGGCCTGACCTAAGTGGAAAACACAACATTTATCTGCATTAAAGTTCTTAAGCCAAGTGTCAACACCTTTCTCTCTGCACAATCTAATCTCACAGACAGCCTGTACACCACATGTATTTTTGAAACATCTGTAGATCTAAGTATTTTTACCCACCCTGTCCTGTTGTTAATTCATCAAAATCATCAATAACTATGATGAAGATCAACAACTCCAATCCCAATCACTACAGCTCTGTTTCAGTGATTGGTCTTTATGTCAAATCATTGCCATCAACATGGGACTTTGTTCCATTTACAAAGATGGAGAGTTGGACAGATTTACCTCTGCAAGACAGAAGAGGGAAAAGAAAGCATTCCATTTTTGTCATAGATTTATGATTTAGCTATAACTCACATCAATGTAGCAGAATTAATAGCTTTAATGTAATAACACTTCCCATAGCTTTTCATTGAATCATTATGAATTCAAAATATGACATGAAACTACACAAAGGAATTATAGGCCGGTGGGGGGGGAGAGAGAGAGAGAGAGAGAGAGAGAGAGAGGGAGACAGAGAGAGAGAGTCTGGAGTTTAGGGCCTGGACAACAGAAGACACAACAGTGCACTGTAGACCAAGTAAAACTGGGGATGTGATAATGGACAAGATTGGAGTTTTGCAGTGATCTTGTAGGACTGTAAGCCCAAAGAAGGATACATACATAAGGGCAGATTGTGAGACCATGCAGGGTTCAAAATCAAGAGTGAGAATAAATGAAAAGCATTGGTGGCAAGGAACCAGGGTCAGTAAGCACACAGGTGAAGAGTGAACAGGACCAGAATAATCATGGCTGAGTTTATTTTTCAGATTATATTTTATGTATTTCGCATTTGCTCATGACACAAAACAGAGCCATTCCATCTTTCGAGATCATACCAATTCCTTCATGTCCACCACTCCCCCACTTATTTCTCTGAAACTTACTCTCCCTTACATCTCCATTAACTTCCCTAGATTGTCCTCCCACCCACCTAACTAGAGGTAATTTCCAGTGACCAATTAACCAACCAACCGGCACATCCTTCAGATGTGGATGGAGTCAGAGCACCTCGGGGAAGCCCACACTGGCACAGGCAGAACTGCAAACTCCACACAGACAGCACTGGAGGTCAGCATTGTCACTGAAGCTGTGAGATGGCTGCACTACCTGCAGCATCATTGTGCTCTCCAAAAATGTATTGACGTATGAAAGGTTACTGCACAAGCTCAGAGCACACAGGGCTAGGGATTATATGTTGGCTAAGCAAGAGGAAATGATCATGATAAATGGGTTGCTTTCACACTGGGGTAGAACAGGGATCAGTGCTGGGATTGCAACTATTTTCAATCTATATTAATGCTGTGAATGAAGAGTACAATGCAGCCAAATGATTGAGATTGGATAGATAAGGAACATGAACCTCTTCTGAGGTTTCAGCTATTAACAATTTGCATGTGAATGTAGGAGGTAGGATTAGTAAATCACAATCTGCTAAAACGAATATTCCAGGTCTATAAGTCTCACTGCATTGAACTATTTATTTTCTTATGTTATAATTGCATAAGTTTTACTTCTTTTAGAAATTAAGCTGTGAAATCAGCCTGAAACATTATTTTTTTCTCCCACATGGAGAAATGTGTTGTAAAATTTCAGCATCTATTTCTCAGTTCTAGAAATAACGTATTGTCTTCTTCAGCACTGCTTGTGTTATTCTTAATCTTTACTGAATGCTTATTTATTTATTGGACACTGAAGGAGGCCTTCAAACTCACCTGGTCCATTCCCTTATTGTCCTGCAACCCATTCTCTCTCAGGTGTCCATCAGCTCCCCTGTGGTTTTTCTGGCACTTACCAAGACTGAGGGATAATTTATAGTGCCTGTTAACCTACCCACACGTCTTTGGGGCGTGAAAGGAAAGCATAGCACTCAGCAGAAAATGACGTGATCATGGGGAGAATGGGCAAACTCCACACAGACAGCATCTAGCGTTATGATTGAACTGTCACTGGAGCTGTGAAGCAGCAGCACTAATTGCTGAGCCATCACACTGCCACAGTGGTACTGGTTGTCAATGTCCTATAATGCTGAATCACCCTCCAGCCTTCCCAGTTTGTGATCACTGGAAGAGTCCATCAAGAATTATTGCGTCATCAGGTAGTCAATAAACCTTGAACACAAGTTCTCCGAAGTAAATGCAGATTAGTAAATGGTTGGCAGGAACATATTAGTTTAGATCCAGTTATAACATGCAAGTTCAGTTGGCTGATGAATGTTAACTGCAACATTGAAATACAACTTAAAAGTCATTGCAGATACTATTTATTCCTTTATTCTTACAGAAACAACCTTTCTGAACACAGTTTCCTCATTGTTGTGAAGCAGGAATAACAAATTAACCAATCAACATAATGCAAGTAAAGGGCTACTGCCTCGCATGAGCCTGTAGCATAACATACCAGTTTTATTTAGAAGTGCATTACAAGTTAATGAAATACCTTTTTCCTTCAGACATGTGAAAGCTCTGAGTTTAATTCCATCCAGCCACAAGCCAGCATGAATTTCATGCGTTTTTTTGCTCTCTTGACAGCTGCCAGGGTCAATGTCATGGGACGCCTGTGCTTGTTACAGATGCTCCAGAATCTTTTGATTTTGCTGCTTTCTGATCTATAAACTAAATGTAATACACAACGATTCACATTATGCAATCCAATATCATAGCACTTCTGCTGTTGCAAGTGCTCTCATTCAAAGTGATACATTAATGTTAATGTATACTAAAGCACATTTGTAAAAGCATTTCAAAATTCTGATGCTGATCACTTTACATCCTCCCCAAAATGTTAGCTCGTTCTGAGATCTGCTACCTATTT
Source organism: Pristis pectinata (assembly GCF_009764475.1). Taxonomy (NCBI): domain Eukaryota; kingdom Metazoa; phylum Chordata; class Chondrichthyes; order Rhinopristiformes; family Pristidae; genus Pristis; species Pristis pectinata. The sequence continues at coordinate 20,397,263 of NC_067409.1, read as the reverse complement.
TTATTTTAATTCCAATATTTTCCTGATGATGGATGATAGGCTAACTGGTCTATCATTCCTTGATTTCTGTTTTGCTCCTTTCTTGAAAAGAGGGGTTATATTTGCAGTTTTCCAAACCTGCAGGAGCTCTCCAGAATTCTTTTATTTTTGGGATGTTTTCCTTGTCTTCTATCATGAAGGCCAATCCAAAATAGTTATGTACAATCTCTATCATTTCTCTATTTCCCATTATTAATTCCCCAATCTTATCCTCTAAGGGATTAATACTTCCTTTAGCTTCTCTCTTCCTTTTTACAAACCTGTCAAAGCTCTTACTACCTGTTTTAATATTATTTACCAGATTACTTCCATTCTGTATCTCCTCCCTCTTTTTAAGTATTTTAGTCATTGTTGGTTTCTAAAAATTTCCCAAATCTCTAACCTTCACAACATTGTATGCCATTTATTTCATGTTTATACCATCCTTCACCTCCTTTGTGAATCCTTCTCAAAAGCCTTTCTTTATCAGCAGAATCAAACTTTGCTGAAATTTGTGAAGTACTTCCTTAAGTGTCTACCACTGCTGATTTACAGTTTTGCTAATTCTGTCCTCAGACCATTGTAATTGCCTTTATTTAACTTTAGGACACAAACTTCAGACCAAAGTTTCTCTTGAATTTGGAATTCTGCCATGCTATGATCATTCTTTTCTCAAGGGTCCTTTACAGTGAGATTGTGAATTCAATCTCATTACACAATATCAGATCTGAAAAGCCTCCCCTAGAGTTGATTCCTCAACATATTTCTCTAAAACAAAAATCGCAAACCCAGTCTATGAACTCCATGAACTCACCTTTAAAGTTACCCTTGCCAATTTGATTTGTCCAATCAATATGAATTGGCTGCATTGGTGCTTTCATGCAATGTATTAATAGAGTTATGCCTTGAAGAGTCAAAGAGTCATTGTACAGTACTGAAAGCTCAACATGCTAATGCCAACATTTTTGCCCATCTACACTAATCCCATTTGCCTTCCTCTAGATTTGTATCCTACTATGCCTTTCCTGTTTAAGTACCTGCCTAAGTGCCTCTTATCTGACTCCACCACTTCCTCTGGCTGCAAGTTCCAGATATTATCCACTTTCTGTGTAAAAACTGTCCCCTTGAATCCTTCTTAAAACTCTTTCCTCTCATCTTAAACCCATGCATTCTTGTCTTTGATAACCTTAACATGGCAAATTAATCTGACTATTTAATCCAGCACATCACAGAAACCAGCCTCCCCTCCATGGACTCTGTCTATACCTCTCAGTGCCTTGGCGAAGCAGCCAGCATAATCAAAGACCACACCCATCCGGGTCATTCTATCTTCTCTCCTCTCCCATCAGGCAGAAGATACAGGAGCCTGAGGGCACATACCACCAGGCTCAAGGACAGCTTCTATCCCACTGTGATAAGACTATTGAATGGTTCCCTTTTACGTTGAAATGGACTCTGACCTCACAATCTACCTTGTTGTGACCTTGCACCTTATTGTCTACCTGCACTGCACTTCCTCTGTAGCTGTGACACTTTACTCTGTACTGTTATTGTTTTTACCTGTACTACCTCAATGCACTCTGTACTAACTTAATGTAACTGCACTATGTAATGAATTGACCTGTACAATCGGTATGCAAGATTGGTATGTTTTTCACTGTACCTCGGTACAAGTGACCATAATAAACCAATACCAATACTAATATCTATGCCTCTTATACTTTTATATATCTCTATTTGGTTACCCCTCTTTCACTTCAGAGGAAATAAAAACCCAGCCTATTTTAGGAGGTCAAATACAGGAGAAAAATACAGTAAATGGCAGGAACATTAGAGAGGAATCTTGGGGTTCAAGTCCATAACGCCCTGAAAGTGGTAACACGTGGATATGGTGGTGAAGAAGATATGTGGCATGCTTGCCTTTATCTGTCAGGGTATTGAATATAAAAATTGAGAAGTCATGTTGCAGCTGTATAAAATTTTGATTAGGTTGGTTTTGGAGTATTGTGTGCAGTTCTGGTCACCACATCATTAGAAGGATATGGAGGCTTTGGAAAGAGTGCAGAAGAGGTTCACCAGGATGTTGCCTGGATTGAAGTGTATTAGCTGTGAGGAGAGGTTGGACAAACTTGCATTATTTTCTCTGGAACATCGGAGGCCAAGCGGTGACCTAAAGGGACATAGTATGATGAGAGGCACAGATAGGGTGGATAGTCTGAGTCTTTTTCCCAGGATGGAAATGTCCAGTGCCAGAGGGCATGGGTGTAAGGTGAGAGGTCAGATATGTGAGGCTAGTCTTATACACAGAGAGTGGTAGATGCCTGAAACTGCTGCCAGAGGAGGTGGTGGAAGCAGTTACGAAAGCAACATTTAAAAGACATTTAGACAGAAATATGAACAGTCAAGGAATAGAGGGATACGGACCATATGCAGGCAGATGGATTGGTTAGACTGGCATCATGGTCGTTACAGACATGTTGGGCCGAAGGGCCTGTTCCTGTGCTGTACTGTTCTGTGTTCTATGTTCTATCCAATTTCTCTCATAACTAAAGTCCTCCAATCCAGGAAACGTCCTGGTGAATCTCCTTTGCACTCTCTCCAGCACGATCATATCCTTGCTATAGTGTGGCAAACAGAACTGAACACAATACTCCAAGTGCCATCTAAGCAGTGTTTTGTAAAGTTGTAACATAATGTCCCAACTTTAATATTCTATTCCCTGACTTACGAAGGCAAGCTCGCCATATGCCTTCTTCACACCCTATCCACCTGTGTTGCCACTTTCAGAGAAATATGGACTTGAACTCCAAAGTCCCTCTGTTCATCAACAGAGGCACTACCATTTACTGTACAAGTCCTATTCCTTTGTGGCTTTCCAAAATGTATCACCTCACACTTTTGGGGATTAAATTCCATCTGTCAAAGCTCTGCCCAACTTTTCATCTGATCTGTATCTTGCCGTAGTCTTAGGCAACCTTCCTTGCTTTCCACAACACCACTAACTTTAGTATCACTGCAAACCTACTAATTCTCCCTCCTAGCATCATTATATATCACAAGCACGAAGGGTCTCAGCACTGACCCCTGTGGTACACCACAAAGAAAGGGAAGGAAAGAAACACAAAGTGAAAACACATTGGAAGATGGAAAGAAGAAGATGGAAACACATTGAGAGAAGAGGGAAAGAAGCAGGGAAAAATTGAGGAATCAGTAGATATTCTACTGGAAGAGACCAGTAATAGTTGATTACAATGTTCAAAGCATAATTGAAATCTAAGTGTCTCAAAAAGAAAGTAGCTTTATATTCATGTAACACCTATTTTGGACTCAGGTATGTCAAAGTGCTTTACAACCAATGAAAAACTTCCACAATACAGTCAGCTGTAGAAAAGATTGCATTCAATTGAAAAACAGCAAAGTCCCACAAATAGCAACAAGCAATCTGATTCTTATACTCCCTCTACAGATGCTGCCTGATTTACTGAGTATTTCCACCACTCTATTTTATTTCAGGTTTCAAGCATCTGCCAGTGTTTTAGATTTTCAATCTGGCTCAAGTATTGGTTGGGGGAATAAACGATGACCAGGACAACGAGAACACTCCAAGGAGTGGGGAGGCAGGATGTGCATCTGAGAGGGCAGCAAGATCTCCATTAGTCATCTAATTCAAAGACACAATCTAGGGCACTTCAGCACCCACAGAATAAGTGTTCAAGTTGTTGGAGTGTGGCTTGAACACATAACCTTCGGACTCAGAAGCAAATAAGCCAAGACCACCTACTACAAGTCTACCATTGGGCCGAGACATGGTTCAATGTTCATTTGGAAGCAATTAAAGGCCTCTATTCCACCAGCAGGCAATAAGTTAATCTCTTGACAATATGACAGTACCCGCACATTCATATGAATCTGCTTGAAATATCCACAGTTTTGGGATATACGTTTTCACAAAAGCACCTTCACGTATGACTCAAAGCTATCCAACACCTGATGCGAAGTCATGATCTTGGGATCTGTGGGTGGTCAGGGGTGGGAATGTTGAATTCTTAAGGCAAAATCTGGCAGGGAGCCAGATCCTTGATCTAACACCTGAGTTACATTATTAAAGTTGACAGCATAAGGACAGCCCAACTGAAGATGAGAACATATTTAAAAAGAGCAACTGTTGTGTGATACCATGAAAATCATGAAATCTCAGTTCTAGCTCTCATCAGCAGATTCTATTGCTCTGTGAACTGCCACACAATATTTAATAAGAATTTTTAATTTTAGTTTGACTTACTTTTGTTTCTACAACACCATTTGAATTTCCTTCATATGTAGAAATGAGCAAGAGCTTGCATTCTTGTTCAATGAATCTTGGCAACCCACTGTCATTTAAACGTGTTCATTTTTAATACATGCAACATTTAAGCATAATTGATAAAGCACATCAGTAATAATTAACAATAAAAAAGGCTCCTCTTTTGTGGCTAAGTGGCCCTCCCTCAGCCGGGCTATTTAACTAGCAAAGGAACCATTTATTGTCTCAGACAGAACTGACAAGTGCAAATTCTCACTTTGTGTTATTATAAATCATATGATCCACAATCTTCTTATACATTATAAATCATAGATTTAAAAAAACACAAACAAGTTTGACAAGAGATAATGCAAAAATAAGTAAAATATGATTCTGATGACAAACTAAGAGTTATCTCTACCCTAATGCTTTATTAATCAAAAGCATATCTATTAATACAAGCAAGGGGGGGAACTGCAGGTCCCTCTAATTGTAAAGCAGAAGTGTGACTGGCTTTTTCATGTTTTTGTTATAGTGGTGATGCATTCTTAGAATTTTCTGTTTTTAATTGGGCTACAGTACTTGTTTTTGAAATTGGAGGTGTAAGTCCCTGGGTAATGGCTGGATGTGAGAAGGGCTTTTTATTACGACGACTGATTGTAATAAATTCTCCTCCTTAATACATGGGTCGGTGGGTCCACCAATCCCATCCAGTCGCCTGTGAAAGTGAAGGCCACGGCTGGAACATTTAACCCAGCCGCGTCAACATTTGAACTCGCCTGACGTAACAACGTAGGCATTCAGTCTCTGGAACCTATTCTGTCTTTCAATGTGATCGTAGTGAATCTGGATCTTAAACTTCAACTCCCCATCTTTGCTCCACAACTCTTAATAGCCCTGATCATCAAACAGCGACAGACGTCTGTTTTCCTGGTTTATGACGGGGCCAGTGCAGGAATAGAGTTCCACACCTTCACCGCACTTTCTCAGACACATGCAGCAGCTTTGAGTAAAACTTGGCGAACGAGTGAGGAAGCAGGGCGTGTGGAAACATTCTGCGAGGATCCAAATAATCCTGCAGAAGAATTTTGGTGTTTGATTATTGGAAATATACAGGGACCCAAAAGAGAGACGAAGTACATTTTATTTTCTAATCAGAATAAAAGCTTCATTTACTTGAAATTGCTCGAAAATTATGCAGAATATTTAGGCACTATTGGATATAATTAAGTACTAATTAATTACAAGAAGAATTTCTGCATGTGTGTCAACGTAGAAGTGGTTTTACGTTGAATGATACAGTGTGAAGGTTGGTGTGGGGAGGGGTAGCGGGAGGGTCGGGGATCGGTCCTGAAACCCCTCAATATGCAGCACTTCTCCCATAAACGGTGTCTCAGGTTTCGGCGAGAATTGTTTTGTTTTATTCCCTGCAGTGTAGCTGTCAGGTCCGGGGCATCCATCAGACAAATGGGAGCTGAGTTTGCATTGACAGGGACAGCCTTTGGGGGAGGGGTGGGGAAGAGGGAGGGGGGTTACTGGAATGGGAGGGAGCTGGTCGCCGTTGATGTCACAGCCAAGAGACGGTCATGATTGGATCTAATTATAATTTGCAGCAGCAAATAGACAGGCTTCCCTGCACGATTGACTTCAAAGTGGATGGTACCGAGAGAGAGAGGGAGAGAGAGAGAAACTGATAGAAGAGGAGAAAGTAGGATTGTTGCGTTCAAAGACCGACAGAGCAAGGTAGAGGTGGCAGCGTTTAAAAGAAGGGTCGCCCGAGGACAGCTTGTGTATCGGCTTGAGCCAGTGCCAACCCCCGCTCTCCCAAGTGCTTTAGTGAGGAAAGGACGGCTCAAGAGCAGGGGTAGAGAGTGCTGACAGGGAGGAAGGAAAGAGAGAGAGAGCTGCAAAGGATGAAAGTCTGAGGGAGGTGGGAAGAAGTGACTCGCGATCAATAGACAAGGGAAAAGTGGACTGGAGGAGAGTGGGAGAGGAAGGAAAGAGCAACGTATTTAAAGCCACACTGAAGCAGTGTGTTCTCAAACCTACGGCAATGGCATCCGTGCTGGTGAGCACCAGAGCTTCGGTAACTCCGGGCAGCCAGCTTAAATGCAAGTTCAAAAGGAGAAGAAGGAGGCGATCGAAGAGGAAAGGTAGGACGCTCTTCCCTAATCTTTTAAGAGCGTGTGACAGCTCGGTCCCGGTCTGTGTTATGCCGGCAGGGAAAGAGATAGTGAGGTCCTGTCACCACTCCACGTTTCTACCAGACGGAGATAACGATGATGATATATATTCCTAGGCAGCGGTAGATAAAAGTGTAATTGATGAATAATTGAAGAGAACAGTGTTTATCCAGGCATTGACTGACGGCGCGGTCACTGTGTTACAAGGAAAGACACCGAGATAAGTGGTTGCTTTTGACTGTGGGTATTTCCCATTCTGACTATAAATGTTGGTATATGTTATTATTTAGTGTCACGCGGAGCAATCCGGTTGTGTCGAGGTACTAAATAAATCACATTCCATGTGCTAAGAACAACTGTATCTTGTTGTACGCGTCGCTCTTTTGGAGATGACAGCAAATGTTTGTGCAGGATGGCTGTAAACTGTCCAGTTACCAAAAGTTGGCAGTCTTGCCTTTGCCCACCTTCCTCTCGCGGATTTCGTCGTTTGTCTGAGCTCGAAGGACAGGCGTGCAAAACAATTCATTTTTATTTAACTCTTAAGTTATTTGTGGAAGTTGACATTCTGGGGTTTGTGCTTGGAGTGGGAAATCTCCGCGTTTACCCGACGCCACACTGGACAAAGCCGTGGAGAACCCGACCGGATTAAAGTTGGCAAAGGCGACTGTAACGTGCGAATTACCAATACTGCTTAGGCATCCTCCCAAGCGAAATTCTAACAGGGGCCTGATGCAGGCAAGTTAGCGCTGAACCCCGCTGGCGCACAGCGAGCACGCCGCTCCGGGAGAAGTGTCATTCCAAGCAACCTGTGCAGCAATCCCCATTTACCGCTGAACGAGAAGTTCGCCGCCGTTGCTTTTTTTTTGTCGTTGCCTCTTCAGTCAGCAACAAACAAAAAAAATCAAATCGCAAAATACTCTCGGTTTGACACCAGCACACGGTCGTCATGGAAACTCAGCATAACACAAAACTTGTCTGTTCCAGCAGTTCATTGTTTCAGTTCGAGAATTTGTTTTGAAGAATAATTGCATCGGTGCTGACTTCAAACCTGCGCTTGTATTGAACTTCCCTCGCCCTCCTCCCTGCAGTTGCTCTTATTTTGGTTGTTAGAAGTTTTTTTTAAAAAAGTATTAGTCAGCTCTCAAAAACAAACCAACCTCTGAACCGAGCCTAGCAGTTCCGATCAATATTTTAATCATTCTAATCAGCGCTACCCCGGGGCCAAATTGTTCCAGTATAGACCCGCAGTACCTAGCAAAGGGATAATGAATAAAATAAAATGTTGTGGAATATTTTTGATGTCAACGGTAGAAAAGCATCATGATTTGCATGACATTTTATTGCAACCCAAGTGACAATCTCGCAAACTTCGTGCCGCTGTCCTGCGGGAGGGCGCCTTGCATTTTGAGGTAAAATTAGCGTGGTCCTGATCGCCTATTCTAATTAGTAAACCAAGGACATTTCGCATATAAAGTTGTATAGTGCTTTGAAGCGTTTACTGACATTTTCTCTGCTGCGCAGTAAAAGGTATGACCAGGATTTTTATCTTTAAACTTTATTGAAAGAAAATGGATATATATATATTTGAGTCTTTCTTCTCACAGTTCGGCCATTCTGAGGTTGAGCTCAAATTAGATTCGAAATACCCACTCCTGAATTAATGGACCCCAAGTATTAGCTCAGAGGGGCGGAACGCATTTAGTGACAGTAATTCACCGTGGAAGTAAGGAAATGTAACAGTATTGTTCCAGAGGATGACACCAGCTAGAGAGCATAATCGCGACCTCGGCAAGACCAAGGTGACTCGGAAAAGAAAAGGTGACGATGCTGGCCAAATTACCGGAGGACAGTGGAGACGGAAAGAGTGAAGGAACAGAGACGGAAAACAAAGAAGTAAATGGAGGGAAACGGTGTTGAAAGTTGAGCAGCGGAGGAGAGAACATCTGGTGTATCTTTCCTCCAAGTTCCATGTCTGGGGCGGGGGTGAATAATAACAGTAGAGTAACGGCATCTAGCTGACCAGCTCGCTTGTCCGTCCGTCTCCTGCAGTGGGAAAGAGCTTGTTTCATCTTGACCGGGTTGAGCGATGTTGATCTGCCTCTCTCCTGAGTCAGACGAGCTGGGCTCCTGCAGAAGTACTCCCCCACCTCCGCCGCCTCCTGAGCCTTATCGCCGACACCCTCTGCCGACAGCCGAAGAGGGAATCGTGTGGATTCCATGATAACATTAAATCGATTAAAAAAATCTCCGTCCTCCATCTAATTCCTCCAAGCTTTCACCATCGCCCTTCATCCTCAGTGATCCGTGTAATGACAGCAATTTGAGATTGCGTCAAGGGCATTAGCAAACGATGGCTGAACTCAAAATACATGACTGAAATTACCCCGGCATGGTGCGCCCGGTCTGGGTATGCAGCAAGCTGTGAATTCCTCTCCAGCACCTCCCAGTTTTATCCCTGACATTAGCTGGTGGTTTCCACGTTGTGGACCGCACTTCCATACCAAACAATTCAATCCTTTACGAGCGCGAAGTGATTCAGACACTCATGGGTTGCTGTGAACGGTTTTGAATTCCTCCTTTCCTTGATTGATTCCAGGCAGTTGTTTTTTTTTACTGCTGTAAAATCCAGCTTTGAATTTTAATTGCAGGTAGTAAAAAAAAAGCACAAGGAGATGTACTTGAGCAAAACTCACACTATCTGCAGTGATAGTCTTTTTTTATATATATACCGGAATAGATTAACCCTTCACTCCCCCCATAACTTCTCCGCCAAGCCGTCCAGTCCTACAACAGAATTTGTGTTGGAGTTTTTTGTCATGGCTGATTTGTCCCTTCTGTATAAACTCTGCCATCACTCCACTCACCTGAGGAGTTCCTGGTGCATTATGAGGAAGGGAACGGGGCGAAACGCCAGAGCTTTGGTAGTGGGAGTCCCGGTATCTCCAGGCCGGAGGGATATAACTGGGGAGTCGGGGTGCCGGGGTAGGCCGGTGTTTCGGTCCTTGGGAGATCAAGGATTGGAGAAAGAAGATGAAAGGGAACGGGGGGGGGGGGGGGGGTTAGACTGATAGCAAAAAGGCGAATTAATTAAGCAAACGTGGGGAATCATCTGGAGTTGCCCAGCGTGGAGTTGCTCTCTGGTCAGAGAACTTGGCCTCTGCACGGAGCAGTGGGTCAGACCAGCTCTCCTGGAGGCGGGTGGGGTGTTGTGTAAGAGCGAAGAGGAAAGCAAGAGCATTGAGGTGGGTTTTTAAGACGTGTTTGAAATCGGGCTGGTTGAATGAAGGGATCCGGAGCTCTCGAGAACGGCGGGTGAGTGACGGGAAGATGGAACACCAATGGGTCGAGTCGGTAATGAGTGCTCTGAATGACTCCGTTCAGTTTGCGCACCCCACAAAAAAGTAACAATTTGCCCCGAAACACGTTCATCTCATTTTAGAATCTCACCTAAGAATGCACCCAAACCAGTCAAATGAAGGTTTCTTTCTAAAACAAAATGTTTTATGTTAAACATATTTTGAGTTTTGTCTTTAACCGTTTGTCTTTTATCACCTGAAGACACAGTGTAATAAAAATATTCATGTATAAGGAAGCAAATTAGCATTATTTAAAAGTGATTAATTCTCTCGCCATACTCCAGCGGTGGAGCATGGCCCAGTAAATTGAGGCTGCGGTTTGATGCCCTTAACCTTGGCTAATGGTTGAAATCTGCTCTCGGTGCGTAGCTTTGCTTGCATCTTAGCTGAGCTGATGGCAGGGTTGAGTTCCATCTGCATGAGCAAGGGAGCCTGGTAAGAGCGGCCTCGCGTTACACAAGGCCATCTTCCCACCAGACTGACAAGTGTTGCAATCATGTCGCGTCCGTGCGGAAGCTGGGAGCCCGGCGGTGGGTGACAGCGGGAAAATGGGCCGTGCATGTCTGAACAGCAGCAGAAACTAAACTTTGACATTCCTTGTGCAACGTAAAATCGTTTTGTTAACAAGTAATAAACAGGCGCGTTTTACCTTGAGAATGGAGATTACTTCAGGAGGTGGGGTTAATGTCTACAGAAACACCCACGCATTGCAATCTGCTCTCTGACCAGAGATAGTGAGGGTTGCCCGGATAAATTAGGATTTCTGTTAGAATTGTAATCTCAGCAGGGAACTTTGCAAGGGAGCATAGAAACACCAATACAATCATCAATCCTTTCCCCTTCTCCAGTAACCTAATGGATAGCAAATCATTAGTGTAAATTATTAATATGCGTACCCAATAGACAAAGCTGTTTGGCTGGCAAAGCCAGCGTTTGCCGCCCATTCCTAATCGTTCTCGAGAAGATGCTGGCGTGCTGCCTTCTTGAAACATTTTTGTACTGGTTTATTACACTGGACGGTTATTTCAAAGTGCGTTTAATTGTCAACCAATTTTCGTGAGTCACATACAGGCCAGACCCGGTAAAGGGAAACTGGTTTCTTTACCAAAAGGGCATCAGTGAACCAAGTGGGATTTTAGATCATTCAGGTATTTGTTATCAGTACGGATACCACCTTTCAATGCCAGGTATATTTAGTTAATTGACCAAATTTAAATTCTCCAGCTGGATCATTTGTCCAGCATTAAAACAAAATGCCACCGTTCCTAAATTGTGACCTTATAAAAACTGCTTCGTTTTGCAATTAATTCCATTATTAAACATTGGATGTCAAAATGAGTGACATTTCCAAAGCCATCTGGATGAGTTTCCAAATCACAAGGAGCTGGTGGTTTTGAATGATTTTGCTCTTGTGTGATAACCTTATAAACCTAACTTGTATGTGCACAGACTATATATACAGGAAGGGCCACTGAGAGAGTGGAACCCAGCTTAGTTTTATTAATTGCTACGCGGGGCCATTGTGTTTCTTCTTATTACATTGCATCAGCCGGGTCAAACTCATTCCTTAGCTTTTGCCAGTGAATGGCGACTTTCTGGGGTTAATTTGAAAATTAAGTGACTCCGTATCTTGCCATTCCTCCCCGGCCTGTTTCCCAGAGGGATTTGGTGGTGTTTAACTTACTAAATCTCCATCGTGGCAGTAATAGAAACACTAAATATTTCCAGCACTTCCTTTGTGAACTATTTCCCCCAATCTGATCTGTGAGTACACACGTTACGATGATGTTCATCATAAATTCTGCTTTAACATAAGGAACGATCTCCGGGCCAAACACTTTGGTTTGAAATCTGCCACCCCCCCCCCCCCCCCCCCTTGATATATACCAGAAATGGAATATGCTATTCGCCCCCTCGAGCCAGAGCTGGTATTCAGTGAAAACATAGCTCTGTAATCCTTAATACCCAATACAAGTACTCCTGTCAACCTTCGCTTGTCAACTTTTCGATTGATTTGGCATTTGCAACCTTATTGGGATTTTCAAATGTCCACTTCCCTTTGCGCGAGGAAGTGCTTCCTGACATCAGCTTGACAGGCGTTATTTTGCAAATGTTGTCCTCTTGACTCAGTCTCCCTCAGAAGAGAAAGTGTTTTCACTCTACCTATCTCATCGGCTCACTTTCATGAAACAGCCTAACGTTTTAATTTTATGGACATTTGCAGATTCCAGCGCCGCCTAAACCCGCCAAGTGCGGCGGAATGTGATGCTGTCCACAGCTATTGACCTAACGCGACCTAAAAGTAGCACCGCGGTCACCGACAGGTTGACTGAACTTCCCAACTCCTTTCGTGCCCCCAAAATACTGAAAGCTGCGGACTCGTTTCGTGGAGTAACAAACCCATCTGCTGGAGGAACTCAGCGGGTCAAACAGCATCTGTGGGTGGGTGGGGGAGGAATTGTCGATGTTTCAGGAGCTACCCCCGCCACCGACGCTGATCGACCCGCTGAGTTCCTCCAGCAGATTGTTTGTTGCTCCAGATTCCGGCATCTGCAGTCTCTTGCGTCTCGTTTCTTGGGGTCATTGATGCACTTTTTTTTGTTCCAATGTCTGTCAGAAATGAAACATGCACGTGAATAAATCAGAGACGAGCAAAAAGTTCCCAAGTATGTTTCATTACGCCTATTATCATGTTACAACTTCTTCCTGAAACTACTTTTCACAGACCGGTCTGTGCAGTTGTATGCTGTTGCTGTAAGTAAGGATTTTTATCATAAACTTTTTTTTCTTTCTGGCCTCATGTACACAGGTCTTCCTGGGGACCCCTAGCTCTGGGGTGGGGAGCGGGGGGTGGTAAGGAGCTTGTCAGAGGGTTTAGCAATTCCAGGCGACTGGCGAACAGTTGGAGGAGAGCGATCAGATATGCTGTGTGATCCGAAGGCCAGCATTGCCCATGGCAAACCCCATCACGTTTACACAGACACCGCTAACGACGGGCAACGTTCTGTGTCCCAGTGGCAACACCTAGAGACCCGCGAAAAAAGAGAGAACATCTCCACCTTGAACTGGGACCAGGCCAGCACCCACTAACACGGGCGCTGGGTAGGAAAGGACGGAGTTGGCTGTGATTATTTCTATGGTGATTATTTTGCAAATGGATTTGTCGAATGATGTTAAGCCATTCATTTTAAACCTCCGGCTCTTGAGTTTTCAAGGTGGGATGTGAGAGAAGTGGGCGCAGTTCGCATCTGACCCCAGGTTTCCTCCGGCCCGACCCATGGAATATCTTTAATCAGCCTTATTTTACAGTAGTAGAACATAGAACAGTACAACACAGAACAGACCCTTCGGCCCACAATGTTGTGCCGACATAGCTATTCCCTCCTACCTACAGAATGCCCATATCCCTCTATTGTCCTCTCATTCATGCGCTCATCCAAGCTCCTCCTAAAAGCCCCCCAACGAATTTGCCTCCACCACCCTATCAGGCAACGCAATCCAGGCATCCACCATTCTCTCAGTAAAAAACGTACCCCTCACGTCTGTTCTGAACCTACCCCCACTCACCTTAAATGCATGCCCTCTGGTATTGGATCTCTCAATAATGGGGAAAAAGATATTGCTTGTCCACCCTTTCTCTGCTCCTCATAATTTTATACACTTCCAACATATCACCCCTCAGCCTCCGCATTAAGTAATGAAGCTTAAATGTTCAATCAGCATTGGATGTGAGTGTAACATGCCATTTATCTGAAAGCCCATTCTGTTATTCAGAAGCTTTCCACCGCAGGTGGATATGTGCTAAGATTAAGCAGTGGCGTATTTGATGGACTAATCGCTAGGAAATGTTGCAGATTAATCTGATTTTTTTTTGGATGGGAGCCGTAAATAGACCTTGTGCCGATTTCAATGGATATATCTTGTTTTGTCTGTTCAGGAGAGCCTAACCCATATTTTGGGCCAGAGATGCATTTAGTTAAAAGGTAATAGTGGAGGCAGAATGGAACTTAATCCAAAATAGAATTCTTGCACACAGTCGGGCAGAGAGCGAGTCTGCACGGTCACCGGGTGTCACAGTGACGCCCCACCTGAGTGTGAACAACCTGCCCATACTCACTGTTCTTGTTCACGTTCTAAGAGTAGGAACATCACTTGACGACTCTAATCCCGTGACAAATCATCACAAACCGCCTCTTCGGGATAAGAAGGCAGAGAACTGGGAAAATTGTATATTAAGTAAAGCAGCTCGACAATGCATCATCCGCCCAAACTCGGGTATTCTGTCACAGACCGCGTCTGCCTCAGAATAGTTCCACTTACCAGCAGTAAACCGTACATTGCCTGGTACAAATTAGGAACGTGTTAGAAAACATTTCTGTCGTTCCTTTTCATTTCCCGTCTTCAGAGTTCAGCAGTAAACTCAAGTCTTGACAAGAAGTACACAAGAGCGGTCAGTGTATCACTAAAACTAATTCAGTGTGCAAACCATTTGGGAATGTTCCTTCATAATGGGGATACCTTGTATGTGCAAGCAGTTCCATTGTTTTATTTCCATAGCTGCTAAAGATGCAATAGATTTATCTTGAGGCTTAAAGCAATCAATATTTGGTTACAACTCCTGGTGAAATGTTTCCTCGTAAATCGGAATGGATGTTATTGTAAGAATGTCCCACAATAACCCTTCCGAGATGTGCCACTCGACACGGAGTACGTGCAGAATGGAAAGTTCCTCTCAATTTAATTCGAATAACTTTGGTGTGATGCTGATTACCACCCGGACACAACACCATCGATACAGGTATACTGGGCTCATTTGAAATCTCTTATTCGGCATTTTAAGGTACAGTTTTCTTATATTTAACACTTCCATTAACGCAGCAGAAACAAGTTCGCTTTTCAGTCATTCTCAACCTTTCACAGCATAAATTCGGGGTCAAAAGACGAAATGAGAAATTGTAGAAATGGAGTTCCGTATAAATCATTCGCAATAACTTCGCACATGAGAGAGAAATCGTACTGAAAACTTCCTAGTTACTTGGCTTGTGTACCTTGCTCACTTAAATCCCCACAATGGAACAATTTAATAAAAGTGAATATAGTCAGTACAACCTGTAAAGCCTGAGGTGGCTGCAATAACCATTTCCTTGTGATTGGGTGAAGCCCCTGCGTGTTTCTTCCCTCTCTGCTTAACTACATGTATTTAGTTTCGTATTTGAAATAACTGAAAACTAAATTTGAGCTAACTAGCAGTATTTTTAATCAAATGACACGATGCGATGTTCTGTTTGCAGTTTTTAAAGTCGAAAAAAATGTTAGATCCATGCCATTAGTGATTGTTCATGTTCTGAAATGCACGATGTTTTATTTTACTTTGCCAGATATAGGTAACTCTGTTACCTATCAAGTGTGTGAACAATTATGCAGATTCAGTGCAGAAACGGGCCTTCATGTCCACGCCGCCCGATTTACCTATGGCCTTTCATAAACAAAAAGCGTTGGCTATTTTAACGCCAAAATAAATTAAGCCCTTAATTTAAAAAAAAAGATGCAATCTATTTGTCTGACAGATGGGTCAAAGGTTGAAGAGCTCCCGAAATTTACAAATCCTTTAATTGCGAGAACTTTGGGATTGTCGGAATTGCTTGTTAATCAGTCTTTCACACCTCGTATTTAAAATGAGAGAGGAATGTTTAACGTAGATGGACAATTATTAATTCACGTGGCACGCTCCCAGAGAGAGGCATTTTACCTCGTGGGTCAATGATGCAGGAGTCATTTCATGTCTCATTAATAGAAGCTGTGTGTAATCTATACATGTGAAATAGTTTTTGTTTGCACCGAGAAATGAAGAGCGCGCAACAAGGAAACAGTGAAGACCTTTTTTTTAAAATTATGGGGCAGAGGGGATTTACCGAGAAACCACGGTTCATCCGCTTTCAAATGAACGTAGTTAGAAGCCTTCACCGAACGTGGCATCTTTTTGTATCCCAGTCCCTGCTCCCTTGCTCCGTGCCTGCACCGTTCCAAAATCCAAACAGGTTTGCAAAATGCTTCTGGCTTCCCCTGCGTTGTACACACTCTCTCGCTGCCTCGTTAACACACGGGAAAAACGACTTGTAGTTAGCCGCTAGAGACGAGCATTTCTCAGTTGATAATTTTTTCCTCTGAAATCAACAAAAAACTCTCATAAAGAATTTAACAGATGCCCTTTTATAACCATAAGCACTCGTGCTTTAATGCCTCTGACCCATTTATATCAATGTGCCAGTTTCCTCTAATGCTCCCTCCTCCATTTAATAGTCATTAATGGGCATGCTGTCAGTTTCACAGACTGTGCGCTCACAGCAGGACCCGCGATGTCTGGGTGTGCAGAGTCATCCCGTTCATTAATGCAAACAAACACAAGTGAAACATGCCGCAGACGCTCAGAGGGTCGGGTAGCAGAGGAAAGGAGGGGGATGCAGCAAGCAGATTACTAGTTCAGGTGCAAATTAGTCATCCGCTTATTATCTAAAATAACAAGAGAAAATGCTGGAAATACTCAGCAGGTCGGGCGGCATCTGTGGGAAGAGAAACAGAGTCAGTGTTTCAGGTCGGAGACCCTTCGTCAGAATTTGCATCCTGAGAAATCGCGCTGAGCAAATTAACCACGACCTGATACTCTCCGCATAGCCTGACGAGATTAATAATATCAACCCCTCACCCCGTTCAATTTCGAACGATTAGTTCGTATTCAAAAGCTGGGGCTGTTGTACTGGTCCTTTTACTTTGACAGGGGCACAATGAAAGAGAAACGGGCTTCATGTCAGGGCGCTTTCGGCCCCTAATTGATTCAGAATTCTACAAATCAGGAGACAATCTGTTCAAAATGATCAAATCAAGGCAATAATGCCCCTCATTAACCACGCCTTTGTCGCAGCTGGAGGTGTCTCCGCCGTTGCCCAACGGTGCAGTTTATATGAGCACTTGTACTATTACCTCTCGACACCTCTTGGGGTTTTTTTTTTGCCATATTAGGGCACTTTTTAAAAATTTCCACTTGTTCAGTCTTCCGACATCACCATGTGTGTCTTCGGATCACTTTCTGTAAACTCCCAGTAAAGCACACTGACGGTTTTGCTACTTTGAACGGACGTTGAAAATGTTGCTGTTGTTGGCCGAACACACTCGGTCCAATTAGCTTATCCGATGATTTAATGAAACTCTGGCCCATCTATCCCATGGCTCATTACCCCGTCTGGTTCTGTTCTCCTGGATCCTCTTACCTGACCCCAAAAGAACATCCATTTTAGCCAAGTGATTCAGACACTCAGGAGAAAGAACTTTCTACTTTTCTTCTCCAGATGAAAATTTAAAAAAAACTGCAAATGCTGCTCTTCTGAAATAAACACAAATTCTAGAAACATTCAGTAAGTTTGGCAACATTAGTGGAAGGAGAAATTGATAGGTAATAGTTTATCAGAATATTTCTTCTACCCTTATTGACGTTGCTTATGCTTGTCCTGGCTCTGAATGAAGATTGTACCTTCTGTGTAGAAGCTTCAGCCCAATTGAGGATTGTGTTTTGGAGCAATTGAAGAGAATGCAGCCCAGTTCTGTTGATTGAGGAGAATATTGAAGATCCAGTGATGTTTCTGAAAGGAGAACAGATTGTTCTCTTTGCTCACCGGTTAAAAGTTCCCTGAGAAACCAAAAGAAACCTGAAGTAACTTTGTGGGAATGTTGTTGGGAATAAACATTTCTGCCTCTACCTTTTTAAAAATGGTTACAGGATATTTTAAAAGTAAATCATTGTCTGAAGCATTTTAGCACCTTTCAGTTGAATTGTGACTTACTCAGTTTTTCAACACTGTGTATCACACAAAGAAATGCTGTGGCTAAATAATTAAAATATTGAAGAAGCATTAACCTTTTTGAGGGCACAGTGTAAAATTGCCCAGAGTAGCAAGGAACTAAATATAGGTTCATTAATATGATGCTTCTATAGAACAGTCTAAGAAGCAGAGATAATTTGAATCCACATTATTTTTAAACCAGGTATTTTCTGGAGTTGTCAAAGGGATAATTTATTCAGCTCATTCAACATTGTATTGATATACAGCAGTCTCTCTGTATTATGCAAATATAATTGATTTCTATTAAGTAAACAACCCATTTGCTAAAAATTTAGATGGGATCTTTATCAGGATTGTGAAGCATCAATATACTTCTGCATATAGTTTTAGAAATAAGAATCAAAATAATTTACTCAATCTTCTGTTTGGAATGAATTTAGTTTTGAGGATACTAAAGTGCTTTTCTTTATGAGAGATGAATATCTCTCACTTGTACTGAGGATTAAATATTCCTAGTACACGTCCTGAGCAGGAAAATCTAGGGCTTCATTGACTGGGCAAAAACCAGCAGCAAAAGCCTGTTACTGCTCCAAATGTGATTGGGAGTGCATTTTGTAGACCATGAAATTCTTGTGAAATGCTTATATCTCAAAAACCCAGTGCCTCCCAGTACAATTTCTGTTAAGGAAGCTTCACAGTGGGGTAATAGACGGGTAATAATTCAACCCAGTCTTTCCCATGGATGTCAGAAACCACAGATGGAATTATTCCCTCAAGCATGTTCCCAGATATCTTTGATCACTAAATACTTATTTCAAAATCTTGCTGAAGATTTTGCAAAGTTGGCAAGTTTACTGAACACACCAACCTGATCTCTCTGGACAAGTAATAAGATAAGATAGATAAGGTATCTTTATTAGTCACATGTACATCGAAACACACAGTGAAATGCATCTTTTGCGTAGAGTATGCTGGGATCAGCCTGCAAGTGTCACCACACTTCCGGCGCCAACATAGCATGCCCACAACTTCCTAACCTGTACGTCTTCGGAATGTGGGAGGAAACCGGAGCACCCGGAGGAAACCCACGCAGACACGGGGAGAATGTACAAACTCCTTACAGACGGCGGCGGGAATTGAACCCAGGTCGCTGGCGCTGTAATAATGTTATGCTAACCACTACACTACCGTGCCTGCCCTGGTAAATAAAGATAAGAGTGTGGTAGAATGTGGCTGCCAAAGTCCACCAATTCCATCCCACCCACCCTTAGACCCACCACCAGCAGTTTCAAGTAGATTGCTAGGAAACAGAAGTTACGTTGTCGATGGGGCAAACTGTGCAGCAGTTGGTCAGGAGATGCATTTTTGGAATGAATTAATGATTACTTGTGCACAGTGACAGTACTGAGAAAATACTGCTGCTCTATGAGCATATTGTCATCACACGTACCAAAAAACACTTAAATTTAAACAGTATCCACCCTGCAGCAAAACTTCAGAAGAAATGAAATTCAAATAAAACTTGACACACAACCACAAAACTTGGTCAAAATCTTGGTCAAATGAAAGGTACAGTGAAGGAATTCCAGAGCCTAGAGCCTTGGCATTGAGGGCATGGCATCCACTGGTGGACTGATGATAATATTCATGGTGATCAATTAACCAGAACTGGTAAAGCTCCAAAATCTTGGAGGGCCGGAAATCATGGAAAAAGGGATAGCAAATACCAGGGATGAATTTGAAAACAAGGATGAGTGTTTTAATCTTGAGTTGTTGCTGGATTGGGAGCCAATATAGGATCACAAGCAGAGGGATGGTGGGGAAAAGACCTAATATAAGGGTTAGGACATGAGCAACAGAGCTCCTGGGGTGGCACGATAGTGTAGCGGTTAGAGTAACGCTATTACAGCGCCAGCGATCAGGGTTCAATTCTTGCCGCTGTCTGTAAGAAGTTTGTATGTTCTCCCCATGACTGCATGGGTTTCCTCCTTTCCTCCGGGTGCTCTGGTTTCCTCTCACATTCCAACAACGTACACATTAGTAGGTTTACATGGGTGTAATTGGGCGGTGTGGGCTTGTTGGGCTGGAAGGACCTGTTACCGTACTGTATAAATAAAAGTTTTTAAAAAAAAGTTTAAAAGCTTTGAAATAGGTTCCAGATCAGGATTTTGCTTACCACTGGTCCTGACTCTGAATCTGGCATAATCATCCATGGCAACACACAAAGCACTGGAGGAACTCAGCAGGACATGCAGCATCTATGGATGGAAATGGACAATCAGTGTTTCGCGTTGAGACCCTTCATCTGGACTTCATTTGTGTTTGTACGTCTTCACGGATGCATAAAGTGTACTCTAAACAATTGAAATGACAGCCAGGGTGATGATTTGAACAGGATGATTATATGCAGCAAAGGGAATGACAGGAGAAGAATGGGACAGATGCCATGGACAAATTGAAAGGAGGAAAACCGAAGAACGGAGCATCTTGCGGACAAACAGTGACTCTATGAACTGGACACAAACTCGGTCCTTGTTATCTGCTGATTTGCTATCCATGTAACTGTGAGATCAGCCACATGCCCCATCTCAATTTTTTTCGAACAAGTGTGTACATATTGAAGAATCAATCATCATATAAATATGGTGATCACTTGTGTAAAGTGGCTCCTTATGTGTGTTTTTGTAATAGAGAATAGTCTATGTTTACACAGCTGTACCTGGCGATTTCAAAACCAGTCACTGTTTGTGACATTCAATGGAAATGGTTCATTGGCAAATGTCAGGTATTTAAACATTTTAGTATGTTTATTAATGTCTTTAGAACATTTATGGAGCATATACCTGATTAGCCCTAATAAAAGGTCTCAGCCCGAAACATTGACTGTCCATTTCCCTCCATAGATGCCGCCTGACCTGCTGAGTTCCTCCAGCATTTTGTGTGTGTTGCTAGAGCACATACATGTTCATTTGGGGAGTGCATTGGGCACAAGGGACAGGCCCTTAGTTGTAGCCATATTTTTGTTTTACTATCTGCAGGAAGTCCATGCCCCATCTCTTGTGGATAACAAGGACTGAGGTGGCTGGACTTGGAAAATTTTGCCTGGTACTTACACAACATTGTTGTTATGATACTTGAACAGAGGTGGGTTTGCACTTAAGCAGACAGGTGTAGTCCCATTCATACTGGTTGCATTCACTTTGTTCTACCCTCCGTCTGTTGCTGGTTGAGGAAAGTCCATGTCTGATGGCAAATGACTTTGTTATGTGGATCTCAATCATTTGCTGCAAGAATCCATGCCCTCTAATCAATTTCCATGTAACTTGGAAAGAGGAAAGACATGTTAGAGCTTAATCTCATGATATTTGACTTAAACTTTGACAAAACAAATACATTCCTCCAGAGTTAGCATATGGATTTGTAATGTATTATTTTCTAGAATAATAGCATGGCTGCAAGCATTTGCCTCAATATTTAGCTGTTGTTGTGATATTTTTGCTCTCTGGTAGATCTGAAATAATCTTCACTACTAATTGTCACAATTGTTATTTTGAGTCAGTTCTCAATCAGGTTACAGTGAGTGGTGCAATGAATGAAAAAGCTGTTTTTTTCCTTTGTTTTGAATGCTTCCTGTATTAAAATGCTTTTACTCATGGCTACAAGATCTATAATTAAAGTGCGTTTCAACAGTTTCTAACAAGTTACCAGCTGGGGTGAGATCACCACTCCAAATGAAAGTTCTGTGGAAGGCAAAACAACCAGGAATTGGCAAGAAGGTGCCCCTTCCCAGATTGTGGGGTGTTATTGAGATTGCTATTAAAATGTTTTGATGAGTGCAAAGTTGTATTTTGGTTCCTAGATGTACTTGTTGCTGCAAGTGCAGAGAGAAGTGGAAGGACCCTGTTCATTTCCATAGACTGACATCTCTCATCATAAAATAAGATATCTTCATTGGGATATGTACTTCAAAACACACGGTGAAATACATCTTTTGCGTAGAATGTTCTGGGGGCAGCCCGCAAGTGTTGCCACGCTTCTGGCGCCAACATAGCATGCCCACAACTCCTCACCAGTACGTCTTTGGAATGTGGGAGGAAACCAGAGCACCTGGAGGAAACCCATGCAGACATGGGGAGAACATACAAACTCCTGGCTTATGATGTGCACATAAGCCAAACTCACTTAAATAAAGAGATCTGGGAGGTAATGAAGTACCCATACTGTATGGAATGTGTTCTTCTATTCCTTAAAGATGCTACAACTGCAAAAGTTTAGTGTTCACACTTTGCACTGAGCCATGCTTGAAGATAACTCCTGAACAAACCAAAGCTACCGCTTCAAAAATCCAAAGCAAAAAGAGAAATGCATATGCTTGAAATCTGAAATAAAAACACAAAAGAATGCCTGGCATTTTCAGCAGGGCAGGCTGCATCTGTGGTGAGAGAAACAGTTAATGCTTCAGTGGTCCTCCACAAGTGCTAACTCTGCTTCTCCCTCCACAGATGCTGTCTGACCTGCTAAGTACTTGCAGAATTTCCTGTTCTTGTCTAGCTAATCATTAAATGGAATAAAGATACACATACGTGCACAAGGTATGTTTAATCCTCCAAAAGCATTTGGTGGAGATGGGGCAGGAGGATTGGGGAACAGAAAAATAAACACCCAAAACTAAGGTGAAAAAAATGCCTGGTGTAGATAAAACTGTCAGTTTATAAACACTTTGAATATTTCTGTCATTCGATAAAACTCCAGACAATTAAACTACTAAAAACTTTTTAAAAGCCTAAAAATATTTAGAAATCTGAAAACACTCAATCATTTAAAAGGAACCTCAGTTGGCTAATCGTTTAAATTAGTATCACTTTCCTGCACCAATCACATATCCCCCGATTATCTTAATATCCAGAAACTTATTAACTCTTTTCATGAAAAGGCTCAGCAAATGAGCTTCCACCACTATCATGGGTAGCTGTTTACCTCCAGTGAAATTATGGTGAAGTTCTCCATGTTCCCAGATGTTTGTGCTCTCTCTGATTTAAAATGTTTATGTGGATTTTCCAGTCTCAATGAGGAACCCAGAGTGGGAACACTTCCTGAAAAATAATGGCAAGCAACTTCAGGGCTTTGCACAGAAATTCAGAAATGTTCACGATTACTCGGGAAAATGTCAGTTTAATATTTCTCCACAAAACTTGGATCAATATCAATCGGGTGAGGGGATCAAATGTAATAGATTCTAGTTGGCTGATTTACCAAACTGGATGACAGTGTGATTTGGGAGAAGGATGCAGAAAGACCTTAAGGTGTTATATACAAGCTAAATGAATCTGTGAAGGCGTGGTAACATGAATGTGTGAGGACATTGCCATGTTTTATTTTATTTACAAAATGTGAAATCATTCATCTGGTGGAAAAGCAGAGCACAGGGGCTCCCTGGGCTATGAATGACCTGACCTACAGAAATTCCCTCATGTATTTTTCAAGCTAGTAACAATAACAATAAAATGTTTCATGGTATTCATCAATGACTGGATACGAGTGCAAGTGGAGTGATACAATGTGGGTTGCTATAAAAATGGATGTTTCTGACTTATGGGGAAATCAGCTTATGGACTGTTCACAGGAATGGATCCCTTGCATAACCCGGGGACTGCCTGTATATTTTTGAGAGAGACATTGAAACTGTTGATGTTTGGAGTGACCTGGTGTCCTTGTACATGATTCAGTGAAAGGTAACATGCAAGTATAAAAAGCAATTCTGAAGGCAAACAGAATGTTGATATTTACTCCTGTATGCAAATCCTCTTGCAACAGAGATGCATTGCTCCAAACGTATAGAGCTCTGGTGAAGCTGTCCCTCAAATATTGTGTACAAATTTGGTCATCCTAACTCAAGAAGGATACACTTGCAGTGTATGGAGTGCAAGAAAGTTTCAACAGATTGATTCCTGGGAGCAGGTATTGTCATTTGTTTGAGGAGAGGTTAAGCAGACTAGGCTTTTATTCTCTGGAGTTCAGAAGAATTAAAGGTTATCTCATTGAAAAGTACAAAGTTCCTATAGTGCAGGGTAACATTATCCCAGCAGAAGTGTTTAGAATCAGGGGTCACAGTCCCAAAATAAGAGATCAGGCATTCGGGATGGAGATGAGAAGACATTTTTTTTCACCCAGAGTGCAGAGAATTTAGAGTTATCTATGCAAGAGGGTTCTGAATGTTCATAGTATTCATTAATGACTGGATTTATTCAGAGGTTGATAGATTTTTGGATGTTAAGAGAAGAAAGGGATATGAGGTTAGTGGAGGAAAGTGGCACAAAATTAAAAGAGCAGCCATGGTATTATTGAATAGCAAGCTGGTACAAGAGCCCAAATGTCTTCTATTTCTTGTATTCTTGTGCTGAAAGCATGATTAGTGAAATTTAGCAGATTTTGTTAAAATGCAAAACAAATTAGAAAATCAAAAAAAATCTGCAGATGGTGGGAATCAAAAATTAAAACATTCAGCAGGTCAGGCAGCTTTTGTGGGAAGAGGAACAGATACCGTTTCAGGTCAAAGATTCTCCATCAGAAATGTTGTCTGATATGCTCAGTATTTTCATGACAATGATTGAGGAAAGAATTTTAGTATTCTTTTGTGCTTTCTTAAATTAAAAAAAATAATTAAGGTACCTAGGTTCAGGAAGGATGGATGGTGAGAACTATCATAATCACAAACAGTCAATAACAGTATCAATGCACATATAGCAACCAGAGTCTTCTCTCCCAGCATATTAGGGGAGTCAAAGTATATTCAGCACATTCTATGTTGAAACAAGATTACTTAGGCTACAGGGGAGCAGGTTAATAGTTGCATCTCCACCGTTACGTAACATGTCTGGTACAACATTGGTTTCAGTAACTGCTCCAAAGCCAATTCCCTGATTGATGCTGTCAAATATTAAATATTTAAACAAAACAAAAAAAAACAAAAAGCAATAAATTATAATATGTTTTGTAAGTTTTAGTTCCCTCAAGCATTAATGTCAGTGTTTTGGACAAAATTCCTATAATCTAGAATAATGAATATCTTTTTGGGCAAAAATATCATTCTGTATCTGCAAATGCAGAAAGAACCTTTTTCTTGCTGATCCTTAAAGGTAAAGCTGCTTTAGATCAAGCGTATATGTTTTAACCAAAGTAACAGTGAGAAAAGCTTCTTGAACATGCATCATGTTTTAAAAGAAACCACACAGGTGTTCAGGGTGAAAGGAACAGCAATACACTGACCTTCTGTTGGTCAGATGTTATTCTACACCTCTTGTTAAAGGGCAGTGCCTTCAAGGGAAACTATTCAGTAAACTATATTTTTATAGGGGAAGGAATGCCAAAGCAACATTTTTATGATGCAGTGGATGCACTTCAGCGTGATTTATATTAACTTACCTTGTATTGGTAAATAAATGGAAAATAAACCATTTTTGAAGAGCTTTTTGCTTTTACATTTGTTTTTAGGCTTGCAAGAAGCTTGCTTTCACTATTGTTTCTCTTTTCGCCCATTACTATTAAATGTGCTGTCAGTTTTGGAAGCTGATGTTTGTTTAACATGCAATCTGTCAATTTATAGAACAGTTCCAAGTCTTCTTGGCCTTGGAATTACATTGTGGGATGATTGCATGTGAATGCATAATGCAGTCATTTGAAATTGTCTTTGTTCACTATTTTAATAGAGGCTTTACCCTATTGCAAGTTAATACCTCCACTAAAACAGCAGACAAAGGAAATCCAGCTGAAAGCGCTGAACATTTATGTGCCATTAACCTACAGCATTTGCTCTTCTATTTTGTACAACGTTCTTTGATTTTTTTAAGTTGTCAGAGTCCAGTCTTTAAGGCTCCACAATGCTGATTGTGAAGCACTCCCAGAATATGTGTTTTTTTCCATAGAACATAGAGCATACAACAGTACAGCACAGGAACTAATTAAGCTAATGACACCTAATTTCCAATCTACTAAAATCTAAGCACATGTTTGTAACAATTGGTTAGTCTTTAGAAGATTGAGCAAAGATCTGAATATTAAACAATGGCCCTGAATTTCCCTGGAGTAGTGAGCCACCCCCACTCTCTGCTCACTCACCCATCACACCCACTCTTCCATTGAGTGGATCACCCTGTGAAATCCACCTGAGAGAAACCATGTGACTGCAACTACTGTCAATCAAGAGCAGGTTAAGCCAAGCTGGAACCAGCTCGCAACATGGTTCATAAACCTTAAAACAAAGACTAAAATAAAACTTACAAGTAAAATTGTTTAATTAATAAAAGTATAAAATCTAATTATCAATGCCAGAAAACATATAAAATAAATACATTTAAGAACAAAAGAAAGGAACAGGAGTAGGCTACTCTGCTCCTAAAGTTTGCTCCACCAATCAATATGATCATGGCTGATCTGCCCAGCTCTTATCTTTTCTGTGTAGTTTGCCATTGCTTTCAATTCCCTGATTGATCAAAAGTGCATGTGCTTCTTCCTTTAAATACCCCAAGTTGCCCGAGCCTTGACAACCCTCTGGAATAGAGAATTCTGGGGATTCACCACCCTCTGTAAGAAGTTCCTACACACTTCAGTTTTAAATGACTGCCACCTAATCTTGTAACTATGTCCCCACTAGTGGAAAAACCTTGACATCTACTCTGTCATGACCCTTAAGAATCTATTGTTTCAATAAGATCACCCATCTTTCTAAAGTCAAAAAAAATCCTACTCTAATTCCCAGTCCTCTGCCCTACCACTGGTTTTTTAACACCATGCCTGATACATCAAGGCTTTTAATTAAATAAACACAAATTACATTTTTAGAATATATGAATTACCTGAAGCTTACCCCTCTTTCCCTCATAACCATTCGTTTGCTGAACTGAGTGCTGTCACTGAACTTGTAGATGGTCTATCCTGGAATGAATTCAGTTGGCAAATCTGCTAGGAAGCTGCAAGAGGTTTATGTTCTACTGCTGGGCTTCATGAGGAGTCCAACACTGAAATCAGTCTGAATGATCTTGGTGTTTGGCAGTGAGGGAGTTCAGGCCTTTAGATACACTTGTACAGGAAACCTAGGACATAATCTTGCTTATGGAGATAAATGCCAGCAGGACCACAGAGGAGAGGCCATCACACTATGCTTTGTATGTTCCAATGAAATATCAAGCACAAATGTGCTCTCTGAGTGAGGCTTTTGCCTTCATAATATGGACCATCAGTTTGTGGGTCTTCTCTAGAAGGGTTTCCTGATGGCATTCCTGTTGAAAGCCCACCATCATTGTCACTTCCCCGGGCCAATACGTATCACGAGAGAATCCCTAAGGATATTCTGGGACAGAATGTAAGAGGTAGTGAATGATTTGGTCCTCTTTATTTTATGATCTACTGTATGCCTTGGAAATGCTAAGGTGAGCAAAAACTTTACCTTGTAGGTCAAAGGAATTCAAAAACAATTTTTGATGACAATTGGGCTACCATGTCTCAAACTGTGCCAGAGCATTTTTGTAGCATGCCTTTGTAGTGGTACCCGTCAACCAAGGTTGGTAGATGGCACTGAATGATCCAGCTTCTGTGTGAAAGTAAAGCTTTGTTCTCCGGGGTCTGCTACTTTGGGACATTTGAGGAAAGAATGGCACCAAATGAGTTCTAGCTGACATGCATTCTGCAAGTAACCTGACATACACAGACATAGAACATAGAACATTACAGCACAGCCCTTCGGCCCACAATGTTGTGCTGACATTTTATCCTGTTCTAAGATATAACTAACCCTTCCCTCCCACATAGATAAGATATCTTTATTAATCACATGTACATCGAAACACAAGGTAAAATACATCAATTGCGTAGAGTGTTCTGGGGGCAGCCTGCAAGTCTCGCCACACTTCTGGCGCCAACATAGCATGCCCACAACTTCCTAACCCGTACATCTTTGGAATGTGGGAAGAAACCGGAGCACCTGGAGGAAACCCACGCAGACACGGGGAGAACGTACAAACTCCTTACAGATAGTGGCCGGAATTGAACCCAGGTCGCTGGCGCAGTAAAGCGTTACGCTAACCGCTACACTACTGTGCTGCCCATCTACCGTGCCACCCATTTTTCTGTCATTCATGTGCCAGAAATAGGCGTGGGCAGAAATTCACATGATCTGATCTTTGGAGGGAAATGCATGTGCAACTTTGATACTGTGGGGCATACATATGCTTCTGTGCTTTCCCACCTGCTCTCCTCCTACCTTCTCTGCTTCCTTGTTGATGTGAGAGTGCTGAATGTTTTTTCTTATTTAAACCTGTAAAATATGGAACAGTAACATCCTCTCCACCACGTCTGCCAAAATGGGGGTTTCCAGAGAAATTTGGCATGTCCCAGTCGACCCTCACCGATTTTTATTGATGCACCACAGAAAGTATCCTATCTCGATGCATCACGGCTTGGATTAGCAACTGCTCTACCTGTGACCACAAGGCAGTTGTGGACACAGCTCAGCACATCACGGAAACCAGCCTGCCCTCCATGGACTTTGTCTATAGTTCTCGGTGCCTTGGAAAAGCACCTAACATAACCAAAGACCCTACCCACCCAGGATATTCTCTCTTCTCCCCACTCCTATCAGGCAGAAGATACAAAAGCCTGAAAATACATACCACCAGGCTCAAGGACAGCTGCTGTACCACTATTATAAGACTATTGAATGGTTCCCTAGGATGATAAGATGGACTCTTGACCTCACAATCTACCTCGTAATGACCTTGCACTTTATTGTCCACCTGCACTGCACTTTCTCTGTAGGTGGTACACTTTATTCTGCATTCTGATATTGTTTTACCTTGTAACACCCCAATGCACTGTGTAATGAATTGATCTGTGTGAAGTGACAATAATAAACTAATTCCAACCAACTCCAATTCCAATGTAGAGTTTAATTTTCTGATGAAGCAAGTGCTCATACTGGAATTATACCAGCTTTCTGTTCCTTCAGGTAATTCTCTGGGGTCTAGTCCTTCCAACCTCTGACTTCCTATCTCACTATGTCCAACCTTTCTAGTCATCCAAAATCCTTATTTGTCTTCGGTTCTAGTCTCCTTTACATCCCTGACTTTAATAACTCCTCCAGTTGTGTCCAGGCTTTTAGCTTCCTGGGTCCTGGTCTCTGGAATTCCCTCAATAATCCTCTCCATTTCTCCCCTCCCCTCCTCCTTTAGTACACTATTATTTACTTCCATGACCAAACAGCTGGAGGAGTTCAGCGGGTTGATCAGCATCTGTGGGGTATGTGGGGGAAACAGGAGTTGTTGCCATTTTCGGTCAAGACCCTGCGTCAGGTTGCCGAAAATTCCTTCCACCCCCACCCCACCCCAGATGATGCTCGACCCACTGAGCTCCTCCAGCAGATTGTTTATTGCTCCAGTATCCAGCATCTGCAGTCTCTTGTGTCTCCGCTCTCACAATTTGCTTGATAATGCCATTGTGATGTATTCACATCCTACAGATATCCAATATATACAGTTTTTTCTATCTGTTTAGTACTTCTGTGTCAAAATAATGTTGGCATATCACTGCTGCCCATGATAGTGTAAAAGGACATTGTACATCTCGTGAAGCTTGATGGTTGATGTAGTATTCCACTTCACTTGTGGTCTGTGGTCAGATCTTTCTGTTAATTGGTTGTAAATAACCCCGAAGTGGAGGTTAGTGGCAAAATAAAATCAAAGGGGCATTGATGGGCATGTGTGAGAAAGAATAAGCTGCAGGGATATGTGCAAATAAGGAAGGGGGAATAGCAATAATGAGATTGTTCCCCTGGTGGCCAGGTTGAACCCAATGAGCTGACAACCTCCTTTGTCATTGTAAGTATAAGATAAGAATTGTATGAGTCGTGCACTATGCAAATATCCATAAACTGTGCTCCATGTAAAATGTCTTCCAAGTTGCATTGATGAAGAAATATAATTTCACTGATAAATGATCTGGATGAAAATTTTGATAAAGTCTGCCTTTGAAAGGCAATTTGCTAACACGACATCATTCTATTAATCAAGATCAAACACTCGTGGTATTTGGAAGGTTAATGAAGGCCATTTACGTTGCTCTGTAGAAATCTCGTTTCCTATTCAAAGTCATCATCAAATTAGCAGTAAAATATTCCCTGGTTTAGGAGTCTCTGTCCTCAACTGAATTTTTAGCATAGAAGGTGAATGGTGGTTACATTCTCTGGAGATTTGGAGATAAAATGACCAGGAAAGAAATAGCGCAACTTTTCAAATTAACATAATTAGTAATTATCTCCTAATAGCCCCTCTTGGATCTAGAGACTTGGCACTTGAATTTCTGTTTAAAGTTCACTGAGGAAAAACAAATTTCACGCTGAAATGTCTCAATAACACAGCTGAGCTATTGGGGTAATCATCTGTTTTAGGTGTAGTTTCATTTAAACGTATGAGGCTGAATGTGTGTCTGTCTGGGTTGCTGTCTGTATCATTGTATGTATGCAGGTCTGGACACCATGTCATATGAGTGCATGACTGTCATTGTCTGTGTGCCTGTGAATCAGTGTCTGTCCTGTGTCTGTATGTCTGTCAGTGTATGTGGGTATCTAACCTCCTGAGTGTCTTATACTGTGCACCAAAAATAAATCTAAATGCTAGGAATCTAACCTGAAATCAGAAAAAGCTTGAACAACACCACATATGGTAACAAGGTAATGTATTATCATTTTAGATAGAAATCTTTCATCAAAACTTCAGACGAAGAATCTCCATTTGATAACCCAATTCTACATTTTCTGATGCTGATATATCTTGTATCTCTACTATCTTAATATTTTTTGGAAGTGATGATACCTGTGTGGAGGAAACAAGGCACACAGATCTAAAAGTAGACAGTCACAGAGCAAAATTTAAAAATGTACGTGAGATGTTGGATAGTGAGTGAGACAACAGAGGAGCAGGAAGAAAATAGAAGTAATGGTCATGAAAAGAACACGGGGCAGTGGGAGTATGGAGAGAGTAAACCGTGGAACTGAAAGTGAACAAAATACCATTTGCATCATTTATTTTACAAACTCATCTGTCAAGAAATAAGAATACCACTATCCTCCTGTTATTTTTGAAAATGTACTGCAGTGCTAACCTGCACTGAACATTTGTGCAGAAGCCTTGATGCATTTGTTGCCTAGATACTGCAGGAGTAATATTAAACTATAATACTTAATAAAAACAAAACTTAATAGTTAAATTCTATCAACAAATCACTTTCAGTTATCTTGACTAAATCAGGGAAAATCATTTAAGAAAGAAAGGTTAACTATTTTTAATTCTTAGTGGGCCATATATTCATATATTGGCTTTTCTATCTATTATTATAGGAGAGAATACATCACCCCGAACTATAAAGAATTAATAATTCATTTGAAATAAAAAAAATAAGAGGAGGGAAAGGTAAACAGTCCAGGTGCTTCCTCACTTGGATCATAGAACATAGAAGAGTACAGCACAGGAACAGGCCCTTCAGCCCATGATGGTTGTGTCGACCATGATGTCAATTTAAACTAATCCCATCTGCCTGCACACGGTCTATATCCCTCCATTCCCTGCCTGTTCATGTGCCTGTCTGAATGACTCTTAAGTCTTGCTGTTATATCTGCTTCCACCAACCACCCCCCCCACCCCCCATAGCACATTCCAGGCTCTCTACGTGGTGGAGGGGGATGGAATGGAAAAAAAAAGCACCTCACAGATCTGCATTAAACTTTCCCCTCTCACCTTCAAGCTATGTCCTTTAGTATTTGATATTTCCACCCTGGAAAAAAAGACCCTATCTACCCCATCTATAAGATATAGAAGCAGAATTAGGCCACTTGGCCCTTGAGTCTGTTCCGCCGTTCAATCATGGCTGATTTTTTTCAATCCATTCTCCTGCCTTCTCCCTGTAACTCTTAATCCCCTTACCAATCAAGAATCTATATCTCATAACTTTATATACTTCTATCAGGTCGCCCCTCAGCCTCCAATGCTCCAGAGAAAACAATCCATTTGTCCTACCTTTCTTTATAGCTAATAATCCAGGCAACATCCTGGTGAATCTCTTTGCACTTTCTCCAAAGACTCCACATCCTTCCTGTAATGCGGTGACCAGAATTGCACGCAGTACTCCAAATGTGGGTTAACCGTCGTTTCATTCAGCTGCAACGTGGCTTCCTGACTTTTATATTCAATGCCCTGACTGGTGATGGCAAGTACACTGTGTGCTTTTTGTTTTAAGACCCTGTCTACTTGTATTGCCATTTTCAGGGAGCTGTACTTTACGATCGCTCTGTACATCAATTCTCCTGAGGATCTTACCAATTACTGTGTACTCTCCTCTTACATTTGAGCTCCAAAAGTTCATCACCTCACGTTTGTCCAGATTAAACTCCATCTGCCATTTCGCCCCTGGGCAGGCACGGTAGTGTAGTGGTTAGTGTAACGCTTTGCAGCGCCAGCGACCCGAGTTCAATTCCCACCACTGTCTGTAAGGAGTTTGTACATTCTCCCCATGTCTGTGTGGGTTTCCTCTGGGTGCTCCAGTTTCCTCCCTCATTCCAAAGACATACGGGTTAGGAAGTTGTGGGCATGCTACTTCGGCGCTGGAAGCGTGGCGACACTTGCGGGCTGCCCCCAGAACACTCTACGCAAAAGATGCATTTCACTGTGTGTTTCAGTGTACATGTGACTAATAAAGATATCTTATCTTATATTTCCAACTGTTCTACATTTGCTGTATCCTTTGACAACCTTCCTCACTATCTACAAACTTACTAATCATACTTAAAATGATGTTTCTCTTTAAAATCAGAATGCCTCACGTCATCAAACATTGACATAACTGAGAAAGACTGGTGTGATCTCTCAGCACCACTCTGTCACTGACATGTGTTCTATGTTAGTCTTCTATTTACATAATCAGAGTTGCCATGAAAATTAAATGGTTCATCATTTTCTCACGGAACATTTATAAAGGGCGTTACTCAGAAATGTATCGCTAGAGTAGAAGGGAAAATGAGAGGAAATGAATTTTCATCTTTCCATCCCCACACTATTCCATTTGTAAGTATTAAAGCAACATTTGAAATCCCTATTAATAAAACATAGACAAACAGACCACACATTAATTCACCATATCCTTCAAATACACCACAACATTGTGTTATAATTATTATAATACAGAAGTTATGTGGTCTTTTCCAAAAGGGACTGATAGTGAATACATTGCCATCTTTAGATTTGTATGATATAGCTTAAGGGAGTAATTTGCATAATTCACGTATCACATTAATCATTGCATGATGTGCTCAGATCATCAAGCTATACTATCAGACAGTCTCAGGCACTCCACAATCCTGCATAGTTTTTTGAACTCACTTCCTTCAGATTCTTCACAGGAATGCCCTAATGTGTATGATTGTTGGCCCTACAAGATCTCTCTTTGTAAGCCTGTTTTCATTTCTTTTTAGATGCTAATATTTTTGGTGTGAATCTCTAAACATTTCCTGGGAATGTTTTAAGATTTCAGCATTGTTTTATTCCTACGGCATTCAGCGACAGGCTGACGTGAGCTCACTGCTCCACAATATGATGACTTGAACTGAAATCTTAATTTAGGAGTTTAGATTTTAAATGACAGATTTGCTATGAATTACAGCACAGAAACAGGATGGTCAGCCCAAATGCTCCATGACAGCATTTACACTATGCATGAGTCTTCTCCCTTCCTTCCTCATCCAGCCCTCATTGACATTCCCTTTCTTCCTCTTGTATACTTCCAAGTTCCCTTTAAATGTTTTTACAATATCTGCCTCAGCTATTTGTAGCAACATTCTAACCATTTCATGTACAAAGTAGTCTCTCCAGAATTCCTAACAGGATTTATTAATAACTATCATGAATATGAGAAACTATTGTGCAGTATGGAACTGTAGTATGTACATTGTATAATTAGCTCAATGCAGCATAGTGTAGTTTAAAGCATGGTACAGTACAGTATAGCATTTTGTGCCTTGTTTGGTCTCACATGTAATGAGTACTGTTCTTATTTTTGTAACTATTTTAGGTACAAAACTGTGACCAGGATATGTTGCTTAGCTACAAATGATATTGGCATTACAAGAAAGGTTAATTCTTCAAAGAAAGCTAGGATAGTATTCCTATATCAGACTAAAAGTCACATTTCTTTAAAGTTCATTCTGTGGGCTTTGTGGACTACAAAATGGTTTAAACTACCAATTGAAGGTGGAAACCTTTTCAAATAGAAGAGGTTATAGTTTGAAACTTGAAATTACTTTGTATTGTCTTTGCCCATGTTATGAAAAAAGATGCTATTTTTAAATCTGGGGCTTTAATTCCACCTGAAATCAATAGGAGATTTTTGATCACCCAGTGTTGAAAGTAAATTGAGTCCAGGCCTTCACATCCCAGATCCTGATGGGCTGGGCAGTGCTGGTGATAAATTAACCCTAATTTGCCCCAAGATGTGATAAGCCTGATTGGTCTGAGAAGCAGAAAAAAAATCAAAGTTGTGTGCTAGAGAGGGTTTTTATTTAAATAACATTAAGAAGCATTATTTAGTTAGCTCCACTTCATTGATTCCCAATCCCTAATGCTTTAGTTTCAAAATCCTTTCCTTATAGACAAATCCATACACGGACCATTCTAATGTTCCCCTATTACTTCCAATCGACTGGCAATGCAGCACAGATCTTTGTTATAACAAGCTTGGCCTACTGTGTGTTTCTTGCCCCTTTTGTGCCAAGATATTGATGTTGCCTTTTGTTTCCTAAGTACCTGCACTTGCCTTAGTTTGTTTTTATAAGAGAATCCAAATCCCCCTCCTGTCTTTGTCTGCTTTCTCCTGCTTGGTCTCCAACGCCTGATGAATGTGCAGAATTTTTATTCTGCACCATTCTCTGTGGAATATCTGTCCTGAGAGCACTTGTGCCTGAAGTTCATCCCCGTTAGTAGCACTAACCATGCTACTTCATACATAGTGACTGAATTCTAGAGGCAAAATAGAATAGAAGCTGCTATTACTACCAATGGTACAAATAACTGGGGATCAAGTTCCAGGCTTCGATGCCCATGATGAACTTGTCACAAATTGATGTATCTGGTAGTTAGAAACACAGCAAAACTCTTTTTATCGGAGCCTGAATGTGAGTTCTGGTCACTGCATTACAGGAAGGACATGAAGACTTTAGAGAGGCTGCAGAAGAGGTTTGCCAGGATGTTGTCTGGATTAGAGAGTATTAGCTATAAGGAGAGGTTGGACAAACTTGGATTGGTATCTCTGGAGCGATGGAGGCTGAGAGGGTGTATTGAGAGGCATAGATAGTGTCTTTTTCCCAGGGTAGAAATGTCAAGTAATAGAGGACATAGCTTTTAGGTGAGAGGGGGAAAGTTTAAAGCAGATTTGCTTGGCAAGTTTTTTTACACAGAGTTGTAGGTGCCTGGAACATGTTGTTGGGGGGCGGGGGGGATGGAAGCACATATGATAGCAATGTTTAAGAGGCATTCAGACAGGGACATGAACAGGCAGGGGATGGAGGGATATAGACCATGTGCAGGCAGAGGTACAGTTTAACTTGGCATCCTGGTCAGTACAGACATTATCGGTCAAAGTTCCTGTTACGGCGCTGTACTGTTTATGTTCTATGTTCTATAAACTGTGGAAAAAATAAGATTGCAGATGTGGCTTAATTAAAAGAACATCATCTTAACTGGATAACATTTTAAAACATTGCAGTTCTGGACATCTGAAATAAAAATAAAAAGTGCTGGAAACACTTTAAGTCAGGCAGTAACTGTGGAAAAAGAAAAGGAGTTAACGTTTCGGATTGAAAAATGATTCCAGCATTTTCTGCTTTTTATACCACCTTAATTTGCCAAACACATTTTACTTATGTTCAAAGCTACATTAAGGAATGAGATTAAGTTAAATCACAATATATTTCAGCCTTGTAAACAATGTTACCATTGTAAGAATAGTGGTCAGTTTGTGGATCTATTGTTAGCTCTGAAATAGCAAAGCTTTGTCAAGCACTTTTTCTTGCACACAACAAGGATCTTTTTAAGACAAACTATTCACCTCCTAGTGTCAGAAACTTGGAATTCAGTAGATAGCTGATAAAATTTCTATCAGAATGTGGCATGCATCTGGGTTTTAAATCTTTCCTTTCTCAAAGCATGAATCGAGATTGAGATAAAATAAACAAATTTAACGAACTGCTGCAATGTATGGATTAAAGGTTAGTCGCAATGTAAAAAAGCAGCAGAAAGTAGACTCTAAATCTTTTAACAACCATTGGATAATGTTTGCTTCCTGATCCTTTAAAGGTGCCAGGACAATAAAGCAATAGTAATCCAGCAAAGTGCAGGTTCTTAAGGTGTAAAAGCTCTGGACAAAGCATTCTCACCATAGTTTTCCTTTCCTTTTTTTAAATTTGAAAGTGACAAATACCAGAAAGAAACAAAGCTTCTAATCTCTTCAAGGATATTTGCTCTGAAGCCATAATAAAGAAAGTAAGTGAAGTGACAACCTGTGAAATATCGATAGTCCATGAATGACATTAAAGGATCCTGTAAAATCTGTGGCTTTTCCCAAACTGAACCATTTTGACTTTAGGTAGATTGATTGTTGTCAGCAGGACCTTGTTCTGAACATGGATTAGTGAGAGCTTGAATCGGGGAAGGTGTTGAGGAGGGATAAAAGGGCTAAAAGTATAGTTTCTTACAAAGTTCTGTGGAATCAATAATCATCTCCACTGATGGAATGTAGCAGTATAACCCCACCGTTTAAGAAAGAACAGAGAGAAATCAGAACTACCAACTAATTATCCTGACACAAGTTATAGGGAAAAAAAGATGAGCATCTAATATTTTAAAAAGTGCATGGAAATAACAATAGGATTGAACAGACTCAACATGGATTAATGTTTGATAAATCTGTTATTTTTTTATTGCTATAACTAGCAGAAAAGATAAGGATGAATCGGTGAATGAGGTGTTTTTGAACTTTTAGAAGACCTTTAGTAATTTGTTGCAAAAGGAATAGGTAAATAAAATTAGAACATGTGGGATTAGGGATAGTATACTGGCCTGGATAAAGGATTGGTTAACAGACAGGAAACAGTGGAACTAAACTGGAGACACAAGAGACTGCAGATGCTGGAATCTGGAGCTAAAAAACAAAGTGCTGGAAAAACTCAGCAGGTCAGGCAGCATCTGTGGAGGCAATGTTTGGGATCAAAGTGCTGCATCCGGGCCTGACCTGCTGAGTTCCTCCAGCAGTCTTTTTTTTAACAGTAGAACTAAGCTGTTCAATTTTGGACTTAAAACCTGTCACCACTGAGGTGTCGTAGGGATCAGTGTTATGCTGCCAGCTGTTCACAATATATATCAATGATTTGGAAAAAGGAACAAGTATAATATATCTAAGTTTGCTGACAATGCAAAGCTAGGTGGCAGTGTCAGGTTGGGAGTAAGATCCAGAAGGGCTTCAAAGGGATGTGAATGGGCAAGGATGCAGCAAATATAATGAAAAATGTGAGGTCATCCACTTTGGGAGACATAATAGAAAAGCAGAGTATTTGTAAATGGCTTGAGATTGAAAGGTGTCCTGATGCAGCATCTCGACCC
Source organism: Pristis pectinata (assembly GCF_009764475.1). Classification (NCBI taxonomy): domain Eukaryota; kingdom Metazoa; phylum Chordata; class Chondrichthyes; order Rhinopristiformes; family Pristidae; genus Pristis; species Pristis pectinata. Next base: position 20,359,901 of record NC_067409.1, on the reverse strand, counting down.
AAAACGTCAACAATTCCTCTTGTCACAACAGATGCTGCTCAACCCACTGTGTTCCTCCAGCAGATTGTTTGTTGCTCCAGATGCAAGCATCTGCAGTCTCTTGTGGCTCTTGATTGAAAGGTGTTGATATTCAGAGGGATCTGGTTGTCCTTGTAAATGAATCACTAAGTTGACATGCAGTCAATTAGGAATGACAGTAGTATGTTGGCCTTTATTGTAAGGGGATTTAAGTACAGGAGTAAAGATCTTCTATTGTGATCATACAGGGCCTGATGAGATTATATCTGGAATATTGTGAACAGGTCTGTTCTCCCTACCTGAGGAAGTCGACATCCACTTTATGGCCGTTCGGGTAATGGAAATTCGCCCTAGCAGAATTCACAAATCACTACCCTAGAATTTGAAATACAAAATAAAATTCACTCTCTTAGAACTTGTGTGTGAAAAAAAAGTAAATACATAAACACAATGTTTAAAAAAACTGTTGTTTCTTGATGCACGCACGGGTGATATGGTTTCGCATTGTGGAAAGTTGGGATACGGACCGCTTTCTAGGAATCCAGCCCCCGTAATGTGGGGGATTGCCTCTATGTGTGACAGATGGAGAGCAACCAACCTTCCTGAGGTGAGGGTCTCCCCCATGAAGAGAGATGAATTATACTGGGCCTATACCCTTCAGAGTTTAGAAAAACTGATGTGATTTCAGTGAAATGCACAAAATTCTCATGCGGCTTGACAGGGTGGAGAGAGGGATAATGTTTCACTGGTGGGACACCACAGTCTCAAAATGAGGAGTTGATCATTTAGGACAGAGAGAAAAAAAATGTCTTCAACTAGCGGCACAGTGAATCTTTGCAATTCAGTGGCCAAGAGAGCTGTGGAGGTTCAGTTAATGATAGAGATGTTTAGATATTAAATGAATCAGGAGGACATGGAATTAATGCAGGAAAATAACACTGAGGTAATAAATCAACCATGATCTCCGTGAGTCACGGAACAGGTACAAAGGGATGAATGGCCTCCTGCTCTGATTTCTGATGTTCTTATGGAAATATCATTTCAGTATGAAAATAATTTTCCATCCAGCTTTGGGAACATTTTGTGTAACACACTGACCCTTGAGCCAGAATAATTCAGAGCCCCAAGATTGGCCAAAGTTGATGGCACTTCAGTGCTGCACTGGGGGAAATGCTTCTTTGTCAGAAATGCTGTTAAACATGAATGTTCCTGAGCCAGTACTCAGAAGAGCTGTGGATTTCTCCCTGTGGAGCATTTAACTCTCTAAAACATTTGTATTAGATGATCTGGATGTTGTTATTGTTGCTCTGTTCATATTGGCTGCCAGCTAGTTCAGAATTGGAGGGAAAGTTTCCAGAATATCTGGAGATCGTGACGGGCAGCAGATAAATGCAAATCTTTCTTCTTATAAATAAATTTCTTTTGAGATGTCTGCTCCCTGCCACTAATGCCAATAAGATGAAGACTCGCAGCAGCAGTGTGTTCTAATGTGGCTAATCTCTAAGTGCCTGTTGTTTAAGCCTCTAGAAGAATCGTTGAATGGCTTAAAATATATGGCTGGTTTAAATTAGAACATTGAGCCACTTAATTATAGAGAACGAAAGGACATTATTGCCTAGCAGAGGTATTGGATTTACAGTCGAGCACCTCTGCAGTTTAAAGAGTTGGTTGTCAGACGATGCAGGCTGCACCTCTCAATTACTCAACATAAAATCTGCACAACCTTCCTTATCAATGACCACCAGCTTCTGCAAACATCTTGGTTTATTTTTTCTTCAAATAGCATTTTCATTACTTGCTGTCAACTTCTCTGAGAATATTAATCATAATGGGATGGGATTTTCTGTCAAGAGGGCTAAGAGTGCTGAAAGCAACGCTGTCATGTATGTCATGTTTTATTAGTCATTTTTATAAATTCTGTGTGTGCAAACGCAAATTGGGCTCCTCCCCCATTATGATGGTGGGACAGATGGGGGATCTGTTGACACGTGAATTACAAATTCACCCTGTGCATCTGATACTGATCAATAGTTAATTTCATGCAGATTGAGCTTTGTATTTAAATAGCACTGCAATAAAGGAAATAATATTAATTAAAGTTGTTACAAATGCCACAATTAACCTTGGGCCAAGATGTGGCTTCTGGCTGACACAGTGTCTGCAAAACAGGGTGAGCATTTCATTGAGGAGAAAGAAATAAGGAATTAAAAGGACAAAGTGAAAAAAGGAAAACTAGTTGCAAATACTGAAAATTGGAATCAGGAATTCACATGTTCTGGACAAGAGGTGACCAAGAGATTGATGAGGGCAGGGCAGTAGACGCTTCTACATGGACTTTAAGCAAGACCTTTGACAGGATCTTGCACGGTAGGCTGGTCCAGAAGGTTAGAACACATGAGTATGCCAGCCAATTGGATACAAAATTGGTTTGGTGTTGGAGGAAGAGGGTGGTAGTGGAGGGTAGTTTTCCAGATTGGTGTACCACAAGGATCGATTCTGGGTCCTCTGTTGTTTGTCAAATATATTATTGATTTAGATGAGATTGTAGGTAGCTTCACTAGTAAGTTTGCAAATGACACCGAAATTGGAGATATAATGGACAGTTGGTGGTATAGAGGTTGTCTAAGGTTGCAACAGGATATTGATCAACTGGGAAAGTGTGTAAACGAATGGCAGATGGAACTTAATGCAGACAAGTGCAAGGTGATGCATTTTGGGAAATTAAACCCAGGCAGGACATACACAGTGAATGATAGGGCCCTGACGAGTGTTGTTGAACAGAGAGACCTAGGGATACAAGTACATGGACCTCTGAAAGGTTGCAACACAGGTAGATAGTGTTGGTGAAGGAGTATGGCATGCTTGCCTTCATCAGCCAAGGCACTGAGTACAAGCATCGGGATGTCATGTTACAGCTGTACAAAATGTTGGTTAGGCTGCACTTGGGAGTATTATGCGCAGTTCTGTTCACCACACTACAAGAAGGACGTGATTAAGCTTGAGAGGATGCAGAAAATATTCACACAGATGTTGCCTGGTTTTTAAGGCTTGACTTATCAGGAGACATTGGATAGGCTGGATCTGTTTTCCCTGGAGCAAAGTAGGCTAAGAGGTGACATGATAGAGGTATATAATATTATGAAAGACATAGATAGGGTAGATAGCCAGAGTCTGCTTCCCATGATAGAATTCACCCTGCAGTTTGAGAGGGAGAAGATAAAATCGGATGTATCAGCATTACAGTTGAGTAAAGGTAACTATGAAGACATGAGAGAGGAGCTGGCCAAAGTTGATTGGTAGGGGAACCTAGCAGGGATGACAGTAGAGCAGCAATGCCAGGAGTTTCTGAGAGTAATTTGGAAGACGCATTCTCTCTTCTCTCCTCTTCCATCTGGTAGAAGATACAGGAGCCTGAGGGCACGTACCACCAGACTTAAGGACAGCTTCTACCCCACCGTGATAAAACTATTGAACGGTTCCCTTATACAATGAGATGGACTCTGACCTCACGATCTACCTCGTTGTGACCTTGCACCTTATTGCACTGCACTTTCTCTGTAGCTGTGACACTTTACTCTGTACTGTTATTGTTTTTACCTGTACTACCTCAATGCACTCTGTACTAACTCAATGTAACTGCACTGTGTAATGAATTGACCTGTACGATCAGTATGCAAGACAAGTTTTTCACTGTATCTCGGTACAAGTGACAATAATAAACCAATACCAATCAGTTCATCCCAAAGAAGAAGCATTCAAAAGGGAGGATGAAGCAGCTGTGGCTGACAAGGGAAGTCAAAGACAGCATAAAAGTAAAAGAGAGGGCATACAATATTGCAAAAATTAGTGGGAAGCCAGAGGATTGGGAAGCTTTTAAAAACCAGCAGAAGGCAACTAAAAAAGCAATAAGGGGAGAAAAGATGAAATATGAAGGTAAGCTAACCAATAATATAAAAGAGGATACCAAAAGTTTTTTCAGTTATATAAAGAGTTAAAGAGAGGGAAGAGTGGACATTGGACCGCTGGAAAATGAAGCTGGAGAGGTAGTAATGGGGAACAAAGAAATGACAGACCAACTGAATAAGTATTTTGCATCAGTGTTCACTGTGGAAGACACCAGCAACATGCCAGAAATTCAAGAGAATCAGGGGGCAGAAGTGAGTGTAGTCACTATTACTAAGGAGAAGGTACGTGGGAAACTGAAAGGTCTGAAGGTAGATAAGTCACCTGGACCAACTGGACTACAACCCATAGCTCTGAAAGAGGTAGCTGAAGAGATTGTGGAGGCATCAGTAGTGATCTTTCAAGAATTACTAGATTCAGGAATGATTCTGGAGAACTAGAAAATCCCAAATGTCACTCCACTCTTTAAGAAGGGAGGGAGGCAAAAGATAGGAAATTATAGGCCAGTTAGCCTGACTTCAGTGGTGGGCAAAATGTTAGGGTCCATTATTAAGGATGGGGTTTCAGGGTAATTGGAAGCTCATGATAAAATAGGCTGAAGTCAACATGGTTTCTTCAAGGGGAGATCTTGCATGACAAATCTGTTGGAATTCTTTGAGGAAGTAACAGGCAGGATAAGACAAAGGAGAGCCAGTGAATGTTGTTTACTTGGATTTTCAGAAGGCCTTTGACAAGGTGCTGCACATGAGGCTGCTAAACAAGATAAGAGCCCATGGTATGACAGGAAAGGTACTGGCATGAATAGAAGATTGGCTGACTAGCAGAAGGCAGACTGGGAATAAAGGGGGCCTCTTCTGGTTGGCTGCCGGTGACTAGTGGTGTTCTGCAGGGGTCAGTGTTGGGTCCGCTACTTTTCACGTTATATATTAATGATCTGGATGATGGAATTGAGGGCTTTGTAAATCTGCAGATGATACAAAGATAGGTGGGGGGACAGGTAGTGTTGAGGAAGCAGGGACTCTGAAGAAAGACTTGGACAGGTTGGGATAAAGGGCAAAGAAGTGGCAGATGGAATACAGCATAGGGAAGTGTACAGTCATGCACTTTGGTAGAAGGAATAAAGGCGTGGACTATTTTCTGAACGGGAAGAGAATTCAGAAATCGAAGGTGCAAAGGGACTTGGGAGTCCGAGTGCAGGATTCTCCAATGGTTAACTTGCGGGCTGAGTCGGTAGTAAGGAAGGCAAATGCAATGTTAGCATTCATTTCGAGATGAAGAAAATCTAAAAGCAAGGACCTAATGCTGAGGCTTTATAAGGCATTGGTCAGACCACATTTGGAGCATTGAGAGCAGTTTTGGACCCCATATCTAAGGAAAGATGTGCTGGCATTGGAGACGGTCCAGAGGAGGTTTGCAAGAATGATCCCTGGAATGAAAGGGTTAACATATGAGGAGTGTTTGATGGCTCTGGGCCTGTACCTGCTGGAGTTTAGTAGGATAAGGGGGGATCTCATTGAAACCTACTGAATATTGAAAGGCCTGGATATAGTGGACATGGAGAGGATGTTCCCAGTAGTGAGAGAGTCTAGGACCAGAGGGCACATCCTCAGAATAGAAGGACGTCCCTTTAGAACAGAAATGAGGAGGAATTTCTTCAGCCAGAGGGTGGTGAATCTGTGGAATTCATTGCCACAGACGGCTGTGGAGGCCAAGTCATTAAGTATATTTAAAACAGAGATTGATAGGTTCTTGATTAGTAAGGGTGTCAAAGGTTACAGGGAGAAGGCAGGAGAATGGGGTTGAGAGGGAAAAATAAATCAGCCATAATTGAATGGCGGAGCAGTCTCGAAGGGCCGAATGGCCTAATTCTGCTCCTACATCTTATGCTCTAATGGATGCCTAAAGCTAGAGGGAATCGGTTTAAGATGAGAGGCAGGAGGATGAAAGGGGATCTGAGGCGTAAATTTTTCACACACAGAATAGTTGGTATCTGGAATGAGCTACCAGAGGAGGTGGAGGAGGCAGGAACAGTGACAGGATTTAAGAGGTATCTGGACAGGTACTTGAATGAGCAAAGTATAGATTTGAATATGAGTAGAAAGTGGGGCAAGTCAACAAGCTTGGCACAGCCCTACTGTGGTCAGAAATTTCGGCCACCGCTTTACATCTGCTTCCTCAACAGTCTGTGTAATTTTCCTCCTATTTAATTGTAATGTCGGGAAAATTACATCTTCGCAAACTAGAAGGGCAGTAAACTCTGGCTTCCCTTTCTTTGGAATGCCAGACTCAGACAAAGATCCTGAAGCTTGGCTCCTGCAACCCTTCACAAACCTCGCCTCATATCCAAACATCTCCCCACTTCCCCTCTCTTCAGCCACGAACTCTGGCAACATCACTCCTATTTTGTCCCATGTTTGTTATTTGTGGCCCTTCTTTCAAAAAAAAAGACTTGCATTTCTACAGGGCTTTTCATGTCCCTTTTAAGGTGTCTTAAACATTTTCCATCCAAATCAGTTTCTTTTTTAAGTGCAGTTGTAACTCAGAAAAAGTGGCAGCCAATCTGCACACATTAAGGTCCCACAAACAGCAATGTGGTAGTGACCAGATAATGTTGTAATGGATGTTGGTTTATGGATAAATATGGGGTTGACTGTCCCAGGCTGGATTGGAATTGGAATTAGTTTATTATTGTCACTTGTACTGAGGTACAGTGAAAAACTTGTCTTGCATACCGTTCATACAGATAAATTCATTACACAGTGCATTGAGGTAGTACAAGGTAAAGACAATACAGAATGCAGAATAAAGTGTCAGAGCTGCAGAGAAAGTGCAGTACAGGTAGACAATAGGGTGCAAAGTCATAACAAGGTAGATTATGAGGTCAAGAGTCCATTTTATCACACAAGAGAACTGTTCAATAGTCTTATAACAGTGGGATAGAAGCTGACTTTGAGCCTGTTTAAATTTTCAAATCTGGATGTAATATACAAGTAATTGGGGTTATGATAGGTTGGAGGTGATGGGGGGTATGGGGGGGGGAGGTGAGAAAACCCATGGTTCTCTATCTACCTGCACTCCCAAAGGTTGTCTTTTGTATTTTATCTGTACCTTGTGTACTGATGCATGACCTGAACGTTCCTTTAATTGTTGCTGGGTCACTATCCCGGAACTCCCTACTCTTCATCAATGGCTCATGAAGGTGGCTACCCACCCCCTTCTCAAGGGCATTTAGCAATAGGGAATAAAAGCTAGTTTGCTAGCAGCAACTGTTAATAAATTAAGAATAATTGATTGATTGCCATGATTAGTCAACAGCTGTGATACTGTTGCATCAGGTGACTACCTGGGCAGGAGTCTTTTTAATCTGTTTAGCAATTTTTCCATCCCTAATTTTATCGGTTTTGCAAGGACCCTTCTCTGCGCCGTTGCTTCATCAGTCCTAGATCAAATTCAATACCGTCAACTAGAGGTTAAAGTAAACACGAATTTAAATTTCATATGTGGCCCCGAGGCCCCATGGTGCACATTATGCAGCTTGCAAAGACAAACAACATGTACATTTGTGCCCCATGGGGCTACCCAACGAAGAGAAGGAAGAATAGATAAGTCGCCAGTCAATATGCTAAATGCTGGTACAAAGAGGAGCTGCTAATGGATCCAGGACCCTCTGAACAGGGCTTTTTTTTTACACATTACATGCATGAAAGAGATGAAAACTGCTGGATGAGATACAAACGCCATCTCAGTCAGACTGTCATAAGCCATTAGGAAGATAAAAGGTGAATAAAGCAGCTCTCGGATGGAAGGGGGTAAAGTGAATGGGAGGAAAAAGCAGGAGACGGCAAAGATCTGAAACAGCAGTGGTTAGTGTTCAGTCTTTCCTCTAGCCTTTTTAGGCCATTTTAAAACTGCCTGCCTGCTTACTTGAGTTTCATTGACTCCTGTTCCCTGGAATCCTTTTAGACTTCAATACATAAAATATGGTCTTCTTGCAAAGTACATTATAGCTATAATTACAAATAATAAAAGGTATTTCCTTTTCAACAAATAAATGCTATGCTCATCAGAAATACCAGCTGGCAGTGGGCAAAGATTGCAATTTGGCAGAAAAATATGTTTTCTTTTTAACCAGGAAGCTCTTTTTCTTTCTTGGGAAGGGGTAATTTTTAAAGTAATGTCTCTGGGTGTGTATCATGGCCATTTATTTGTATTTTTGACATTCAGTTATCACAATGTTTGTGAAAGGGCACACAGGCTCTTGAGAGGCTGAAGAATAGATTTAACCAAGCCAGTTCCAGAGATGAGGGATTTCAACTACAAGATAAGATTGAAGAAGCTGAGGTTTTTCTTGCTGAAGCAATGAAGATTGAAGGGAGATTTTATAGAGGTGTGTAAGATTGTGATAGGTTTAGCTAAAACAGAGAAAACTGTTTTCTTTCACCGATATTACAAGGTCTGGGGAGACCAACTGAAGCTTCGGTCAAGAAATGTGGGGAAGTGAATTTTTTATGTAGCAGGTGGAACTCGCTGTCTACAAAAGTGGTGTAAATGGAGACTATCAATGAATTCAACAGAAAATTGGATAGGCATTTGAGGGAAAAAAATCAATAGGGCTATAGGATGGTGCAGGGGAATGGGACTAGAAGGGAAAAAAATTTACAGGGAGAAGATCAAGCTGGATTGCATTTAGCCAGACCTGGCACAGACTCGGTGGGCTGAATGGCTTTACTGTGTGGCACTAATCAATAATTCTATGATAATAAATTGGAGATTTCTGGCCCACTTTAATGACACAAACCTTCAGACTACATGCAGAATGCTGGAGGAACTCAGCAGGTCAGGCAGCATCAGTCGATATTTTGGGCCAAGACCCTTCATCAGGAGCCTTCATTGAGTCCCGATGAAGGATCTCAGTCCGAAACATCAACTGTCCATTTCCCTCCATAGATGCTGCCTGACCTGCTGAGTTCCTCCAGCATTTTGTGTTCATTGCTCCAGATTTCCAGCATCTGCAGTCTCTCTTGTGTCAACCTTCAGACTACTCTTGTTTCCTTCTGTGGCATTTGAGGTGGGAAATAGAATGGCAAGTTTGTACTTACTGGAGATGCCTAGTTGCTTTAGAGAGCCAGTAGTCGGCTTTCTCCTTTAAACACTGCTCTTTGTGGTGATGATGCTCCAGAGATATGGAACTGAAGCTGGTTGTTCAGCATTGCATGGTCACTTCATCTTTTAACATTCAGATTTTCCATCAGATGAGGCTTCCTTTGATTCCTCTAAGAAGCATTGCTTTTTATTTATAAAAAGTTACTCTTACTGCCTTGAGGACTGATCCAGCTACAATCGTCTGCTGGACTTACAGAACCAGACTTTCGGCATATTGCAAAAAATGTCCTGCTGTTGAACCATCCCCATTGGTTAAAAACTTGAAAGACACTTGCGGGCTGCCCCCAGAACATTCTACACAAAGATGCATTTCACTGTGTGTTTCAATGTACATGTAACTAATAAAGATATTAAAACAAAATGCAGCAAATATTCAACTGATCAGTCAAAGTCTGTGGAGAGGGGAGTGATCATCAGAAATGAGAGGTCATTGACCTGAATGTTTATTCTGTTTCTGTCTCCACACATGCTGCCTGATCTTTCCTATTTGTTCTTGCCCCAATCTCGTTCTTTATTTAAATGCATTTACATTTGAGGTACTTATCAACTAAGTAGTGAACAGCATTGTCACAACAAAGCCTGAGCTACATCAAGTAGAAAAGACCTCAGATTTTTCCCATGTGCTGCTGAGTTAGTTATGTTACCTGGTCAACAACAACAACACTAGAATTGGTTTCTGTTGCTGAATCATAGAGTTTACAGGACAGAAACAGGCCCTTCGGCCGACCACATCCATGCCTACCTTTTTGTCCATCTGCACTAATTCCATTAAGAAGGTATCCCTTTATGCATCACCTATTTAAGTACCGCCACTTAAATGTAGTAATTGTATTTGATTCCAGCACCACCTTTGGCAGTGCATTCCAGATATCAACATTCTCTGTGGGGAGTGGGAGGGATCTTGCCCCTGAGATCCCTTTCAAGTCTCCTACCTCTCACCTTAATACTACGCCCTCTTGTTTTCAATGCCTCTAACACAGGAGAAAATTTTTGACTATCTGAGCTCATAATCTTATATACTTCTATCAGGTCACCTAAGCTGGGAGAAAGTTATGGGGGGAGGGGTGGGCAGGATGGTGAGGGGACAGGGTTTTTTCTGGGTGTGTGTAGGTGGTGAAATTACTTCTGATAGCGTTGAATTGACCTCTGATGAGAAGAAATAATATTCACTTGTAGTAATTGATAATGTTTAAAACTTTGTGGCTACTGTCCTCATAATGGCCTAGAAATTTGATTATGTTACACTATTTATTTCAGCACTGCACAACTGAAAATAGACTTCTGATGAAGTAAGGTGCAATTATGACCACTTCCAGGTCTTTTTGCATCACTCCAGAAATCAGGCTAAGAGCTTCTAGCATGAGCCAGCCTGGGCTTTTGAGTTGATTTCTGCATCAGGAAGGGGTCAAGTAACACCATTTCCCTCTGCAGCCCTCCTTTATAGGGAAAATGGACCATACTGTTCTGGAAGCAGCCATTGTTGAGCATTCTCAGATCATTCAGTAACAATGTACCGGCATACCACCAAGGTTAATGCAGTTTCTTGTCTGCTATCAGACACTTCTCCCAGCATCGTCCTCACACCAAATATCCTGAAGGAGATGCCAAACTCTGTGCACTAATCCTTAAAACCTGCCAGTCATCAGTGATCGAAGACAACCCCACAACAAACCACTGCCCCCCAGGACACACCTATCATCCCAACCCCTCCCTCTGGCTCTGATCAGTCCTCTGATGGAGTAAGTTTCCATTCCCCCATCTCTCCGTCTCTCCCCCATCAGACCCTGATTAGGTGTTCAACCAGCAACCATCAATCCCTCCCCCCTCCCCCCATCACCTCCTGCCTCCCACCCCACCCACCCGCCAAACCCAACAGCACCGTGGCACATACCCAGCCAATGAATCTCCCATGCAGCCTGTCTCTGACACTGTACATCAATTTCTAAACTACAGCATTAGACAAGAAATGCTTGAAGGATCATTGGTTCCCATACAGCAAGTACCAGTCTGCAAGAAGGGGCAAGGAAAGGGATTAAACAGGGAACAAAAGTTTCAATCCAGCGCATTGTTGGTGGTTCTACCGCAAATTGATCAAAGTTGGTCTTCCCTTCTGCTCCAACCCAATCCAGCAACTTGAGTTTCCATTCAAACTCCATTCAATTTCCATTCAACTGCATGCCATAAATGCAAAATCTATCATGAACCAAGGTAGTCAGGTGGAGACTTAAAATATTGTTCACTGCTATTTGCTTTAAGAATGGCCAGAAGACCAGGATGAGTACAGCTGAAAGTGCGTTTCTCTTAAGATGCAAGCCTTTTTCACCTGGCTAATTCACCACCCTTTTAACCTGACCAATTCACCATGATGTTTAATTGTGTATTAAAATAGTTTGATGGACAGGTCAGTTTCATATTAAATGAAAGTAATAAATTTATAATCTTTTCAAAATGAACCCATTGGTGTCTTTTTGCCTAAAAGTTGCAGATAATTTTTGAAGCTTCATCCCAGGTCCGGAAGCCAGACCAATTAGTGGAAACTCTGAATTGTAAGTAATCTATTCTGGGGGCAATGCCAAATTTTGTGGCCAGAGTCTACTTCTAAAATATTTTTAAAACTATGTCAAAAGATTGTAAAAATATGAATTGCAAACACAATTTGCATAAAATATTTGTCATTCTCTGTGCTGGCTGCACTGATCTTTGGAGAAGAAAAGGTAAAAAGAAAGGCAGATGCTAGAAATCCAAAATAAAATACAGAAAATGCTGGAAACACTCAGCAGCTCAGGCAACATCTGTTGAAAGAGAAAGAGTTAACATTTCAGGTCTGGGACTCGTTGTCAGAATGACATTGTGATGAAGGATCCCAGAGCTGAAATGTTAACTCTTTCTCTTTCAACAGATGCTGCCTGACCTGCTGAGTACTTCCAGCGTTTTCTGTTTTTTTTATTTCCATGTCTGAGGGAATTCCTTTTAAAAAGAGCAGCACCATTGAATGGTAACTCCAGTATCCAGAATTTCACCTTGGGTTGTAGAGTTAAACATGCTGAATAGTGGAAACTGCAGATTATAAAAGGTCCTGTTTCTTAAGGTCCATCTATAAAAATCAATGGAATTGAATTTCAGGAGTAGAACACAAAGCCTATATATTTTACGTTTGCACCACTTGTGAAGTAATGGCAGCAATCGATGCATAACAATGTGGATGTGGAAAGCATGAGATTGTGGATTTGCTTCCTGCAGATTTCAGAAACACCTTTGTTGGAAAGGGTTACTTTGCTCTATCTCTCAACCAATATGCAACTAATTGACATGGGCATTACCAGTGTACCATAATGTGAAAGAACAGATAATCTCCACAAAACAGACTTGGCTGTCATAAACTGTCAGTGTGAAGGAACTTTTTATCAGGAGAAGGAACCCAACATCGTTCAAACATATGATAATTTTCTCTCCTGTGCAGGAGACAGAAAGTGTTGTTTACAAGACATGAAAAGAGCTTACAAGTGGAGACTCTCCTGAGATAAAGGAAGTCTTGGCACACTGACTGCACCTCTGATATTCTGTAACAGTCCTTATGAATTCTGCATCTGCAGGCAGTTAAGTAAGTGAAGTTGGCAGACTCCATGCACTGAATCGTCAGAAGAAAAATTGCATTATCATCAATGGATCCAAAATGCAGTTAGTGTTATTCTATTTTGCCAGCTGGGTAATTGTTAATTTGATACATGTGCTCCCGTAATGTGTGATTCCTTTTGTAAAAACAAATCCTTCGAAATAGGCTTTTTGAATACTCAGTGTGCAAAAGCTTAACAGCACAAAGGCTTATTTGGATTTCGAATAGATATGTTAAGGATTCATACACTAATATTCAAAGAGACTAATTCCAAGACAAACAAATCTTTTGACTCGCACATTCTGGGTACTGAACACCAAGGAGATGAACGTCACCAATTTGCCAGATATTAGAAAAATCAAATCCATTGTTTTTCATGGAACCACAGAGTCTAATCGTTTGTAATGTGCATTTGAAGTATCTTGCTCGTTGAGAGTTAGCTGTTAGTTTCTATCCCGTGATGTCAAAGAAGGCAGAATATCATCACTTTTTTTTTGCAGTATTACAAGTTCCTTGATGACTGATGAGATCCCAGAATAAACATCTGCTGATTGAAATGTGGATCCAGATACATCAACTTGGGAGCCTTAATTTTTAAAACCACTCTTTCTCTACTGGTACACAGCCCTTGCACTTCCCAATGCCAACTGGGTTGGTTCTCTGCCATTCTCTTAGAGTCATAAATGGAGTCATACAAAATGAAAACAGGCCCGTAGGCCCAACTTATCCATGCCGACCAAGATCTCTATTCAAGCTAGTCCATTTGCCTGCATTTGCCCCATATCCCTCTGAACCTTTTTTATCCATGTACCTGTCCAAATGTATTTTAAGCATTGTAATTGGACCCACCTCTTGTTTTCAGTCATGGACATCCATTTCCCATGATCACTTTTAACTTGTTTCTCCACTCTGAGTTTTATGCCAAGTTGCCAATGCACCAGAAAATGTCTCCTTCCAGATTCCTTCATAAGACACTTGCACCACTTGACCCTCCTTACCAGACTTTCAAGAACAGAGCACTGAAGCTCAGCAGCGAACCTTTTTTTAAAAGAACTTCAATGTCAGGTCCAGATCCTGATTTCTCAGTTCAATTGAAAGTGGCTCATTTACTTTCATGTGGTGTGAATGCCAATAATCTTATTCACTCAACAGTGTGCTCTAACATGTGCTCACCATCCTAAAAACACATCGTATTGTAAACTCTGCACTAATGATCATAATAAAAATGGCAAATTGTGCTCTGCATTAAGTAAAAGATTATGAACAGAACCAGAGCAACTTTACCGCCAATAGAATGAGTTTCCCACTCTGTTCACATCTCCTGCTATTTCTCCATCCCAGTTGTCCTGGATGGGAATTGTGGGAAGTGACAACTAAATTCTCATCCAAGGTCCCAATATTTAAGGGGAAGTAGGAGGAAGGATTTGAGCAGCAGATATTAACTACAGATATTAACTAGTGGATGTAGTTTAACTTCATTCTGTACATTTCCCTCCTGACAGCCAGTCTGATTAAGAGGTGCCCATCTGCTGAGTGGGTGGAGGATGTTTGACACTTCTGCATCCCTACAAGGAAGAAACTTTGCATTTCCATAAAACAGCAATCAAATTTATTATACCTCATATTTTATGGAGCAAAACAGGAGCATTCCTTAAATAAAAAGCTCCCATTTCATTTTGTTAATATCTCAAAATAATATTGAATGCAAAGAATTAGTTAAGGTTGTTACAGCTCGGGTAAAGATCATTTGATGCATTGAATCTGTAGTAAACTTTTGCAGAGAAATCCAGTCTACCCTATCCTTCTGCTCATCTCTCATACCCCTGCAATTATTTTTTAACTTTCAAGGCCACTATCAAGTCTGTATCTGCCGCACTTTCTGGCAGCATATTTGGGTGGCACAGTGGCATAGCTAGTAGACCCACTGCCTCACAGTGCCAGAGACCAGGGTTCAATCCTGACCTCGGGTGCTGTTTGTGTGGAGTTTGCACGTTCTCCCTGTAGCCATGTGAGTTTCCTCTGGGTGCACCAGTTTCCTTCCACATCCCAAAGACATGCGGATTGGGAGGTAAACTGGCCACTATAAATCATTCCTAGTTTTTAGGTGAGTGATAGAATCTGTGGGTGGTGGGGGGTGGTGGAGGGGAGGAGTTGATGAGTGTGTGAGGAAACTTAAAAATGAGATTAATGTAGGACTTGTGTAAATGCTGGTCAGTGTGGATGTGGTAGGCTGAAGGGCTTGTTTCTGTGCTGTTTCTCTACAATTCCTGGTGATAAATGTCCAGGTGACAACTGCCTAACTACAAACGTTTTTCCTTGCATCACACAAAAAACTGCAGGAACTCAGCAGGACAGGCAGCATCTCTGGAAGGAAGTGGACAGTCAACGTTTTGGGTCGAGACCCTTCATGTGGACTGAAAGATAGAGGGGAGATAGCCAGTAATAAAGAAGTGGAGGGAAGGGGTGGAGCAAGAACTGGGAGGTGATAGGTGGATCCAGGTGGGGGGGGGGAGGGGTGTGATATGCAGATGCTCGAGGGGGAGAGTGGGAATTGCATCAGATGCTGGGAGATAATAGGTGGAAGTGACAAAGAGCTGAAGATGATTGAACCTGATTGGAGAGTAAGGTAGTGTATGGAATAAGGGGAGGGAGGTGGGGAGGAAAACCAGTGGGAGGTGTGTGTGGGTGATGGACAGATGGAGAAGGTGGGGGAGGGGAAAGAGAGAGGGACCAGTTAGATCAGGAGGGGAGAGAAAAGGGACAGAGGAGGAGAAGTTAATGGAAGTTGAGAATTCAATGTTCATGCCGCTGGGTTGCAGACTACTCGGACATATTTCCTTGCATCCCCACAGGATCTTGATCTTTTAAATGTTTCCTCTGATCCTTGAATTAACCACAAATTAAAACAGTTCCTCCTGACCCCTCATTTCTATAATCATCAAGGTTTGGTCCACCTCCATCAAATCTGCTTTCAACTTCCCTTCTTCATGGAGATCGGCAGAGGCATTTTGTAGCAATCATGGGGAAAATATCAGGGCAACTGCCCACACATCACCAATAAGCAAAACACTGCAGATCCTGAAAATCTGAAATAAATATGCAGGAAATTCTGACAAGTCAGGCAGCATATGTGGAGAGAGAAATAGTTAAAATTTCAGATAGGTCATTAACCAGAAACAGTAACTCTGATTCTCCTTCAACACATTCTTGACGTGCTGAATACTTCGGGCATTCCTTATTATCTAATATATTTAATATTTTGGTCTGGCCAGCACAGTTATTTTGTAAGCATTATATTTAATTGCCTTAATATCAGTCATTTATCATTTTCTTCACTAATTGTGAAATGTTAACCCAACTGGGAACCATGCAAAAGGGACCTTAGTATGAGTTATATGGTTAGTTGATACGAGATTAAGACCCTGCATTTATCTTGTTTAGTCTAACTCTAGATGAAGCCTTGATAACTCCCCAGTCTTGGCGGTGATACACAAAGAGAGCACTGTTTCACTGGCACATAACTAATGGAGCCTGAGATGCACTTTGAAGGAACACATTGAATTGGCTCTGATGTATGATTTTTCAAAGCAAGAGATAAATGGTAGTTTTCCCATCTAGAATGCAGCACTCTTTGATCTGCTCTGCTCTCAAAACAAACAGTAATAGGCCAATCGACCAGGTCTTTTATCAAATCATATTCCCTCCAAGAAAACATCATCAGCATACCAAATTTCTATACAACCAGAAGAAATGTCGAATACTGGAGGACATAGCTTTAAGGTGAGAGAGGGAAAGTTTAAGAGGGACGTACGGAGGTGTTTTTTTTAAACACAGAGTGGTAGGTGCCTGGAACATGCTGCAGATACAACAGTGGTGTTCAAGAGGCTTTTAGATAGACACTTGAATATGCAGGAAATGGATGGATATGGATCATGTGCAGGCAGAAGGGATTAGTTTAATTTGGCATCATGCTAGGCACAGACATTGTGGGCTGAATGGTCTGTTCCTGTGCAATACTGTTTTATGTAAACATTGCTTGTCCACTCAGCAAGGCATTAAAGCTAGCTTGTCTCATTGCTTTTCATTTTGCCAGACTAACTATATTGTTACTAAAAATGCTGGAACTTTGTTACTAGCAAGCTGTTCAGCCCAGATTTTATTGGTGTAATTGTAAAAATTTATTCCTACAATCCACTACCTAAAGCTTGCCCATTAATTGTTAACACTTTTATGATCAATACAAATGGGACCAGCAATATTTGTTTTACAATGCAAAAATACTGTTGACACTGAAAATTTGAAATTAAATCAAAGAAGACTGGAAATATTCAGCAGATCAGGCAGCAACTGTGAAGAGAGAAAACTGATTTATCATTTCAAGTTGATGGCCGAGCATCAGAACTGTTAAAATGTTCCTAGCCTTGAAGCATTAACTGTTTGATTTTTCTCTCTCCACAGATTTGCTAAATGCTTTCAGCATTTTTAGCTTTTATGTCACATTTTTAGATTCTCCATTTTTTGAATAGTACATTTTTGAAAAGGGAGAGTTGAAGTGACACAACGTTCTGCTGAAAGAAATGTCAACCACAGGCTGCAGATATCCCCAGCAATTTTATGAATTGATGTCCTACTGTGATAATTGCAGTAAGTAACGTTCTTGATTGCCAGCTTAAGGAACTGTCCAATTTGTAACAATAAGCCACTGAAAAATCCAAATGGGTTTTAAGAGAGGGAACTTTTGTAAAATCCTTAAATGGGAAATGTACTTCCCAAAGTATATTTTTACTCTGACTGAATAAAGAGTTGGATATCGATCAAGTTTGGAATAAGGAGCACCCCAATGAGTATTGATTTTAATGTGTAGTTCACAATGGGGAACACCCAATTAGACAGATAACTATATTGTAGCATAAGGAATGCCTCAAAGAAGATTGATTTTAAGATGTGATAAAGACCATTTCATTGGGTGGTGATTTGGAGATATGGTTATAATAAAGAGCACTTCCATTGAGCTTTGATTTATGCTGTGATCACAATGATGAATATTTTACTGGACACTGATTTTTAAGTTGCAATAATGATGAAAGGCATTCCATTGGGCTAGAGCCACCCTGATCTTCAGGATACTTGGGGTCTGCCATCACCATTGGATAGGGTTTATTTCCTGTCATTTTGCACACTTCTCCTTTTCACACTCCACCCAGCTCCACTGTTGTGACCCTCTATTTGAACTGAGTGACTTACTAGCCCAGTCATATACCCACGAAGAATGACAAATTTCCCTTCCTAAAGGACATTAGTGAGCAAGGTAGGTTTTTATAACAGTCCCATTGTTTTCTGGTCACCATTACCAATTCCAGCTTTTTATTCTTGAGTTATTCAATTAACTGAATTTAGATCTCACAGCACTGACCTCTCTAGATCATCAGTCCAAGCTTCTGGAATGCAAGTCTAATAACAAACACTGTGCTTCTATACACTCAGCTTCTCAACATAACGATTTACTGCCATCAAAATGACTATAGAAAATAAATGCAGCAGTAATTATTCTTGGACAGAGAAAAAAAGAGACAAGGAAGCAAAACTGTGACAAAACAAAGCAACAATACAACTTGTCAATGAGAATGTGGAAGATAAGTTAAAAAAAATAAGAACATGAGAAATGTGAGAAGGAACGGATCATACGGTTACTTGTACCTGTTCTGACATTCAATAAGGTCATAGCTAACCTGATATTTGGCCTCTGTTTCACTTTCTTGCCAGATTATAGGGACAATGAAGAGAATGCAAATATATATCAATTTCATACTAAAAAAAAAGAAAGCCTGCTTAAAGTTCTGTTGTTTAAATGTTGAGGGCTCATTCCTTAATGCCTAGTATTTGCAGAATTCCATAAAGATGGGGTCATATGACAATGAGACAGAGTTGGACTGGGTTTAACTTTACAAAAGTATTTGACAAGGCCATTCACATTAGGCTGGTCCAGAAGATAAAGACACATGAAATCCATATGGGACTTCTGTGACAAAAACCAATTTTGTATTCAACTTATCCACTGCATAGGCAAGATGCTGGAGGAACTCAGCAGGTAAGGTAGCATCTGTGGAGGGAAATGGACAGTCAATGTTTCAGGTCCAGATGAAGGGTCTTGACCCGCTGAGTTCCTCCAGCATCTTGTTTGCTGCTCCAGATTCCATCATCTGTAGTCTCTTGTATTTCCATTATCCATTGTGCAGAAGTTGGATAAAAATTTGGCTTGGTTATAAAGACAGAGGATAGTGGTGGGGAGGTGTTTCTCTGACTGGAGTCTGTGACCAGTGGTGTTCCTCAAGGATCAGTGCTGGGACCTCTTAAATTTTACAAACAACAATGATTTGGATGAAAGTGTGGGTGGTCTGATGAATAAGTTTGCAGATGACACAAAAATTAGTGGAGTTGTGAATAGTGAGGAAAGTTGTCAAAGGATTCAGCAGGATATAGACCAGGTGAAAATATGGGTGGAGAAATGGCAGATGGAGTTTAATCTGGACAAATGTGAGGTGATGCATTTTGGGAGGTCAATTGTAAGTATACAGTTAAATGGCAGAACCCTTTGGAGCATTGATCACAGAGGAATCTTGGGGTACCTGAAAATGGCAACACAAATGGATAGGATGGTAATGAAGGCATACAGCACAGCTGCCTTCATTGGTCGGGGCATTGAGTATAAAGGTCAGGAAGTCATGTTTCAACTGTATAAAACTTTGAATCAGCCACATTTGGAGTATTGCATGCAGTCTGATTGCCACACCACAGTACAGATATGGAGGCTTTGAACAGGGTGCAAAGGAGGTTCACCAGGATATAGACTGGATTAGATTATTCTAGCTATAAGGAGAGATTGGACAAACTGATCTGTTTTCTCTGGCGTGTCAGAGGGTGAGGGAGATCTGATAGAATTACATAAGATTATGAGAGGCGTAGATGAGGTAGGTGGTCAGTCTTTTTCCCAGGGTGGAAATGTCAAATACTGGAGGACGTTGGTTTAAAGTGAGGAGGGGAAAAAGTTCAAAGGAGATTTGAGAGGCAAGTTTTTGTTTACAGTGATAGGTGCCTTGAATGTGTTGCCATGGGAGGTGGTAGAATCAGATACCACAGCAACGTTTAAGAGGCATTTGAGCAAACATATGAACAGGCAGGGAATAGAGAGATACAGATCATGTGTAGGCGGATGGGATTTGTTAGACTGGCACCATGGTCCGCACAGACAAAGTGGGCTGAAGAACAGTACAGCACAGGAATGGACTCCATGTTCTATGCAGTATTTAACCACTGATGAAGATAATTGAAATGGAATATGCCAATCCACAACCGTTCATCCCACTATTCATCACCCCGCTCAATCCCCATCAACACCTTATGGTGTGCTTCTTAATTTGGAGGAAAAACTAAAAGGCCTCTTCCTGTCCAATTGTAATGTCTAGCAGGCTGTCTCCCAAACTTGCAGCTGCTTTGGCTGGGCTTAGCAAATGCTGTGCAAATACAGCCAAGCCTTCAGAACTGGCCAGATCTTCCTTGCACTGCTATCATACAGGCACACTGTTGACTTTGTGTATTTAAAATCAAGCCCAAATGATGCAGTGAGTTGGAAAATAATGAACCTGAAGGGAATCCCAGGATAGCAAGAGAGATGGGGACAATAATTCTAAGTAAGGCCCACTCAAGTATCTGAAGCAGTGCGAGAGGGGAAGAGATGAGGAGTAAGGTGGTTTGGATTCGAATGCTGACACCGCATTATAAAAAGTTAAAATGCAAAGTGTAAGCAATGGCAGACATAGATCCACTGTTTTCACTTCAGCAGTCATCAGACCAAAGCCACGGCAAAGGGAGAACATAGAACATAGAACATTACAGCACAGCACAGGCCCTTCAGCCCACGATGTTGTGCCAACATTTTATCCTGCTCTAATATCTATCTAACCCTTCCCTCCCACATAGCCCTCCATTTTTCTATCATTCATGTGGCTATCTAAGAGTCTCTTAGGTATCCCTAATGTATCTGCCCCCACAAATTCTGCTGGCAGTGCGTTCCACGCACCCACCACTCTCTGTGTAAAAAAACTTACCTCTGATATCCCTCTTATACCTTCCTCTAATCACCTTAAAATTATACCCCCACATGTCAGCCATTTTCGTCCTGGGAAAAAAGTCTCTGACTGTCCATTTGATCTATGCCTCTTATCATCTTGTACGCGTCTGTCAAGTCACCTCTCATCCTCCTTCTCTCAAAAGAGAAAAGCCCTAACTTATTCAACCTATCCTCATAAGACATGCTCTCCAATCCAGGCAGCATCCTGGTAAATCTCCTCTGCACCCTCTCTAAAGCTTCCACATTCTTCCTATAATGAGGCGACCAGAACTGAACACAATACTTCAAGAAAAGAAACCCAGAACACAGCACGATCCCAAATTTGAACAATAAATAAATAAATAACTCCGAACTTTATAATAAAAACAATTAAAAATGCAACTGATTCCATCTCCTTCTACGAAGGAATTTGATCAAATGGAAAAAATAAGGAATAATTGCTCCATCTGTGTGATCAATCTTAAGCATGTTGATATAACCCACACAACTCCAGCATTCCAGGTTCAATCCTGACCTTGGGGGCTGTCTGTGAGGAGCTTGCACATTCACCTGGGACTGCATGGGATTCCCCTGTGTCTTCTAGTTTCCTTTTGCATCCCAAGGATGTGCTTATAGGTTAATTATCAACTGTAAGTTGCCCCAATGTAGGTAGGTGGCAGTAGAATCAGGGTGCGTGGAGTGAGATGGAATAGGTTACAGGGAAATAAGTGGGGGATGGATTTGATCGCAACACTGGAAGAGCCAGCACAGACTTGAGGTGTCAAAACGGGCCGGAGACCAAATGATAAAGGTAAACAATTATCAGAAACAAAATATAGATTTCAACAGTTTCCTTCTACCAACATTTTTCTCTTAACCAAAACCAGTGCAGTACTTTGTAATGTAAAATTTAGCTGCCACATGTCCCTATATAACAACTGTAAGATAAGATTTCTTTATTAGTCACATGTACATCAAGACACACAGTGAAGTGCATCTTTTGCGTAGGGTGTTCTGTTGACAGCCCGCAATTGTTGCCATGCTTCCAGTGCCAACATAGCATGTCCACAACTTCCTAACCCGTACATCTTTGGAACGTGGGAGGGAACTGGAGCACCAGGAGGAAACCTACGCAGACGCGGGGAGAACGTACAAACTCCTTACAGACAGTGGCTGGAATTGAACCCAGGTCACTGGCGCTGTAATAGTGTTACGCTAACCGCTACGCTACCGTACTTGTGACAGTATTTCAGAAAGATATCCACTGCTTTAACATTTCCGGAAGACATGGCAAAGTGTCATTTGGCTGCACATTCTTGCTTTCACATCTGTATTGTTACTTGAGCAAAAATATTTTCTCTTTTAACAATAGATGAAATTTGTCACGTTTTGATTGTATTTCTGAAGCAGCACAACATATACAGACTCAGACTGCCATTCACTTGAACAATAGTAAGACTCCAGTCTTTTCAGTTCAAAAGCTCAAAGGGTTTGAGCCTTGAACACTGAGCCAGAGAAAGTAATTGAAAGGAGATCAGTATAATTGTACATATTGTAATAGAGAGTCTGGCAAGAAGCATCAAAGATTGCTTTTAGTCAGAATGTGCAAATGGAATTGCTGCCACAAAGTGGCTCATGGCAACCAAGAAACATGACTTTAACTGTGCATGGATTAATTTGTAACTAGATGGTGTAGTGAATGCATTCAGTCTATCCATAAGGTCAGAAGATTCTGCATATGACTATTTTGTGAAGTGGAAAATATCTGAGGCAGCCATTTGATGGGATAATGAACGGATTGGGAGTTTTGCAGATACAAGAGACTGCAGATGCTGGAATCTGGAGTGGCAAAGCCGGTTATTGACCTCACAATCTACCTTGATATGGCTTTGCACCTTATTATCTACCTGCACTGCACTTTCTCTGCAACGGTAACACTTATTAACTGTAAACTACACTCTGTAATTGTTTTACCTTGGACTACCTCAATGCACTGTTTTAATGAAATGATCTGAACGGACAGCATGCCGTCAGTACATTTGACAATAATAAACCAATTTAGTAATTTACCAAACAATCTGCTGGAGGAACTCAGCAGGTCAAGCAACATCTGTGGGGGTGGGTGGAGGGGTTGGGGCATAGAAGGAATTGTCAATGTATCCTGTGTTAGGACAGGTTGGGAAGTTTTCTTGCTTGATCTGCATGGTCAATATTTCATGTATTTTACACCCTCAAATACTCCAAATGACCTGTGTTCTGTCATGTGTCAAAAAATTCCAACATGATGTTCTGGCTAATTTCTTCCTCTGTGCTTTGACATTGATGATTTCATATGCAAGTTCAGATAACTGCAAAAAGCAACTTGGGGAAAATAAAAGAAGTGTTTATTATGCACAAACATGGGTATATATCTTCCTAAAAATATGCTGCTTAAAAAAATGCCAGTTACAGAGCAGAATCAGAAGGCATGGACAGAGTTTGCAGTGTGCAGATGCACGATTCAACTTCTTTATTTCACAATGGCTGCACTTCAAAAGTACTTCTCTGTCTGTGAAGCATTTTGGGGTGCCCTGAAAGGGACAGGCAGGGACAATTTCAGGCCTGCAAGCCAGAAGCTGACAAGGTGGACATCAGCAGGCGTGCACAGTCGCTCATAATATCACTTCTTTTTATTAAACCAAAGAATAAAAAGTTATTTTTACTTCCAGCCGAAGTCTGGTGAAAGTAAAGGTTACCTGGAAGGCTATGATGATGACCCAGGTAATTGTGGAGAAACGATGGTTTTATTACGTGAACCCTTTGAATCGCCCACTCACCTGCACAACTGACGTTAAATGATGTTCAGATACTCTGGTGCATCCCACAAAGACATGCTGTCTCTCTCCACCGTGCACCTCATAGCTTCAAATGCCTTCTGAAACCATCTGATTACTCTCCTTCGACCCATCGGTTCTATGCCCGGGACCTTTTACAAATTTATGTAAAAGGGGCTTTGTTTCTCTATCCACAAAAATCTTTCCTGTCTCACGCAGACTGAGCTGAAGCCAATCTGATTGGCGTGCGATTCCCTGCAGCCAGCCACTAAAGATGCGCATTATCATTTATTAAGCAGGTGTTAAATTTTATTGCTCTGTTATCATGATCCAGGCTTCTAGTACATTAAAGTGATTCGCTTTTAATTTACAATCCGGCGCTGACTAAATTAACAGCTGCACGTTGATATGCTCACT
The DNA here is from genome assembly GCF_009764475.1 of Pristis pectinata. NCBI lineage: Eukaryota > Metazoa > Chordata > Chondrichthyes > Rhinopristiformes > Pristidae > Pristis > Pristis pectinata. The sequence goes on along the minus strand of NC_067409.1, from coordinate 20,335,867 downwards.
CACCAGCGCCCGCCCCAGTACATGTTCTCCATATACACCTGATGGCAAAACTTTGTAGTTGAGCCATTATTTGAGGTTACAAATATTATAATTAGCAATTTGTTAATTAGATTAACAGTTAACGTAGGATTTACAGAACTGCTAATTTGACATGTCCCCATGGTGTTTTGTTAAGTGCTATTTAAGTGATTTTCTTTCTTGTTTCTTTTCATTGCATTGGGTGAACTCAGGTTAAGATGTAGGAGAGAGGAGATGGAGGAGTTAAGAACCCAAGAAGAGGAGAGTGGAAGATGCTGGAATGGAGTGTGATGGAACACTGTCCACTTGCCTGGATGAGTGCAGCTTCAACAACATACAGGACATAGCAGCCCGCTTGATAGACATCCCATTCACAACCATCCACTGACTCCACCTCTGACACACAGTCTGTGCCATCTGCAGGATGCACTGCAGCAACTCACCAAGACTGCTTAGATAGCATCTTCCAAACTCACTATCTCTACCAGCTAGAAGGATAAGGGCAGCAAAAGCATGGGGTATTAGCTGGAAGTTGACCCCTAAGTCACACACCGTCCTGACCTGGAAATATATCACTGTTCCTTCACTGTCACTGGGTCAAAATCCTGAAACTCTCTCCCTAACATACACACACCTCAAAGACTGCAGTGGTTCAAGAAGGCAGCTCACCACCATCTTCTTAAGGGTAATTAGGGATTAGCAACTAAAGCCCACATCCCTTGAATGAATATATATTAAAAAAATGAGAAATAAAACCAGGAGTAAGTTGTGTATTTCCACCATAGCTAGAATTTGGAGAGAAATTAAAATAGAATCGGATAGGACTAATGCAAAAATGGGTGCCTGATGTTCAGCATGGATTCATTGAGTTGAAAGGGTTGTTTCAGTACTGTATCTCTCTATAATGATACTTATTCAAAATTCTGGGCCATCAATCCAAGGATAGGAGTTCAAACCCTACAACAGTTGTTAGAAATTTAAATTCAAGTAATTAAATAAATCTGGTTTAGAACAGTAGTGTTTGTAACAGTGACCAAGATACCTTTTTTTAATTCTCCAGATTCCAGCATCTGCAGAATTTCTTGTGTCTCTGTCTTTTTTTTAAACCCACCTATTTCACTTCAGGGAAGGAACTCTGCCTCCCTTGCCTGGCCTGATCAATGTGTGACTCCAGACCACAGCAATGTGGTTAACCTTTCAGTTCTTTCCAAATAAGCCCAACAAACCACTCAGTTCAAGGTGATAATTAGGAATAACCTTGCCAGAGATCCACAACCATTAATAAAGTAACGCACACAAAATGGTGGAGGAACTCAGCAGGTCAGGCAGCATCTATGGAAGGAAATGAACAGTCAACGTTTTGGGCCAAGACCCTTTCATTAGGACTGCAAACTTACCCACAAAAAAAGGGTCCTGATGAAGGGTCTCGGCCCGAAACATCGACTGTTCGTTTCCTTCCATAGGTGCTGCCTGACCTGCTGAGTCCCTCCAGCATTTTGTGTGTGTTGCTCCAGATTGCCAGCTCTGCATTCTCTCTTGAGTCCTCATTCGTAAAGTGTATTGGCAAAGATCTGAGGAGCTGGTTCACTTCATTGGATGGTGATGGGATTCTCCAGGTTGGTCAATATTCTTCTTGTCCTTCAGGACCTCCTACAGACAGCTCCTGACCTGTCCATCCTCCAGTTCTGATGAAATGTTGTCACTCCCCCAAGGTTAGCTTTAATTGTCTAGCAGTCCATATCACCTGACCTGCTAAGTAATTTCTCACATCACATAGGGCAGGCACGATAGTGTAGCAGTTAGCGTAACGCTTTACAGCTCCAGGACCCGGGTTCAATTCCAGTCGCTGTCTGTAAGGAGTTTGTACGTTCCCGTTCCCCCTGTGTCTTGCGTGGGTTTCCTCCGGATGCTCCGGATCCTCCCACATTCCAAAGATGAACAGGTTAGGAAGTTTTCAACATGCTATGTTGGCGCCAGAAGCGTGGTGACACTTGCGGGCTGCCCCCAGAACACTACACAAAAAGATGTATTTCACTGTGCATTTCGATGTGCATGTGACCAATAAAGATAGCTTATTTCTTGTAACTTACTTTTAGCTTTTGAGTATCCTTGGTATTTTTTGCTAGTAAGTTTGCAGACAACACAAAGATTGGTGAACTTGTGGACAGTGTAGAGGGCTGTCAAAGGATACAGCAGAATATAGATCAGTTACGGAGAAATGGTAGATGGAGTTTAATCTGAACAAGTGTGAGGTGTTGCACTTTGGGAGGTCTAATGTAAAGGGAAAGCATGGCAGGACCCTTAACAGCATTGATGTATAGAGGGATCTAGGGGTCCAAGTCCATAGCTCACTGAAAGTGGCCACACAATTAGATAAGGTGGTAAAGAAGGCATATATGGTATGCATGCCTTCTTTGGTCAGGGCATTGAGTATGAGTCGGGAAGTCATGTTGCAGCTATGTATATAAAACTTCTGTTGCCCCATTAAAGGAAGGCTTTGGAAAGGGTACAGAAGAGGTTTACCAGGATCTCGCCTGGATTAGAGGTTTGAGCTGGACAAACATGGGATTTTTTTTTCTGGACCATCAGAGGCTGAGGGGAGACCTGATAGAAGTTTATAAGATTATGAGAGGCATAGGTAGGATAGACAGTCAGAATCTTTTCCCAGTATAGCAATGTCAAGTACTCAAGGATATGCATTTAAGGTGAGAGGGGAAAAGTTTAAAAGAGATGTGCGGGGCAGGTTTTTTACACAGAGAGTGGTGGGTGCCTGGAACGGGCTGCCGGGGGGGGGGGGGGTAGTGACGGAAGCAGATACGATGGTGGCACTTAAGAGGCTGTTAGACACATGAATATGCAGGGAATGGAGGGGTATGGATCATATACAGGCAGAAGAGAATCAGTTTAATTTGGAATCATGTTTTGCATAGACATTGTCAGCTGAATGACCCTGGTACTATGCTGTACTGTTCTACATGTGGCACACGTATTCGCAGTGACTTATATTTTCAAAGTCAACATCTGCTTGTAGATATTTTGTAAGCTGCTGAAGATACAGTCTGGTGCTTCAGTTCACACGAGACTTGACAATCTCAGTGCCATTTGCTTGACAGTGGCAAGAGAATATGTCGCTATGAAAGCATATGACACATTTCCAGTCAGTTTCCAGGGCATAGTCTTGACTGATTTTGATCCTTTGGGGTTTACCATTTCCAGATTTTCTTTCTTTTTCTGAAATATTTAGGTCAGAAATGAATTTTTAGATATTTTGCTCCATTTCGTGTGGAATTTAAGGCACAGAGGAGGCCACTCGGCTCACAAGCCCCATGCAAGCCTCACGCACCTTTCCTTCTGTTCCTTTTGCCTTCAAGCTATAGGAGCTACTGCCTCACAATGCCAATGACCCAGGTTCAATCCTGACCTCGGTCGCTGTCCGTGTGGAGTTTGCACATTCTCCCTGTGATTGCATGGGTTTCCTCCGGGTGTTCTTGTTTCCTCCCACATCCCAAAGACATGCTGGTAGGTAGCTTAATTGGCTGCTGTAAATTGTTCCTACTGTGAATGGTAGAATCTAGGTGGAGTTGATGAAAATATTGGGAGAATGAAAGAATATGGGATTAACATAGGAATAGTGTAATGAGTGGTTGATGGTGAGAACAGACTCCATGGGCTGAAAGGCTTGGTACTATGCTATTTCTCTGTATGAACATAGAAATTAGAAGCAGGAATAGGTTGTTTGGTCTTTCTGCCATTTATTAAGGTAATCTGACTGTAATGGCAATCCCACATTCCCAGATGCATTCAGTAATCTTTCACCCCCTTGAGTATCAAGAATTTCTATTCCTCTGCCTTAAAGGTGCCCTTTGAGGAAGAGAATTCCAAAGACTTGCAATTTCCCAAGAGAAAAAATTCTCCTCAAGTCTGTCTTAAATGGAAGATCTCTTATTTTAATCAGTGACTCCTAGTTCTAGATCTTCTCACAAGAGAAAGCATCCTTCTCACATCTACCCCGTGAAATTCTCTTGGGATCTTATAAGGTTAATTCAAGCCCCTTCTCACTCTTCTAAACTTCAGCGTTTGAGGAAGGGGGGCAGTGCACATGTTCCTGTCTACATCAACAGTGCTGAGGTCTCCCCATCCCATCAGGCAGAAGATACAAAAGCCTGAAAGCATGTACCACCAGGCTCAAGGACAGCTCCTATCCCACTGTTATAAGACTATTGAATGGTCCCCTAGTACGATAAGGTGGACACTTGACCTCACAACCTACCTCGGTATGACCTTGCACCTTATTGTCCACTCCACTGCACTTTCTCTGTAGCTGTTACACTTCATTCTGCATTCTGTATTAGTTTACCCTGTACTACCTCAATGCACTGTGTAATGAATTGATCTGTATGATGGTATGCAAGACAGGTTTTTCACTGTACCTCAGTACATGTGAAAATAATAAGCCAATTTCAATTCAAAGGGAAAGCAGCAAGTGTCATTGGGGATTTGGAAGTGGGACATTTATTATCTGGGGGTGGCGATAGGATGCTGAAATTTAGCTTGGCAACAAATGGGATATTGTGGTTGTGAACAGTCTGTGAGAGTGAGCACAGAAGAGTAAGAGAATTAGGGTGGAAATGCCAAGGGTTCTGACCTTGTGCCATTGTCAGAAAATGGTAGATGGCTTATTGATAGCTGATGCCAATTGAGTATATCTTTAGAGTGCTGTTGTAATTCCAAATCAATTCCCACTGTTTACTCAAATGCAAAATTCACTCAAGCTTCAAAGTCCACTTCCAATTCTGCCTTGAACACAATAATTCCATTACTGTCGAGAGCTGTCAGTGTTGGACAAGTCCTCAAGGTGAGATCTCCAATCACAAGCCAAGCACCTGGAGATTCTTCTACCACCAGAAGCAAACCTGAATGTGGTGGCCAACTGATTTTAATGCATTGTCTCCTTGTTTTCCCTTTGGTTGTCTTTTTGCTTTTTTCCAGTCTTTTTATTTTGTAGTTTTTGCCTGGCTGTGAAATTTCATCATATTCTATTGGTATTGGTATTGGTTTATTATTGTCACTTGTACTGAGGTACAGTGAAAAACTTGTCTTACAAACCGATCTTACAGGTCAATTCATTACACAGTGCAGTTAAATCAAGTTAGTACTGAGTGCATTGATGTAGTACAGGTAAAAAGAATAACAGTACAGAGTGTCACAGCTACAGAGAAAGTGCAGTGCAATAAGGTGCAAGGTCACAACAAGGTAGATCGTGAGGTCATGAGGTCATAGGTCATAGTCCATCTTACTGTATAAGGGAACTGTTCAATAGTCTTATCACAGTGGCGTAGAAGCTGTCCTTATGTCTGGTGGTACGTGCCCTCAGGCACCTGTATCTTCTACCCAATGGAAGAGTAGAAAGAGACAGCTGAGGAGACAAGGCTATGGCCAGCATGCATAATAGTAGTAAAAGCCCTTTGTCTTCATTCAAGGGAACATGTCAATGTGCAACTGACCATGCTTCTTTAACGCAGATCTTTTTGATCCAGTCTTGTATCTCCTTGGGTGGTTTGATGGCAAATTTTATTAGATAATACTCTTGCAAAGTGTCTTGTAAAGTGATATTAAGTGAACATCATGTATGTTAAAGACACGATATAAATACAACCTGTTTTTTTGTTATGTTTTCATCCACTGTGGACCAAGGTGAGAGGAACCATGGTTACATTTTTAAGCTCATTTTATTGTGGATGTCGTGGAAGGCGGAGTTTAAACATGTCATCGGATTTATACAAAAATCTCCGAATACTAGCCTTGGCATGTGGCCATTATCCACCAATAGAGGATAGATATAATGTGGCAGTTCAACCATTCCCAGGAAATGGGTTGGCCATTTAAATGCAGCATTCTATGCCAGTAAATTAAAATACATAGTGATGCTTGGTGAAACGACTTCAGAGACCATCTCATTTCCGTCTGTGCCAGCCTTTACTGATACAGGCCATGGGGAATTGGGACATGACGAGGATCATGGGGTCAGTGGCAAGTATGGTTGCCACAACTCTACCCAGCACACTTGTAGCTTCACTGGAACATATTTAGGGTGTTACAAAAGTGGACATATCATCAACCATTATCAAGTTTTCAAGACAAGTCTGAATTATGTGCTTGAAAGAATGGCAAGGAAGAATGGCAATATAATAACAGCTGGGTGTTGCACTTCACTTTCAAAATTCGATTTTATTGATTTCAATGGAACCAGATTTTGGAAGCAGAGTTCAAACACACAATCCTATATCGTATGGTTAATGCAAGTTTTATGACTTAACTGGTTACTTTCCAGATCATTAAGAGGATGAGCAGTTCAGAATCTCACCCACTGCTTTTCATTCCCCACTGGACCATTAAAGCAACCATTGACTTGGCCACATTGCAACATAGAATGCTTAGGCTGATCGCAGGTCTGTTTCATTCTGAGAAAGTAGGGAAAAGTGCTTCTTGCTTTGAATCGCACAAGGTTTCACAAGCTGCGAGTATTAAGCCCAATAATTATCAGTGAGTTTTCCCATTGTCTCCACTCTTCTGCAACCTTGTAGATGAGAAACTGCAGCTGTCAGTACAATGGACTAGTGCACTTGAATATTTTTATTTTATTCTGGCCAAAACTGTCAAGATCAACACTGAACAGGTAATTAGGTGATAGTTACTGGGGAGGTGACAGTGAGCCATCTTTATGAAACTTGCAGTATTTGTAGTGAAGGTTCCAAGTGTTAGTACAACAGAGAGACTTGCTGGGAAATTAAGAGGGTGGTTAATTGCTATGGATCTGGAGTCACATACAGGCCAGTCTAGGTAAAGACTGGGGATTTTATTCCCTGAAGGACATTACAACAAACTGACAGTTTCTTGATCACCATTTTGGACACCGTTTTTTTAAATTCCACATTATTTAATTAACTGAATTTAAATTGCCCAGTAACTCTGGAGGGATTTGAACTCTTGGTTTTGGACCTTTTTGACTTCTTGAATACTAGTCCAGACATTTAACCACAACACTACCATTCCCGATTGGGGAGGGTGGAGGGCTTTGGGTGGTTGATAAGTTTTTATTTAAAGTAACCTCTCTCTGTTCATGGATCAGTGCCATTAACAGCTGTCTGCTATCACCTGCCAGAAAGATTAAACCTGACCAGCTTGTGAAGGTCCTAAATTGCTGAAGAGATAATCCATCCTTGCCTGACTAGAATGGTCGAGACGCTACTGGGCAGCATGCTTGCTTCTGTTGAAGGTTTTAATATTATTAGGCAAACTACTGTTTGCAGTTTATTTAAGTGTTGAGCAATTCCTAATGGAGCCATCAGACCTTGCTCATTGGCTAATGGTTTAATTAGGCACATCTGCTTGATTGTGAGGAGAGACTGTCCCTGTTCTGATGCCGGTGAGAATGTAATTTGTCATCCTGGAAGCTGATGACTGGCAAGCGAGTGACTCCAAGCCCAAGAAGAGCACCAGCAATCTGTCTTGCAACATAATGGCTGCATGCCATGGAAGTGCTACAGTGCATCAGCACAGCATATTAAGTCGGAAATTTCCTCAGCCCTTCATATCCTTCAGACAACCTCCCCTGGCAAACACGTCAATTATTCCTTTTAATCCTGATTTGAAAATGTGTTAGATTTCTGGTATTTTTTTTCCTTTTAATATCTTGGGTCAATAAATTTTATGTTCTGAGAGAAGGACTTTTTTGTTCCTAAATATCAAGTTCAGTGTAGCAGTTAGCATAACACTTTACAGCGCCAGCGACCCCGGTTCAATTCCAGCCGCTGTCTGTAAGGAGTTTGTACGTTCTCCCCGTGACTGCGTGGGTTTCCTCTGGGTGCTCCGGTTTCCTCCCACACTCCAAAGACATACGGGTTAGGAAGTTGAGGGCACTGGAAGCGTGGGTTAGGTTATGTTGGCACTGGAAGCGTGGCGACACTTGCAGGCTGCCCCCAGAATACTACGTAAAAGATGCATTTCACTATGTGTTTCGATGTACATGTGATCAATAAAGATATCTTATCTTATCTTACAGTATGTTAAAGAAAAGTATCTCACTTTATATCTTTCTTAATCATGATTGGTTCACTGACCAGACCCATCGAAGATGCTCCCATCCCACCTCAAAAGAAAGGAATGATCTGTAACTGGAAGGGTTCAACAAACTTCTGGGGGAATCTCCCACACGCAACTGTGAACAGAACATTTTCTCTATTTAAAAGACAGAACTGAGCACAAAGCACAAAAGGAAGTGTATCTGTTTTTATAAAAAAAGCAAACAAGATGCTGGAGGAACTCAGAAGGCCAGTAAGCATCCGTGGAGAAAAACAGAAGGTCAATGTTTCGGGTCAGGGCCCGTCCTGACTTGAAACGCTGACCGTCTGCTTTTCTCCGCAGATGCTGCCCAGCCTGCTGAGTTCCTCCAGCATCTTGTTGTTTTTTTCAGCCAAATTTCAGCATCTGCAGTCCTTTGTTTCTCCTGTGTGTATTTTTAGTTGAGTTTAATTGAGAGTATTCATGGAGTTATTGATATTGCTGTGGAAACCTGTTTAACAAAATAAAACTGTTCATGTTTGACAAATATGTGTGAGACAATCAATAAACTCTGCAGAACAGAGGGAGGACATTTGGGCCATTACGTTGTGCTCTGTGAATGAGCCATCTGCTTTGCCTGTGTTCATGGCCATTTGTTGTGCCCTTTCAAATTCGGCTTCTTTAATTCCTATTTTGTATTTACCTCCATCATTGTGTTTAGAAGTCCATTCCATACTTAATCCACTAGATGAAGCTAATTCTTCCATTTTAACTGATTTTAGTTGAGCCCTCTAATTATCAACTTACTAATGCTTTAAGGGTTATGGGAAAAGGCAGGTAGGTGGATCTGAGTCCATGGCTAGATCAGCCATGATCTTATTGAATGGCAGAGCAGGCTCGATGGACCAGATGGGCTACTCCTATTTCTTATATTTCCCTTAGATTAAACCTGTTCAAGAGAAAAGGTGAGTATAATAAGCATATAATCTATAATATTTTGATTATGTCCATGTAATCAAGAGACATTGGGTTAGTCCAGGCAAGTGGTGTTGAAGTAAAAGATCAGCCATGGTCTTATTGAAAGGCAGAGCAGGGAAGAAGGGCCAAGTGTGCCACTTCTGCTTCTATTGCTTGTGCTTTAGTATTAAAGACCATGCCAGCTTTGAAATAGACAGATCTATTGCAAATAATTGTACACATAATCAAACATTATTGTTGGTTTGGATCGATTGTGAAAACACTTCAGGTGATGTATATAGTGTATATAGTCATATACATTGCCATGTTTTTTACCTGATTCAATTCTAATTGTATTTTGGATGGGGAACATCCATTTAAATGCAATTTAACTGTGAGGGTTGGACTCTGTTAGGCCTGACTGGTGAGTGGACACTTAACCCTAGTCTTAAGTGACTCATTGACTTTCTTGGAATGCATTTTGGAAGTAGAGTTAATCACAGTAACACAACTATATGGTATGTTTAGCACTACAGACTGTAATGCCTTCACAAAGCACTTATGTACAGTATGTGTGTTCATGTTTATATCCCAAGGGTATTGATTTATTTTACAAGATAGGACATTGAAACCATTTACAAATTGAGACCTCAAGATGGTTGAATTAATGTTCCAGATAGTAAAAAAGCAGATATATGACTTTGTGGGAAGAGAAACAGAGTCAACATTTCAGGTCAAAGACCATTCATCAGAACAAAGGGTCTTCTCTTCTGTTCTGACAAAGGGTCTTCGACCAGAAGCGTTAACTCTGTTTTCCTTCCCAAAGATGCTGCCTAACCTGCTGAGTATTTTCCGTTTGATTCCATTTAGATTCCCAGCATCTGCAGCTTTTTTTTTGTTGATTTTCACATCACTTGGTTTTCACACCACCATATGAATACACACACTGAATCAGAGTTCACAGCATCTTCATCCTTAAAGGTACACTGCACCAATAGAGGGTGAATTTCTAGGCAAGTATGCTTCCATTTCCAAACAACCCAGGAATGCTCATACTCAGCAGATCCTGATTGTTTTTTTATATATTGGCCTGGATGTTGACTTCGAAGCAAGGTGTTGACTTCAAAGAAATCTCCTCGCAAAGATCTGTCATTCTCTGGTGTGGATTTCCCCTTTCACAAGGTCAGTTTTATTCTGGCACTAGTCATAGGGGATCTCTGAGATCCTGAAATGGTGAGCTTATCAAGCAATCAGCAAGACATTCTCAAGGACAAAAAAAAACACAAAATATAATGCTCTGTAGCTTTTAACTTTGTAAGCATTTTACTAACATCAAAATAATCAGACATCGAACATTTTCAAAAGATATTTCAAAATTCTATATTTTTGAAAAATGTTTACTCTGAAGGAATTAGACTCCACAGTTAAAATAAGCTTTTCCAAGGTCAAATTTGTTCAGCTGTAACTATAACCAATTTAAAAATTAATTTACATCTCATTCTTTAAAGCTTATTTTTTTGTTCATTTAAAAAACATTCCTGTCAATTCACTAATTTTAAATAAAAACATCCCATTGCCAGGGCTACATAATGTACCCTAGGATGAGCAATATTTGGAGTTCTATGAGTTCCTTTGTACTCGCAGTCTCCAGAATCTGTTGCCAAGTACTCTTAGGTAACAATGGCTATTGCCTGACTTCTCACTGAAAGTTCAGCTGCAAAATCCAGTCCATTGTGTTTACTCTGTTCCTAATAAAAGCATTAATGGACGGTCACCTTCAAGTCCAAGACTTTCTCCAACCATTGAGTCGACTGACCTTGTCCTTGGGGAGATGAATTTCACTTGGCATTGTATCAGTATTGGTTATAGCTAGTTCATTCATCAGAGGATGAACTTCCACCTATACCATGAAGGTACTATACAGTAGCATGCTCCCACATAATATTGGTTTGAAATTAAGGCAGTGTAGTCCATTGGCTGACTCTCTCTGATCTTCTATTAACCAGCCTACTTTCAATTCCCCACTGCACTATACATGGCAACACTTGAGTATTTAAATAGAAATTTACAGAGCATAATGTTGGTTCCACTATAAATCGGCAAGCAATTTGTCATGACAAATGATTTGTTATCATTGAGAACAGTTAGAAAGCCACCATTTTTATTGCCTATGGGACGTTTTACTGCAGGATCCCTGAATGTAGAGCAAATTGCACAACACTCTGCAATTTTTGGATTCTGTTCTTTTGCAAATGCACTGCCACAGCAAAGGGGGTTTTGCAGTGATTCAGTCCTCTAATGTTTGTTCTAGGTGAATTATAGAACCAAGTTGTTTTCATACGTTGCTGTTGGAAACCTTCCTTTGTGTTTCATTAAGATTTTTATTCAACCGCTTGCCGTATTTAACAACTAATCCATAACTGCTCCATAGTTCTTTCGAGTACATATGGCAGATTGGGTGTAAAAAAATAAGCTGTTAGTTCTGGCAATCTCTCTCTCTCTCTCTCTCTCTTACATATTGAAATAAATTTTCTGCTTCAGGAAAAATAGATAAAATATTGTTTGTACAAAATAACTACTTCTTTAAAGCTGTCATCCCATTGTGTTTACCACAACAATTTTGGTTTGCATGAGAAGTGATCAGTTCTGATGAAAGATCATCAAAGTGACACCTTAACTCAGTTCTTCTTTCCACAGATATTGTCTGGTTTGAGTGTTTACAGTATTTGATTTTATTTCATATTTCTGGAATCTGCAGTGTTTTACTTCAGTTCATATCTCAAAGTTGCAGCATTGTCTTTTTCTTTTATTCTTTCTCTTTTCTCCTCTGCTTTCATTAGCCTCTTTCTGCTTGTATCTCCTCCATATAGATCAGCCTTCAGCACTCTCCTTCAGCCAACACCATCCTCCACTTGTATTGTTCAGTCTCTCAAAGTCAAAGTCAGGGTTATTGTCATCTGCATAAATACGTATGCACAGGTGCAATGAAAAACTTACTTGCAGCAGCATCACGGGCACGTAGCATCAGATAAGCAACATTCACAAGAAAGATATAAATTAAACATAAATCAAACACAAGGTTTACAAGAAATAACACAATTAGAAAACAAAATAACGTCCATTTTAGTGCAAAGTGCTTATAATGTTGCTAAACTGTAGTGATTAGAGTTTTGCAGGTTGGTCCAAGAAACAAATAGTTGAAGAGAAGTAGCTGTTCTTGAACCTGGTGGTGTGGGACTTCAGGCTTCTGTACCTCCTGCCTGATGGCAGCTGTGAGAAGATGGCATGGCCCGGATGGTGGGGATCTTTGATGATGGATGTTGCCTTCTTGAGGCAGCGCCTCCTGTAGATACTACTGATGGTGGGGAAGGATATGCCCATGATGTATTGGGCTGAGTTCACTACTCTCTGCAGCTTCTTGCGTTCCTGCACATTCAAATTGCTGTACAAAGCTATGACACAACCAGTCAGGATACTTTCAACAGTACATCTGTAAGGAAGTTTGTTAGAGTGTTTGGTGACAAGTTGAAACTCCTTAACTTCCTATAGAAGTAAAGACGCTGGCATGCCTTCCTTGTGATTCCTGAATAACTCTCCTGAATAATACTCCTTCACCCAACCACTGACCTTTCTTTTGTCTGCTCCACCCCCTCCTTCTCCACAACTTAAATATGTTTGACTTCCAATCTTTTCAGATCTGACACAAGGTCATCAGCCTGAAATGTTAACTCTGTATCTCTCTGCACAGATGCCACCTGATCTGTTGAGTATTTGCAGCATGTTCTGTTTTTAGACAATGTGATATGTGGCTATCTCTTCTCTTGTTCCCTTGTATAAACCACACACACCCTTTATGAGATCCATGAGCTTTATGTGGATCAGTCTGTACCCTCAGTAATGGACCTTGTTAGAGATGTCTAACCTACTGAGCACACATTATACACAGCAAACCATGCACAAAAGCCTTTTGTCCAGAAGTGTTGCTAACCTTTGCAGAGTGGAGCTCCCTGAGTGTTGTGCAGAAGGTTAGAGGATTGCCAAGGAAACAAGGGCTGAGAGAAGAGCTGTGGTTTGTTTTGAGAAGTGTCTGTCTGCTTCATTGGGGAGAAGATCAGCAGGGGATATGATCAGGAGGGACAGAAGAAACTGGCAATGGGAGGGAGGAGGTAAGGAGGTGGGGTATCAGAGATCACTGGAAAAAGAATCCACCTGAATAAAAGGTGGAGAACCTGATCTCTCCATCAGGAGCCAGGAAAGGATGAGTTGGGTTAAATAATATCAGAGTAATCCTCAGCTCTCCAATTAAAGCCTGTTTCTATGTGCAAGACCTGTGGCATTTGGTTGCCTTTTGTGTGCAGTACAATTTAGCTCTCGTGGCATCAAAGAGGGTATTACTCTTGGACGTCACTGCACATTGTGTCAGTGACCTTTGTACACATGCACATCAAACACATGGAGGACCTAGAACAAAAACCAATGGATAAAATTCCACTGTTATGCATGAAAATGTTACTGTGCGAGAAAATTTCTAGGCCCTTTCCTCTCACCAGGGAAGGCTGAAATTGCTACTCTTGGATGTTCAATTGAATGTGATTTCCCTATTACTCTGGTTAATCAGACTGTGAGCAAGTCGTTTTTATTAAAAAATAACATCCCTGTGGTAGTTAACTTGTCAAATCATTCATTAATGTTTCTGAGGCAAGGAATGTCATAATGTGAAAGGAGTGCTGACCGAAGCACAATTGCAAAAATAGGCTGACACTGAAGTTAACAATTTTTAATATAGACCACGTCCAGGGACTGCATTGAATGACCTTTGGGGAAGGTTTTGCAGGTAAAGATTCGGCATGGCCATAAATCAATCTTTTTTACACCTGTCAAGCTTCAGCATTGAACAGGAGCCTGCTACATGCAAGTAGCCGTGGCTTGGAGCAACTCTGCCTGCAGGCTTTTTCCATATATCAGATTTCACTCTTCTTGTGGATGAACAAGAAAATACACAGTTGACAGATTCTTCTGAGAGCAATTACTTTCTACATTTTACAATATTTTGCAATATGTTTTCCTCACTGCTCTGAGCATTTGCAGGAAAATAGCAAGCTGGTCTGGTTCAATTTTTGTCTAAACAGAATTAATAAAAACCTATCAATCTTGAAGCGGAATGGCAATCCATGCTGATGCAGTGCCCTCGACATGAATGTAGCAGGTAATGTAAAAGCCAAGCTATCTCCACGCCACATTAAACAAAAGACCCCATGATGCTGATCCAAAGCCACAAAGGCCTTGAAATCATGCTGTGTGACACTGGTGTACAAATGCTTAATGCGTTCATGTGATATTATTTCCTCTATTTTAACTGAGGATTTAACCTTTAGGGTAGTGATCCATCTACAGTCCTCTGCACTAACTGCTCAGTACTGTGGTGGTGAGGCCTAGGGTGATAGACTTGCAATAGACTTCCAGCGCATCCGTACTTCCGTGTTGCAACGTGCAGGTTTGGACATCTGGAAGACACTGAGATGCCCATTGCAGCGAGCTGTATTTCTCTTCAGAGCCATGGCCAGCCACCAGTAGTAGTTTCATGCACTCCAAGATCCCTGCTAGTTCTACGTCTTGCATCTTGACCATCTCCAGTTTTAATCATGCCACTTGGTAAACATATCCACAGTTTCCAAGGCCAGTAGTTCTGGAGCAAGAAAAATAAAACTGCTGGAGGAACTCACCAGGTCAGGCAGCGTCTGGGGAGGGAAACGGATTGTCGACGTTTCAGGTTGAGACCCTTCATCTGGACTGAAAGATAGTGGGGAGATAACCAGTAAGAAGAGGTGAGGGGGAGGGGTGGAGCAAAAGCTGGTAAGCGATAGATGGATCCAGGTGAGGAGGGGTGATAAGTAGGTGGAGGAGGGAAGAGTAGAAATAGCTGTCAAGGCTTTGGGGTGATAGGTGGAGGCGGCAAAGAGCTGCAGCTGATGGAAGTAGTTTTGGAATTCCTTCCTTAAATATTTATTTCTATCCTCTTTCCTCCTTTAATCTACTCCAGTAAACTACCACTGGCCAAACTTTTGGTCACTTGCCCATTTCCGTTTAAGAGGCTTGGTATCAAATTTCCTATGGGTTGTTACTGAGAATAAAGGTGCTGTATAAATTCAAGTTTGCAGCTGTTCAAAGACAACACAAGCCAATTTTTGACAATCATTACTGTCATTTCAAACTTTGGCTTTAAGAAAGATGGAATTGACAAACCACTTTGGGTGGGTGCATAAAATGCAATTGTTTCAACAGTGAAAAGAATGAAGGATTATTTTAAAGTCAAGGTATTTGTTTTGGAATGTGAGCTCCTCAAAACCAGCAACTCAGATGAAGGGAATAGAGAAATAGGTGTATAAAATCATGAGGGGCACAGTTAGGGTGAATGCACAAAGTCTTTTTCCCAGGGTTGGGAAATCAAGAACCAGAGGGCATAGGTTTAGGGTGAGAGGGGAGAGATTTCATAGGAACCTGATGGACAACTTTTATGCCCAGAGGATGGTCCATATATGGGATGAGTTGCTAGAGGAAGTGGTTGAGGCAGGTACATTAACAACATTTAAAAGGCACTCGATCAGGTTTATGGATAGGAAAGGTTTCAACGGATATGGGACAAATGCAGGTGAATGGGACTATCTTAGATGGGCATCTTGGTTGGCATGGACTGGGTGGGGCAAAGGTCCTGTTTCCATGCTATATGACACTATGACTTAAGACTCAATAAAATGTTTAGGATGATAAATATTGTAGCAGAATTATCCTTAAATTTCTCAATAACTGATTTCAGTAAGGTGCATGTGTCATGGTTCCGAGTACTGGCCTCGATTCGGCTCCATTAATGATGTCTTGTTGGGTAGCACATGGATTCCCTGCATGACTAATTGCATAACAACACACACCTGAGCCCCATCAGGGGCCTAGCATAAGTACCTGGGTTTCTATAGCACTAGTTGCTAGAGTATTGGCCAACTTTTGGGTATATTTTGTCTTCTGGCTGCTTAGAGTTGGCAGCTCTAGGGTAGGGCAGTCCTGGTTTCACTGTTCCTCTTAGGATATCCAGTTTTTTGTTTTGGGACTCCACCTCAGATCTCTGAGGCAGGATTCCTTCCAGTTGCCTGTGTCTGGTTTGGAGGAAGCATCCTGACTCCAGTCTCATACCGGCGTGCCACATTTGGATTCTCTGTGAGCTTGCTCTTTGCTCAACATTGTGACAGCATAGTTTTCTCACTTGCTTTGAGTACTTAAAAGCCAAATCCACAATCTAGGCCCTTGTGCTAGTTACACAGTGCATTTGCTCAAAGTCCAAGTGGGATATGTCTATTGGCAACAGGTCATGTGTCCCAATGCCCAATTCCATATCCAAGCACAAGCCAATTTGTTATGCATGTCACTCTTTACAGTTGAATGAAAAGATGGGTTCTAACAGGGGAGGGTTACAATACATTGTCTTTGTTCATGTCTCCATAGAATAGCTCTTGTACAGAGACAAAAATTGAAAATCAATAATGTAAGCAACAAGCAAGGAGAACACTCCCAGGGTCAATATCTTGTGTTGTAGCTCTACTGCCAATGTCAAAGAGATGTATATTCCCACTTAGTCTGTTTCCTCACAGATTGTGGATGTCATTGTTAAGGTCAGAACAGATCCTTACCTTAATCAAAGTTACATGCAAAGCTATTTCAGAAGGCAGTTAATAGTAAACCACATTGATAGGTCTGGAGTCACCTGTAGACTAGATTGGATGAGATCAGCAGGTATCCTTTCCTAAAGAACATTAGTGAATCATTCCCATGGTTTCATGATCATTGTTACTCATGAGTTGCAATGTTATTTAATTACTTGAATTTAAATTCCCCAGCTGTTGAGATAGGTTTTAAACTCCTATCTCCAGACCAATAGCCTAGGTCTCTGAATACAAATCCAGTGATTTAGTCACCAGGTTACCGCACCTACTTTGTAAATGGTAGCTATAGGGTCATGGAGTCATACAGCACAGAAACAGGCCCTTCAGCCCAACTGGTCCATGCCGACCAAGATTCCCATCTAAGCTGGTCCCATTTGGCTCATATCCCTTTAATCCTTTCCTATCCATGTACCTGTCCGAATGTCTTTTAAAGGTTGCTAATGTACCTGCTGCAACCACTTCCTCTGGTAGCTCATTGCATATACTGACCACCCTCTGGGTGAAAAGTTGCCCCTCAGGTTTCTATTAACTCTCTTCTCCACCCCCCCCCCCCCACCTTAATCCTATCCGTCTCATTCTTGATTCCCCAACCTTGGGGGCAAAAAGACTGTGCATTGACTCCATCTATGCCCCTCATGATTTTATACAGTTCTGCAGGAGAAAGTCCTGCTGGTGAGCCATTCCAGTTGCAGATAAAAATGTGGAGGTCACAACAACTGAAAATGATATGAAGCAAATGTATTTATCAGAGCTCAGTCATTGATTTACTTGTTCCCTAAGTTATGTGCCCTTGTGACCGCAGCAGAGTTGACAAACGTCAATAATCTGCTGCAATCCTTTCATTAAACTTGCAATGATTTCTATACTTTTCAAAAAAAAAATCACTCTCTGAACTTGGTTCCACATTCTGCCTAGAGACACTATTCATGCAGTGGTCTTGAAAGTATTTCTTCCTCTAAGAACAAGGAAACATACGAATTAGGAAGAGGAGTAGCTCACTTGACCCCTCAAGCCTGTTCTTCCATTCAATAAGATGATGGCCAATCTAACTGTAGCCTCAATTCCACCTTCCTCACTACTCCTGGTAACCTTTCATGCTTCCCCCCACCCCTTGTTTATCAAGAACCTATCTACATCTGCCTTAAAGATGTCCAAAGGTTCTACTTCCTTTGAAAAAAGGAGTTCCAAAGAGTGTTAATGAGGCTGGGACATACACCATGTACGTTAGGCTCCTAGGAAGTATTGAGGAACGAGGTACCTTGGTGTACAAGTCCAAAGATCCTTGAAGGTGGCAGTGCAGGTAGATAATGAGGTTAAAAAAGCATATAGGATACTGGTCTTCATTAGTTGGGGCACTGAATACAAGAGCAGGGTGGTGGTCAGACCTCGGCTATTGTACTGCATGCAGTTCTGGTCACCAGACCATCGGGAAGATGTGACAGTGCTGGAAAAGGTGCAGAAGAGACTCGCCAGGATGGAGCATTTCAGTTACAAGGAGAGGCTGGGTCTGTTTTCCCTGAAGCGGACGATGTTAAGAGGGAACATGATTGAGGTATACTAAATTGAGGGGTAAAGATAAGAAATCTTTCCCCATCTGAGAGGCAGATGAAACAAGAGGACATAGATTTAGGTTGAGGGGTAAGAGCTTTAGAGGGGATCCAACAGGGACCTTCTTCACCCAGAGAGTGGTTAGTACATGGAATGCACTGCCTGAGAGAGTGGTGGAAGTAGTGTCACCATTTAATAAGTATCTTGACAAGCACGAATCGCCTAGGCATAGAAGGCAAAGGGCCAAGTGCTGGAAGATGAGATTAGTACGGAGGCAGGCATGGAAGTGGTGGCCAAATGGCCTGTTTCCATGCTATATGATTTTGACTCTTGATCTTCTAAAAGAACAAATTGTCTCATCTCTAGTCTGATGGCTACTTCTACATTCAACCATAGAAGGAAACATTCACTCCATGTCCACCCCATCAAGTCCCTTCAATCTTGTCAGTGGCCTCTCTCCGAATGATGTCTTTTCTTTCATGTGATCCCTCTCCTCCAGACAAATAACACATGCAAACATGGTGTGGTCCTTTAAGCCGCACTGAAGGACCCCCTTTGATATCCTGCTGCTTCCACAGAGATGTCATTGCTAACACTCCTGTTTAAAATCTCATCCAAATGATCTTGCAATGCTGGCAAATTCAAGAGAAATTATTGGTGATAACTGACTCTTCACAAGTCCATGCTTCTATCCTTGATCACCTGATACTGTTTAATGTACTAAGTTACTCTGTTTCTGGTGCATTCCTATACCTTCCACACAATTGGTTTCAGGTACCAGGTTCACTGCAGATTCACAAATGCAAATCCCACTCGCTTGTTGGAAGACTCCCAGGTGATGTGACTGGCATAACTTCCATGCTAATAGGTTAATTGTCTATGGTAATTTACCCCTTGTGAGAGAAAATGAAGTTGCAGGGTTACAGGGAAATAATGTTGATCTTGTCGATGCTCCATAGAAAGCATCCTATCCGGATGCATCATGGCTTGGTATGGCAACTGCTCTGCCCATGACTGCAAGTAACTGCAGACAGTTGTGGACGCAGCTCAGCACATCACAGAAACCAGCCTCCCCTCCATGGACTCTGTCAACACTTCAGTAAAGCAGCCAGCACAATCAAAGACCCCACCCACCCCGAACATTCTCTTTCATCCCCCCTCCCATTGGGCAGAAGGTACAAAAGTCTAAAAGCACATACCACCAGGCTCAGGAACAGTTTCTATCTCGCTGTTATAAGACTACTGAATGGTCGCCTAGTATAATAAGATGGAGTTACGACCTCAGAATCTACCTCAGCATGACCTTGCACCTTTTTGTCTGCCTGCACTGCACTTTCTCTGTAACTGTAACACTTTACTCTGCATTCTGTTATTGTTTTCCCTTGTACTACCTCAATGCACTGTTGTAATGAAATGATCTGTAAGGATGACATGCAAGACAAGTTTTTCACTGTACCTCAGTACATGTGACAATAATAAACTAATTTACCAAATAAGAAGGGAATGCAATTTAGAAGTTGCACTGCAAGGAGCTGGAATGGATCTGATGGGATGAGTGTCCTCCTGTATTAAGTAAGAGTATTGGGACATCTTAAAACATGGGCATATATTGTGGGCATAACTGTTGGCATGTTATACTGAGAGGCAGGCAGGTACAATGGCACCTTCCTATTTCCTTCATTCAGGCAGTGTACTAATCAGATGGAACACTATCAACAACCTTACGTTGACTTGAATGCCTTAAGATTAGCAGCAGGCATGCCTTGTCATCAGCTGGCCTATAACCAGCTGACCTATCTTCATTGAAAGAAATACCAACTGCAAGGCAGGGCAGTATGTCTGAATTAATTAATACTAGCTTCAAAGATAAATTTGTTTCTTCAACATGAGATCCAACTACCAGTCAAAAGGATTCTGCTTCAACTGTGTACAGATTAAGCACCATATATTACATCCAAGTCTGCAAAGATTGGCATTGGCTCCCCGCTCTGGTTTAGTAAAAGATGTGCTGTGATGTTTTCCAAGGCTTTTTTTTTAAGTGATAACTGGAGAAGATAAGGGAACTAAGGAAGAGAGGTCTAACTTCTCATGGGTCTCGATGTGGAAAGTTAGCTCCATGCCAGTTTGGGTCTTCGGAGAGTTTCTCTGAAATGGACAAATCTGGTTTCACTATTCAGGTTTCAACCTCTATCTAGGAATCGCCCTGCTTCATGTTATATCTATGCAGCCTGCCATTGATAGTACTTGCCCATGCTCTGGGTGAGATAGGCAGGCAACAGAGAAGTATGACTTCTTTCTTCTATACTTGGTTGTGGTCCAAAGCCATGGAGAACTTTCACAACCCTGAGGCCAATATTCCTAGACTGTAGACCAACATATGCCATCTTTGGCTATACAGTTTTGAAAGCTCAGAAGCTCATCCGATTTGTGTTCAGATCTCCATTTTGTTGTTTCCCAATTGTGGTTCAATACATAGGCATGGAAGTTAGAGTCTCGCTGTAGAGTGAGCAGGAGATGGCCAGTTATTCCGTGTGGAACTGCTGGCTATAGGTATAAAGAATATGTGTTTAGTGAGTTTTTAAAATTAAAAAAAAATTTTTTTTAAATTTTATTTACAGCATGGTAACAGGCCCTTCTGGTCCAACAAGTCCGCGCCGTCCATTTTAAACCCAAATTAACCTACCCGTACGTCTTTGCAATGTGGGAGGAAACCCACGCAGACATGGGAGAACGTACAAACTCCTTACACACAGCGACGGGAATCAAACCCCGATTGCTGGCGCTGTAATAGCGTTGCACTAACCGCTATTAATCTCTAAGCAAGTCCATTGGAAATTCTTGTGAGACGCAACAAGCTAAAACTACGTGACAAGCCCTTGAATAATGTTGCTAACTCACAGAGCAGCTCGTCAGATGACTTGCTCCTTAAAGGAGTGACAACTTTAAAACATTATTGTTCAGAACCTACATTAAATACATTCCAATGGCTGAAATCTTTATCTTCATCACATGGGAAACTGGGGGGATTAGCTGGGAACCCATGGAGTAAAAATTGATTCTGCTGCAGTGTCCTGGTCAGAGTTGTCACTTGGAACTTCATTTCCAGTATATGGAACTAAAGAACAACGCTGAGCATTGGGCAACACCAGGGCTCTTCAACTGAACAAAGCAAAGCATGAAAGAAGGAATGTCTTTCAACCTTTCCAGCTTTCTTATTCACCAGGCCCTGTGCAGTCTTTCCGAGTGTAGACTCTGTTCCACCCATTTACTCTCCCCGAGGTAAAATTCTCCCAGAGTATTCCCTAAGCTCAAAGGTAATCTTGTGAATCATGTAATTCATGTTGTGTATGGTCCCAACATTTTAAAATATGTCAGAGGCTGAAAAATGATGCAAAGCTTATGTGCAAGAAATTTTGGCTACAAGGGTCAAAGAAATTACCGTGCAACATTGCATGGTTTTTCTTCGGAGTTTGGTCCAAGAACTTTCTTGGCCTAGTTTAGTTTCAGACCTGTTTGATTAACGCTGTTGAGTTTGTGCTGAAACCTTTATACCTTCAGGATTCACACATAGCATTGAAAAATAACAGTGTCTTCTAATATTGTAAAGTGCTTGCATTCTTTAGTCTCTCTTTAGTTACATCTGGCAATGTTTTTCTGACTTCAATTCATGTTCAGCAAATTTGTGTGTATTGGTTTATTTTTAGAAAGTCTTAAAAACACAAGTAAATTGGCAATAATAACACATGCATGTTCAAGATAATATTCACAGTAATATTTGCTTCAGTCTTTTGGGTCATCACATAACACCATTGGCCAGCGCATCCCACAAACAAACGGGACTGGTCTTTGGCCTTTATGAGCATTTTGAAAACCATGTGCAGATTTCTTAAGACAGAATGAATGAAAATGTAAATTCTACTTGGTGACATTTATTTCTATCATGGAGATTTAACAATGGAAAAATGAAATTAAAATGGACTTTTCGAAGAAAGCCTTGGGTGTGAATTTTTTTGTTTTTATCATTCAAGAACAAAAATTTCAATGATTTTTAACATTGTCACTGTCCTATGGCTTTGCAGAAATCACTGTGAATCTTCAACATGTACATTGATATGAGGTACATCTTAAAGGGAACTGTAGAAATCTAACGATAAAAAGATGATTTAAGATAAGATTTCTTTATTAGTCAAATGTACATCGAAACACACAGTGAAATGCATCTTTTCATAGAATGTTCTGGGGGCAGCCCGCAAGTGTCACCATGTTTCCGGCACCAACATAGCATGCTCACAACTCCTTTGGAATGTGGGCGGAAACTGGAGCACCCAGAGGAAATCCATGCAGACACAAGGAGAACATACAGACTCCTTACAGAGAGCGGAAGGAATTGAACCCGGGTCGCTGGCGCTTTAATAGTGTTACGCTAACCGCTACCCTACCGTGCCTGCACTCAGTGGTCACTTTCACCACACGTCCATCTAACCAGAGCTGCCACTGTCAACTTTAAAATTCTTCACTGTGAGCTTTGAAGGGCAGAAAGTGATTTGATGAAGGCAGCTTGTATAAACCCAGCTTGAATATCCTTGAGTTGGATCTGTGCTTTACAACATTAAAAGCTTTCTCTAGGGTAGATACAAAGGAACTACTTCTCAGATAGAAGAAATCAAGGAAACCGAATCTTTAAATTAGAACTGGACCATTTAGAAGGAAGTTAACAGATATTTGAACTACAAGGGAGTCAGTCGGTATCAGGAGAGATGTGGAGGGAAGTGATTGGGGCTAAAATTGATCAGCCATAATCTTATTGAATGGTAGAGCACTCTCGAGGGGCTGATTAGCCTACTCTTGTTCTTCCTTATATTCTTGCTTTCTAATGAAATCAGAAAGGGAGTTTTTTGTCGGTCAAAGTGCAGGAGAAATTTGAAGTTCTCTTCTCCAAAAGACTGCAACTGCCAAGGTGATTGCAGATTGAGAGTGATGGATGTTTAATCAGCAAAGGCCAGGAAGGGACAAGAGAACAGGTGGAAAAATACTGTTGAGAAACAGATCAGACATAATCAACTTAAAAGGGAGAGCAGGCTCAAGGGGTTAAATGGTCTGCTCCAATTCCTGTGCCCTCTATTGTTCGGACCTCTTCTGTATACCACACGCATAGACTGATAAGGCCTATTCTGTCTCACTCTTTATCAACCACTATTCAGAATTGGAAATGTACTTGCTTCTGTTGTTTTTATTTCCTGTCCTGTGATATTTCAACTTTGCTTTTGAATCACAACCTTTCAGTGTGTTTCAATGTTGAGTTGCTAACTCCAGCATTTCTTTTAAGAGGGCCTTCTCACTGACAATATGTCCTTGCAGATGCTTAATTTGCACCACCCATCAAAATGGAAGTGGGTTCCTGGTGGAAACTGAGGGATAATCAGGGTTCCCCCTCCAAATTTTGATTGCTTATATGCTACAGTGGAAGGAGAGAGACCAGAACAAGAGAAGTGACCAGCTAGGCATTTTATTCACTAACAAGTCACAAAGTACAGATAACAAAAGAAGTCATACAGTGCAAGGTCCATTCAAGACTTTATTCTGATTAGTCCAGTGGATGGATCACGATAGTGGATTGCAGGAATGGAGGTAATGAAGACTGACAGCACCACTGATCCAGCCTCAGTGATACAGAGGCACAGATTTATGCCACAGATGAGGTTTGTAAACTCCACAGGATTGTCCAGAGCTTCCAGGAATTAAAGGTCAATGTCCCGCAAACTTGGAGAGAAATCTGTGAAAAGAGAAACAGAGTTAAAGTCTCATGTCAATGACCCTTCATCAGAATTCATTCTGATAAAAGGTCATCGGCCAGAAAAGTTAACTCCAATTCTCTCTCCACACATGCTTCCTCACCTGTTGTGTGTTTCCAGCATTTTCTGGTTTTCCAAATGCTTGGCTACAATGCGCACCATCTGCAAAATGCACTGCAGCTGCCTGCCTAGACTACTCTGACAGCAGTGCCCAAGCACACTACCTCTTTAACCATGTAGGGCAAGGGCAGCAGGGAAAACCACCATCTGCAGGTTGCCCACCAAGTCACACTCCATTCTGATTTGGAAATAAACAGAGAACATAGAACAGTACAACACAGTACAGGCCTTATGGCCCAAAATGTCGTGCCAAACTAATTAAGCCAATGACTCCTAATTAATCTAATCCCTCTTCCCTGCACATTGACCATATCCCTTCCTTCTCTACATATCCAAGTGTCTAAGAGTTTCTTACATGCTCCTGTGCTATCTGCCTCTACCACCACCCTTGGCAGCGCATTCCAGGTCCCCACCACTCTGCGTAAAAACAACCTTGCCTTGTACATCTCCTTTGTACTTTCCCCCTCTCACCTTAAATACATACCCTGTAGTATCAGACATTTCAATCCTGGGAAAAAGATCCTGGCTGTCAACTCTATCTATGCCTCGCATAATTTTATAAACTTCTATCAAATCACTCCTCAGCCTCCAATGGTCTAGATAAAACAGCCCCAGCTCGTCCAACCTCTCCTTGTATCACATGTCCTCCAAACCAGGCAGCATTCTGGCAAACCTTCACTGCACCCAAATGTATTGCCCTTTCTTCATTGTCACTGGGACTAAATCCCAGAACTCCACACATTCAATAGCATTCACGCGAAGGAATGTAGTGGCTTAAGAAGTTGGCACCACCATCTTCTCAAGGGGCAATTGCAAGTGGTCTTGTCCGTGATGCCTGCATCTTAATAAATAGTAAATATTAATACAGCCTGAGTATTCCCAGCACTTGGGGATACTTAAAAAAATGTTATTTCTTTATGCATCCTTATTTCCTTTGGATATTAAATGTTGCAAGACAAGAAAGAGAAAGTTTATGTTGCTGAGTTGTTGGATGAAAGCAAGAAATAGAATCCCATTCCAGTGCAGAGAGTTTTGGATGCTCCATGCGGGAGGGAGATGTGTTTTTGTACACCTCTGGTTTAATGTAAAGTCAGTGCCTTTTCTTTAAGTAAAGCACTTAAAAGCCATGTCCATGTGCCAAATGAGTTTGCAGACAATTCAAGGCACTTATTGTCGGAGTTGAATAAGTTCAAGGTGAATCAGAGCGTTGGGAAAGTGAAGGAGCTCGGGGGGGAATTTGAACCATCACTCCAACGGCTTTTACAAAATACAGAAATGTCAGGCTATTACATTAGACCACATGGCTAAGTCGGTATCAATAAGAAAATGTCAATCCTGCGCAGCGATCTCACTACCTTTCTGCTTAAAGATACAATGCATGCACTGGCTGGGATATTTAATTTAATCAATAATCTTTTAATTCTGTCTGGGGAACAATCTGGCATTTCCAGATATGTTATTAATTCAGGGAGAAGATCCCAAGCACATGAGGCAGTGCACTAGTACAGCTGAGAAGCTTTTTTTAAAGGAAGGAAGAGATAATTGGGAAAAATGTATTTATCGCGACAGTGCAAAATCCTTTTATTTGCAGGAGGAGTAAGGAAGCGTGCTACTTTTGGAGTCCTGGGAAAGAATGAGAAGGAGGAAGTGGTGGCCTCAAATTCCTGGATGAGAGGCAATGAGAGGCATAATTTGCACCAGGAGAGGGCTGGAATTTGGGAAGAATGTCCTTGCATCCTAATTCTGCCATACTCTGCCTGGCTGCTGAAGATTCTGTGAGTTAGATTGTTAAGGGAGATGCTGGGTGAATGGACATATACTTTACATGCACATTTAAGTTGAGGCGGAATGCTTGAGAGAATTCCTGGGTTTCCCCATCAAATTCTACCCATTTGCTTTCTCTCACAGCAGAACAAGCACCACTTCAAGGCTTGCATTATGGTGTTTAACTTATTGGCTTGGATCACTGATTGGAGGACACAAGTTCAAATAACTAAACAGCTCAGGAGTAAAAGCTTTGCATTAGTATTGGTGAACATTAAACTACTGGAGTGTTGAAAATCCCATTTGGTTCACTAACTATCTTTCAGGAAAGGAAATCTTTTATCATTCCCCAATCTGGCCAATATGTGACTCCAGATCTACTGGTGGGACTGACAACTGCCCTCTGAAAATGGTCCCACAGTCATTCGTTCTCAAAAGCTATTAGGGAATGAGCAATAAACCCCAGCCTTGCAAGGATGTCCACATCCTATGAATGAATTAAACAAAAATGCACAGGGAAAACAGTCCATCCCAGAGGAGTTCCACTGACTTGATTCCCTACAAGGCCTGAGGAGTAAATGATCTGAAGGGATGAATCTTCAGGAACTCATTGATTCTTCACTCTGTTGTCATTACCAACTGATTGTGCATCCATTCCAGGACCCGAGGTCAAAGTCAAAGACAAGATTATTGTCATATGCACAAGTACATGTGTGCACAGGTGCAATGAAAAACTTAAAGCGTCACAGGCACATAGCATCATATAAGCAGCATTCACAAGAAAAACATAAATTAAACATAAACTATACACAATTTTTACAAGAAAGAATATAATTAGAGCAAAAAGAAACAAAGTCCATTTTAGTGCAAAGTGGTCACAGTGTTGCAAATTCTTTGTTCCAGAGAGAGAGAGCTCCATTCCATTTGCCGCAGCAGAATTGTGGATTCCATGAAGATTATCAGATAGCCAGTGCACTGGCAGTTAGAATTCTGCAGCTTCTGTAAACTGAAAACGCCATTTTAAAAAGAAGGGAATACTTCAATAATTCAAAACCTTTCACAACCTCCGGACATCCCGAAGTGCTATACAGCCAATGAAGATATTTGGCCATCTATTGGATGTTGTAATGTAGGTAATACCCAATTACCTACAGCTGTGTGATAATGACCAGATCAGTGACATTGTTTCATTGGTAAACATAGGTCGGGATAAGTGATAAATCCCTCACTCTCCTTTAAAATGGGATCTTTTAGGGCAGGTGCAGTAGTGTAGCCGTTAGCGTAACGCTATTATAATGCCAGCGACCCAGGTTCAATTCCAGCCACTGTCCGTAAGGAGTTTATGCATTCTCCCTGTGTCTGCGTGGGTTTCCTCCGGGTGCTCCGGTTTCTTCCCACATTCCAAAGATGTACGGGTTAGGAAGTTGTGGGCATGCTATGTTGGTGCCGGAAGCATGGCGACACTTGCGGGCTGTCCCCAGAACACTCTACACAAAAGATGTATTTCACTGTATGTTTTGATGTACATGTGCTAATAAAGATACCTTATCTTTTCTGTCTACTGGTTGTAGCAGACCCTGCCTAGGTTCAACGCCCAACGAAAAGACAGTGACTCTGCCAGTGCAGCACTCTCTCAGTATTCTGCCAGATGCCAGCTATCCACTTAAGCCACTGAACTGGTGTACTCCCAATCCGAGAGCGATATCCTATGAAATGTGTCCAACGCAGTTCCTTGTCTGTCCTGAAATCCCATCTTCAAGCTTTGCGGAGTGAATGGCTGTCGCTGTCTGTAGACACCATTCTTTCTAAACGGTTTTACCTCCTGTATGATTTGTAAATTTTCTCTAGGAATGATCTGACAAAGATATGAGGAGTTCTGGGGCTGAGGGAATGGTGACAAGGAGGAACACTTGCAGATCGAGGAAATTGTAAACCGTTCCTTGCAGCAGCATGGAACTGGTAGGGATGGTAAAGCACCACTGACAGGTCTGTGATAAGGCTATGTGTCTCCTTGTCAACTGTAGTGATAACCCCTGGCTTTCAAAGCTTGTGCCTGGAAGGATAAGGATTGTATATGTTTCCCTTGGCCCAGTAAAAGGCTTGCTGCGATAAATATGCATGGCTAAAAACAGAGAGTGTGCTTTTCATATAACATACAGGCATGTGAATAATTTCCTGCTGTAAGCCATGAGCCAATGGGGACAAAAAAGCAAGTAGTCATGGCAGCTTAGGAAATATGTTGGTGTGTTGTCTCTAAAGCAGTAAATCAGAGGCTGAGGCACATGAAACGCCCACAAATACTGCCACATCCCGATGTGGCTCCAGAGTGAAAAGGCTCGTATAACAAGTCATTTTTTGACAAAGGGTCATTTAAATGGGTCCTCTTATAATTTACCTCTTTAGGTTGAGTAAGGAGGATCTTAGGAATGGGAATGGCAGTGCTATTTCCCCCACATATTTCCCCATATCCTCATTCCCCTCATTCCCTGCCACGTGCCTACGCGAGGGGTAATTTACACTGACTAATTAACCAAACAACCCGCATGAGTTTGAGACGTAAGAGGAAACGGGAGCACCCTAGGGAAATCCTTGCAGCCACTCCTAGTGTCTCTTAAAGAAATATTTATGAATATTAATGTCTGCATCCTACAGTTGCAGCATGTTCTTTTTTTGTTTATTTTTGTCTCTATCTGACCTCATCCACCTGTAAAGTAGACAATGCCAAATGCATTATACCACCTGGACAAGCTTGGTCTCCACACTATCAGAGTTCTCTTTGTTTTCTCCATCTCTCCCCTTTCTGCAACTTAAAACACCCTTGCCTTCTCTCTTTTCCAATTCTAATGGAAGGTCAAAGATTTGAAATGTTAGCTCTGTTTCTTCTCCACAAATGCCACTGGGTATCTCCAGCGCATCTTGTTTTTAAGTGCAATAATTGTTTTTAAGTTTTCTACAGCCTCATAGCATTCATTTACTTGTAAAGGATGACATAAGATTTTTAAATCTTAAAAAAATACCATTCATCTTTAATCCATATTTATTTGTAGTGCGAATACCCTTTAGTCCCAAGGAATTTGGACCGAGATCTTCTACAGTACACATTCTGCCACCTTTAAAACTCCATCCAAAACCTACATGTCAATAAGACTTCTTAGGAATTCCTGGATGTTTGCACAAAATATTCTGCTCTAAATTCTTTAAAGCCCATAGTGACTCCATCAAATGGGACTAGCTTAGATGTGCATCTTGGTCAGCACGGATGAGTTGGGTAAATGGTCTATTTCCGTGCTGTATTAGTCTATGAAAGTCACACCAGGTTGTGTATCCAGTTGAGGATGTAATAGGGCCTCAGGCTTTTACATGGGGATGATAATCCGTTCCAAAGCGTTTCATGAGTTGACTTATCCATTCTCTTGCAAAGTTTAACTTTCTTTCTCTGCAGTGTTGTGCTATCTTCCTGATGTAGGCTTCAACTCCTGGCCTTCACTTTCTTGTCCAACTGGCTATTCATCATGCAAGAGTGTAATTCAGAGGTAGAGGTAACCATAGTTCTCACCAGTGGCCCCTTGTGACAGGGACTGTGAATGAAAACTTTCTCCTTCTGATAACTGCCCCTCATCAAAACATTTCATCAGCTAACTTACTTTTCTCCATCATAAGCAAGCACGGTAGTGTAGCGGTTAGTGTAATGCTATTACAACGCCAGAGACCCGGGTTAAATTCCGGCCGCTGTCTGTAAGGAGTTTATACGTTTTCCCCATGTTTGCATAGGTTTCCTCCAGGTGCTCCAGCTTCCTCCCACATTCCAAAGACGTACAGGTTAGGAAGTTGTGGGCATGCTATGTCGGCACTGGAACCATGGCGACACTTGCGGGCTGACCCCAGAACACTCCACGCAAAAGATGCATTTCACCGTGTTTTGATGTACATGTGACTAATAAAGATATCTTATCTTATCTAAAGTAACATATTTCACCCATACATCACCTCAATCGATTTTCAAAACATTTTGTAAATCCATAAACATTTTCCAGTCCAGCAGTTCCCCGCAAGAAAGGTTCCTGTGGATCAATGGCAGCCCCCAATTCTTTTGACCATTTAACCAATCTTTAATTCCAGAAGTCACTGTAAATCCAGCATGCCTGACCTTTGGATGTTAATGAAAAGGCCTGAGATATTTAGATTCATTCTGAATTGCATGCAGCATGACTTTCACTGTCTGTTATTGGTGCTCTTTAGTATTTATTGATCTGTCTGAGGTAGTGAAGAGTTATTGAGTAAAAGAATGCCAAGTTTAGATACTGGATTAACCAGCAAGCTAGACAGTACACAAGTGACTAGAGTTACAGCAGGTCTGAGTCATGGAGTCATGGAACACAGAAACAGGCCCTTCAGCCACCACATCCCTGCTGGCTATCGAGTATCTAACTGTACTAATCCCATTTTCTTGCACTTGGACCATAGCCTTCAAAAACATAAACATAAATTATACAAAATTATACAAGAAAGAACACAATTTGAACAAAATAAAAGGCAATTGTAGTGCAAAGTGGTCAAAATAGTCACAGTGTTGCTATACTGGGATAGTGATTAGGGTTATGCAGGTTGGTTCAAGAACCGAATGGTTGAAGGGAAGTAACTGTTCTTGACCCTGGTGGTGTGGGACTTCAGGCTTCTGTACCTCCTGCCTGATGGCAGCTGTGAGAAGATGGCATGGTCTGGGTGGTGGGGATCTTTGATGATAGATGCTGAGATAGTGCCTCATGTAGATACTTCCAGTGGTGGGAGGGAAGTGACAGAGATGTACTAGGCTGAGTCCACTACCCTCTGCTGCATCTTACGTTCCTGTGAATTCGAATTGCCATACCAGATCATGATGCAACTAGTCAGAATACTTTCATCTGTAGAAGTTTGTTAGAGTGTTTAGTGACATGCCGATCCTGTCCAGCCTTCTAAGAAAGTAAAGAACCTGACATGCCTTCCTTGTGATTGTGTCTATTTGCTGGGCCCCGGACAGGTCATCCACCATGTTAATGCCCAGGAATTTAAAGCTGCTGACTCTCTCCACCACCAATCCACCAATGTAGACTGGCACATGTTCACCCTCCTTTCCCTTCCTGAAGTCAACAATCAGTTCTTTAGTTTTGCTGATGTTGAGCGAGCTGTTGTTGTTGTGTCCTATCTCGCTCCTGTACATTGAAATACTTAAAAGCTGTGAGAGTACCTGCCTCCACCACTACCTTGAGCAGCATGTTCCAGATTTTAATCACTCTCTGGGTAAGAATTGCTTTGTCAAACCCCCTCAAAATCGACTATCCCTTACTTTAAACTGAGGGCAGGCATGGCAGTGTAGCAGTTAGCGTAACGCTATTACAGCGCCAGTGACCCGGGTTCAATTCCGGCCACTGCCTGTAAGGAGTTTATATGTTCTCCCCGTGACTGCGTGGGTTTCATCCTGTTGCTCCGGTTTCCTCCAATATTCTAAAGACGTACAGGTTAGGAAATTATGGGCATGCTGTGTTGGCGCCGGAAGCGTGGTGACACTTGCAGGCTGCCCCTGAGCAATTCTATACAAAAGATGCATTAAGCTGTGTGTTTTGATTTACGTGACTAATAAGGAAATATTATCTTATCTTATAAACCTGCTGTAATTCTTCACTAACCCAATTTATTCTCCCTACAGTCCCATCATCTCCCCCCTCTGAGATTCTACCACTTACCTATGAACCAGGGCAATTTACAGAAACCAATTAACCTATCCAAATATTGGGATGTGGGAGGAAACTGAAGCACCCAGAGGAAACACAAACTATCAGAGGGAAAATATCCAAACTCCACACAGACAGATCCAGAGGTCCAGATTGATCCTGGGTCTCTGGACTGTGAGGCAGCTGCTCTTTTAGCTGTGTCAGTACTAGCCCTGATATGCTGGGCTGCAGCATATTAGTGTCATATACTATAAAGCACTATTGTCAAGTAATGTGGCATCACAGTAACAGTGTTTCTTTGAACGATCCAGATGTAACTCAGTTCTGGGTATCATGTGGAGCATGTCTATCAGTCTTAGCATGTTCAGCTTTACTGGAAAATGGAACAAAATTAATCAATGTGTTTCAAAGCATCTCTTGAGCTCTCAAATTAAAGCAGCAATTCATACACAGAAAGACCACAAAATCCTGACAGCTGCTATGAAAATTATACTAGCATGAGGGAGCGATTAACGTATTACAGTTCCTAACAGGGAAGAAAATCCACATCATTATACTGGTGTCAGCATCGCGCTCTCACCTACATTAAAAACTTGTGGGGTTAAGCTGTACTCCAGAGACTGGACTAAAGGATCCATATTGACTCATGTGTGCAGTGTCAAGGGAGCATTACACTGTCATCCTGTGGATGAGACATTGAACTGAGACCCTGTATCAGGCAGATATCAAAGATCCCATGCCACTCTTCAAAGCTGACCCAAACAGTCCTTCTGTGGTTCTGGCCAATATTTAATTTGTCACTTGATATCTGTGGGAATAAGCAATACAGAGAGGAAATATAGAACATAGAACATTACAGCACAGTACAGGCCCTTTGGCCCACAAATATACTCCAAATAATATTACAAAACACAGAGAACTGGAGAACTGGAAAAAGGTTTGGAAAAAGAAACATCTGTGTTTATGAGATTCTAAGTTATATACAGAGTTACAAGGATGCTGAAGCAAAATATGAATTTGTAATAAAGTGAAGAATTGCCTTGAACATTAGGAGAAAATAAATATTTTGATGTCTAAAGTTAAACGTGCATGAATAGTGCTGCCCTTGTTCTTCTTGGTGGGAGACATTATGGGTTTGGGAGGTGTTATATTCACCTCTGTACAGGTAAATCATGTTTGACAAATTTGCTTGAATTCTTGAGGATGCAACAGAGAGTGTTGATAGAAGGGAACCCATAGATGTAAAGTATATAGGTTTCCAAAAGACATTTGACAAGGTGCCCCATGGGAAGTTAGTGCATAAATTAAAAGTCCGTGATATTGGAGGAAATGTGTTAGAATGGATTGAAATCTGGCTGCCTCATACAAAACAGAGATTTGGAATAAATGGGTCCCTTGAGGATCTCATATGTTTGAATAAGGTCACCACTCATTCTTTTGAACTAAAGAAATACAGGCATAAATGATTTAGTCTCTCTTGGTAGAACAACCCTCTCATCCCAGGAATTAGCCTGGTACAGTATTCCTTGGAATTTAGAAGAATGAGGTGTGAGCTTATTCAAACATAGAAGGTGAACAAATATTTGATAAATCAAGGAATAGAGGGGTATGGAGACATGGTACAGTAGAGGAGTTGAGGCCAGCATAGTTCAGCCATGATCATATTAAATGATGGGACAGGATTGAAGGGCCTGACGGCCTTCCCCTGCTCCTGTTTCCTTGTGCTCTTGTGTGCAGTCAGATCCACCACAGTCAATAGAGGCAATTGTGTAGAGCTGAATATAACTGGCAGACACCTGCATGTGGTGAGCAAAAATAATTTCTTCATGTAGTTTTGGACATCTCACTTCAGTAAAGACATTGAGACCATGGAGAAAGAACAGAAGAAATTTATGACAGGGACACTGAGATTTGGGGATTTTAGATATGAAGTTAGACAAGTGAAAATGGAATTCTTCAAATCGGAATGAAAAAGGTTAAGAGAAGATATGCCACGCTTGTACCAAATTTGGATGTTTTTGCTAAATAAATTGAGATAAATTATTTCATTTGATTCATGGAGCAGACACTAAACATCAGATCATCACTGAAAGGATGAAAAATGAGGTTTACCTGCAAAGGGAAATGGTTAAATATTTGAAATGGAAACATCTAAAAAGACTAGGAAGTGAGGATACTCTTGCAGAGAAACAGCATCATCTATAGATTGGCTGTTTGGCTATTCTCTTCTGTGATTTCCATTTATTAAACTTAATAGGATGGAAATCCTCAGCAGCTAGTGAAGTGGAAAAGTAAATAATGTTAAAGCTTCAAGTCAATGCCTGTTCATTGAACTTATTTTTCTTTCTGCAGCAACACACAGAGCACTAGAGGAACTCAGCGGGTCAGGTAGCATCCATGGACTGTCCATTTCCCTCCTTAGATGCTGTCTGACTTGCTGAGTTCCTCCAGCACTTTGTGTGTTGCTCCAGATTCCAGCATCTGCAGTCTCTTGGGTCTCCTTAGTTTTCTTTCTTAATATTTACTCACTTCTCAGGATTTGGACATGTATTGCTCATCATTAATTGCCCTTGATGGAGCTACCCTTTGAACCATTATAATCATTCAAGTGATTCCGCAGTGTTGTAGGGTAGGGAGTTTGAAGATTTGGATCCAGTGCTGCTGAAGGATCTGCAATATATTTCCAAATCAGGATGATGCACGACTTGGAGGGGAACCTGCAGGTTTCCATACATCTGTTGTCCTTGTCCTTCTCGGTGGGAGGGGTTATTGGAGTACTCTAGACAAGTAACTGCAGTGCATTTTGTAGATGGTATCTGCAGCAGCTGCAGTGCTCTGGTCCAGCACCTGTGGGATTTTGCTTTTGCGTCTGCAATTTTTTTTATTAGGTGAACTCACTGAACCTTCGTTTTGGAGATTATGGATTCAAACCTCCTATGAACAAACTGACACTTCAGTACAATGCTGAGAATGCTCTATTTAAGGCTAGTCTCCCCTTCTGTGGGGAGTCTTCAGCTGATGGTTCAAATGGACCTCAAGGTGAACCCCTCGTTATGTCACGGCCAGTATTAGTCCCTCATCTAACACCAACCAAAAAGAAATGATGTAGCCATGCATATTTCCTTGCAACATGGAAAGAAGCCATTCATCCCACTGAGTCTATGCAATCCCATCCTCTTACTAATTTTCCCTGTGACTTATTCTCCCCACGTTCCCATCAATTCTCTCACATACCTACACTACAGGTGCAGTTTCCAGTGGCCAATTAACCTACCAATCCACATGTCTTTGGGATGTGGGAGGAACACCTGGGGAAAACCCACCCAATCAGAGGGAGAAATGCAAACTCCACAATGACAGGACCCAAAGTCAGGATGTAACACAGGTTGCTGGATCTGTGAGGCAGCAGCTCTAGTAGATGGGCTATCTTGCTGACTTGCCTAATTATGTTTTTTGAGATAAAGTTAGAAGCAAAATGATTGTGCATTCTCTTGCTTTCCAGCATGAAAGGAATAAGATTGTCAAAATCAAAGTCAAGTTTATTGTCATATGTTCAAGAACATGTATGCACAGGTGCAATGAAAATCTTGCTTGCAGCAGCATCACGGGAAAAAAACATAAATTAAACATAAGTTATACACAATTTTTCCAAGAAAGAACAAAATTAGAACAAAAAAGGTCCATTTTAGTGCAAAGTGAGCACAGCTAATTCATTTAAATGGGTTAAAAGCACATTGTTTACTGCAATAGTTTCCACTGCAGCTTTCAGGTTTAGAAGGTCAGATCTCGAGTCTGAAACTATGTTGCTGTTGGCTGCCAGCAAAGTGTCACCTCTCCCTGGTGCCATAGCAATGAAGATGATGTTAATGAGAACAAATTATTGGTAGCTCAACTATGTTATTACAATTTACCTTTGCTTCATGTTGTGAGGGTGCATTATGCTCAAAGTTTTTCTGAAGTGTCACAAGACCATGTGACACTTATGCACTGACCGTTATGCACTGAGATGAAGGGGAGCATTCAATTTAGTGATGCCACTCTGCTAGCTTCTGAGGCATTGCCTTGGGACAGAAGATAACTTGCTCCCACTCTGGTCTGTGGGTTCTGAGATGGCTAATGAGGCCAGTATGACCTCTTCCACAATTTCAATAGAAGGTGCCTGGTGGGGCCAGAGGGTGGATATTTTGTGAGGGGGGTGTGCTTCTCCTGCCATTTGCACTGTGTGCTTCCATTGCATGGCCTTGAGGTTCTCAACACCAACTCAAATGCTGCTTCTTCACTTTGAGCAACCAAGGTCCAAAAGTTCCCAAGGGTCAATAAGGAAGTTGCATTTTTTTCCAAGAAGCTTTGAGCACGTCCGTGAATCATTTCCTCTCTCCCTCTGGTAATACCTTTCCATGACAGAGCCGGGAATAGAGTGTTTGTTTCAGGAGTCTGGTTTCAGGCAAGTGAATGATGTGGCCTGTCCAATGGAACCGACTGAATGGAACTAGTCCCTCAATCCTGGGGATATTGGTCTGGGAGAGGACACCGACATTAGTTTGCTGATTATCAGCTATTCCTGGGGCAACACCAAAGGTGCTGGAGGAACTCAGTGGGCTAGGCAGCATCTATGGAGGGAAACAGACAGTCGACATTTCGGGTTGAGACCCTTCATCTGGACTGGAAGTAAGAGGGTGATAGCCAGTATAAAAAGGTGGAGGAAAGGGGTGGAGCAAGAGCTGGCAGGTGATAGGTGGATCCAGGTGAGGGGGGGGGGGGGGGTGATAGGCAGATGAGGGTAGGAATGATATCAGAAGCTAGGAGTTGATAGGTAGAAGTGACAAAGGGCTGAAGATAATGGAATATGATGGAGGGAGATGGAGAGGGCAACCAATGGGAAGGGTGTGTGGGTGATAGGCAGATGGAAAGGGTGGGGGAGGGGAAAGACATAGGGTGATGGGGGGACCAGTTGGATCAGGAGGAGAGAGGAAAAGAAGGGAAAAGGGACAGAGGGGAGTGGTTAACGGAAGTTTGAGAATTCCATGTCCATGCCACCAGGTTGGAGACTGCCCGGGCAGAATGTGAGGTGTTGTTCCTCTAATTTTCATTTGGCTGTGACCTGGCAGTGGAGGAGGCCGTGGTCAGACATGTCGGTACGGGAATGGGAAGTGGAATTGAAATGGCTGGCCACCAGGAATTCCCAGCTGGCACGGAGGACGGGGCAGAGCTGCATGTTGTCCTTTATTTGGGAAATGGCCTTTTTTTTTTACTTTTCATCAGTCTTTAATGGTAGCAAGACTGGTCCAAATTGCTTGCTGTCTGATGGAGTCAAGGGACTTCCAATCTGCTATGATGGGAGATGGCCAGAGCCTTGAACGTGAAGTGATATTGGTTTATTATCGTCACATATATCTCAGTACATGTGACGATACATTGAGATACATTGATACCCGAGATACGTTGAAAAGCTTTTATTTGCTTGCCATCCAGTCAGATCACACCATTAGTACATCATGGTAGTAAAAAGAGAAACAGGACACAGAATATAGTGTTGCAGTTACAGAGAAGGTGCAGTGCAAGTAAACAAATAGAGCAAGGGCCCCGACAAGGTAGAGTGGGAGATCACGAGTTCACCTTTAGTGCATGAGAGGTTCATTCAAGAGTCTGATGGCAGTGAGATAGAAGCTGTTCTTGAGTCTGGTGATAATTGCTTTCAAGCTTTTGTATCTTCTGCCCAATTGGTGAGCGGAGAAGAGAGAATGACTGGGGTGGAATGTTTCCTTGATTATGTTGGTTGCTTTCCCAAGGCAGCGTGAATTGTAGACAGAGTCATTGGAGGGAAGGCTGATTTGCGTGATGGACTGGGTTGTGTTCACAACTCTCCACAATGTCTTGTGGTCTTGGGCAGAGTAGTTGCCATACCAAGGCATGATGCATCCGGATAGGTTTTTAATTACTTTTTACATTCATTCAAGGGATGTGGGCTTCACAGGCTGAGCCAGCACTTAATTGTCCATCCTTAATTGCCCTCGAGAAGGTGGTGGTGAGCCGCCTTCTTGAACCCCAAGTAGTGGTGGAGCCATTTAGCTGCTCAAGTAGCTCACGACTAATCTGTAACTCCACCCCCACACTCCCTAACTTGAACGAGAGATAATAGAATGATCTTCACAGTCGGAAGGGTTCCTTTTTATACTTGTACATAATAATATCCGCTGTGATGGTGGCTTCACCACCCACTTGCTGCCTCCAGTTTATGATGTGAGTCATGGAGGTTCTTACTAAAGAGGTCCTGATGACTTTGGGGCTGCTTAAGATATCTTTCTCTTTAGTCACGCTTCTAATGAGAAGAAAAAGAGAATCACAGGGAAAACAAATAGAACATTTATTTTCATCTTGATGTTAGCCAATGGGAGGGGACTGGATGATAGATAATGTTGTTCCTTTATTTAAGAAGGGCAGCAGGAATAAGCCAGGTAACTACAGGCCAGTGAGCCTTACGCCAGTAGTAAGGAAACTATTGAAGAAAATTCTATGGCTTAGGTTTTATATGCATTTGGAAAGAGACGGGCTGATAAGAGATACTCAGCTTGGCTTTGTGTGGGGGATATCGTGTCTGTATGATATGGATTGGAGGACTTCAGTTATGGGAGGGATTGGATAGGCAGGGTTTGGTTTCCCTCGAGTGAAGGAGGCTGGGCGGTGACCTGATAAAGGTATATAAGATTACAAAAGGGGTAGATAGTCAGAATTTTTTTCTCCATGGTAAGGGTATCAAAAACAAGATGACATCAGTTTAAGATGAAAGGAAGGAGTTTTAAGGGAGACTTGAGGAGAAAGTTTTTTTACACAGAGTGGATAATATCTGGAACCTACTGCCGAAGGAGGTGCTACCTTTATTATTTATTACTTGAATTTAAGCTCCAAAGTGCCACGATATGTCTCATGTCTCAGGATCAATGACCTCGGATCTTTGATAACAGATAAAGCATGCAACCACTATGCGACCTTACTGGTGCTTCACTGTCTTTTAGATGAGACACTAAACTAAGAGTCATGTCATATCTCTTGGGTTAGGGTTAGGGTTGGCATGACTCAGTAGGCCAAATGGCCTCTTTCTGTGTTGTAACTCTGTTCAAGGTCCTCGCTCATCCCTCTCTTTTCCAAAGAAAAGGTCTCCAGCCAAGTCAGACTTTGGTGATAGTGAATTTTCCAGCGCTGGTAGCATCTTTAGGTTATGTTATTGTACCTTCACCAGTGTTGCTATTGTCCTTTTTCTAAACCAGAATTGAGAACAGTAGAGCATGTAGTCCAAGTGAGGTCCCATACATTTCACACTTCTGCTCTGCTTTTCAGTTCAATGGGATTAGCTTGGAAAAATGGGCACTTTGGTTAAGAACTTGCAAGAGTTTGCAAAGAACGTATACTAAGTTTATGGCAATAATCTGTTGAAAATTTATTCAAAAACAAAATTGGGCTTTACAGATATTTAAGCTTTTAAGAGTTTGCAAAATTTTATGAATTCTATTAGCTCTTAGACCAGTGGCAGAGAAGGGCATTATCAGAGACTGACAGTGATGTTTAAAAATCTCCATAACAAAGAGAGGATTTAATAGACATTAACATTGGAATTTAAGATATTCCACAACAAAGACAGCTGAAAGGAGAATTTCGAGGGAGATAAACCAGTAGATGAAAAAGAGAATTAAACAAAAACAGAGTAAAAATACTTGTCAATGTATATTGAAACGAAACAGGGAAGAGGTAAATTGAGGTGATGAGATGCTTAAAGAATAATCTGTAGGCCCTGACTTTTTTTCCATTTAATTTGCTCCTAGATTTTTTCCAATGGCACATTATGCCAGTATTTATTTATATGTGTACTGAGGAAAGACTTATAAAGGACTTTTTGCAAACCAAGGATAACATAAATAAATTTAAAATCAATAACGTATTTTTGAAGCATAGTTATAGTCGTAATATAGGAAAGACGCAGAAACAATAATATTGGTATTGGTTTGGTATTGGTTTATTATTGTCACTTGTACCAAGGTACAGTGAAAAGCTTGTCTTACAAACCAATCATACAGGTCAATTCATTACACAGTCCAGTTACACTGAGTTAGTACAAAGTGCATTGATGTAGTACAGGTAAAAACAGTAACAGTACAGAGTAAAGTGTCACAGCTACAGAGAAAGTGCAGTGCAATAAGGTGCAAGGTCACAACAAGGTAGATCATGAGGTCATAGTCCATCTTATTGTATAAGAGAACCGTTCAATAGTCTTATCACAGTGGGGTAGAAGCTGTCCTTAAGTCTGGTGGTATGTGCCCTAAGGGTCCTGTATCTTCTACAGATAACTCGTATTTTCTTCCGTGATCTTGATTGAGGGAAGGATATTGATTAGGTCACTGGGCTAACTCAATGCACTTACAAAGAAGATTCAAATTATGCATACTCTGGCTGAAGAAGGAAAGTACGTAAGATACCAGTAAGGCTGGTGTACAGACTAACCACTTCCCTCAACTCTAACTCCAAAAGTTCAATACCTCAGCTTTATTTTTCTCTGATAATACAATGTCTCAATCAGCACCTTTGAAACAGAATCAGGGTTGACAGGAAGGATATAATACACGCAATCCCAAAATTCAGGGCAAACCATAACATTTTTTTTTAACATTTACTGTATACCTCTCACTGTGTCATAAAGTATCGCGGCAGCCCTTGGACATTTCCTCATACCCACCCTCTGACCATCATCCCACCAATGATCATCAGGCCACTCTCCCATGCCATCACCGATCTCATCACTTCAGGAGATCTCCCCTTCACAGCCTCCATCCTGATAGGTCCCCACCCCCATACCACCCATTCCTATCTCCTACTTCTCGCTGCCTCAGTAAAGAAGCCAGCATAATCAAAGACCCCTCCTATCCCAGACATTCTCTCTTCTCTCGTCTCCCATCGGGCAGAAGATACAAAAGGCTGAAAGCATGTCGCACCAGGCTCAAGGACAGCTTCTATTCCATGTTATAAGACTATTGAACGGTTCACTAGTACGATAAGATGGACTCTTGACCTCACAATCTACCTCATTATGAACTTGCACCTTACTGTCTATCTGCACTGCACTTTCTCTGTAATTGTAACACTTTATTGTGCATTCTGTTATTGTTTTACCTTGTACTACCTCATTCCACTGTGTACTGAATTGATTTGTATGAACAGTATTCAAGGCAAGTTTTTCACTGTACCTCGGTACATGTGACACTAATAAACCAATTTATCCAAGATTCACAAACAAGACTACACTGGTAAGCCCATTGCTTCTGCCTGCTCTTGCCCCACTGAACTTATCTCCTCATACCATGACTCCATCTTATCCCCCTTGTCCAGTCCCTTCCCACCTACATCCAGGACACCTCACATGCTCTCCACCATTTTAACAACTTTCAATTCCCTGGCCCCCACCACCTCACTTTCATAATGGATATACCTATATACTTCCATCTCCTACCAGGAAGGCCTTAGGACTCTCCATTTCTTTCTCGAATAATTGCTGCCTGACCTGCAGAGTTCCTCCAAATGCTTATTGCATCACATTTTGATTGCACAATGTCTATTTTTCAATGTAAATATCTTCAATTGTGTATTTGGTGAATATCTGTAAATATTAATTACTGCATAAATGAATGTGATGAAATAAGGAACATTTCCTCATCTAAGAACCTTGCTAAGTAATCTTACTGAAATAAATATGACAGGCTTCATTGAGATTGAACTGTCCAGATACAATTACAGATCTTTCACCAGTTACCCACAGGACAAATGTTACATTGCATATTCTTCAAGTTTACTGAGTAGAAATGGTAGAAATGATTGATTGTTTCTCAGCCATCTTCAATCACTTGGTACCAATGAATCTTCTGGTCGTACACTGTAACAACTGTCTTCTATAGTAAATGAAAAGGACTTTCAAAGAGGAAATAAAAAAATGCAATGCTGAACATCTAAATAAAAATATGCTGGAGTTACACAGAGGCTGATAAAGAAAAACAGCAGGTTCATGGTTTGGGGTCAGTGCTAGTAACCAAAAGAGCCCCTCAACAGGACTGAACAAAAGAAAGAGCCACGAAGTAGAGACCAATGAATCGATGCTGAGAGTCAAGATATCTTGTGTTGAATGATATGAGAGGTCTCATGGACCTCCTGTATATTTCTAGTACTTGATATATTGATATTTGATATTTATTAGTCACGTGTACATCGAAACACACAGTGAAATATGTCTTTTTCCGTTGCTAAGAATGTGCTGGGGGCAGCCCGCAAGTGTCGCCACTCTTCCGGCACCAACATAGCATGCCCACAGCTCCTAACCTGTACACCTTTGGAACATAGAAGGAAACCGGAGCACCTGGAGGAAACCCACGCAGACACGGGGAGAAAGTACAAACTCCTTACAGGCAGTGGCTGGAATTGAACCCGGGTCGCTGATGCTGTAATAGCGTTACGCTAACCGCTATGCTACCGTGCCACCCCATATTGCTCTAACTTTGCTAAAAATGGATAACACAATCTTATCGAATCAATCAGAAATATATTGAAGTGTAAGAAATTACTTCGAAGACAGTTAAAACATAGTTAGCAAATGTGACAACAATTTTGCACAAAGCAGGATCCTGTGGACAGAGATGAGATGTATGACTGGCTAATTGCAACTAATAACAAACCTGGTTCTTGCAGAGTGCTGAGACTGAACGCTATAAAGGAAACATGTCCAGGGAGCTCAAGATTTGTGCAGTGTTATCAGAAAAGCCTGATTAATTGTCCCCTATGATCTTTCTTCTGTAAGTACTTAAGGAGTTTTCTGTCTCGACAGCTGGGAGGGATGTGTCCAGAGACTAGGCAGGTCTAGATGTCATCTCACATGTATGCATTCAGTCACTGCACGTCTCGAAGGAAACAAGTATCATAAAGAGCTGCTCCTCATCCTTTAATCTGTCGCAGTGAGATGACAACAAGTAATAAAGCACATCATCCCAGGGTGATAAACAAGAGCCAGAATGCCGATTGCTCTACTCCATGAAGCTCTGGCACAAAACTACTTCAAAGCATATGTTCAGCCCTTCAGCTCAGGTTTTGCATGCACTAATCATAGAGAGAAAATTGCTACTTTGTAAACTGGTGTTGCCACTGTTTAGTCAGTCAATATTTGCATTAGCGCCTTGGCAAAATACCTTAATACGATTCTGTGAAAGAAATTTATTGGAACATTAGGAAGTTGCAGTAGAAATGCTGGAATACCATATATTATCTGAGAATTTCAAGTGTTAAA
Organism: Pristis pectinata; assembly: GCF_009764475.1. Taxonomy (NCBI): domain Eukaryota; kingdom Metazoa; phylum Chordata; class Chondrichthyes; order Rhinopristiformes; family Pristidae; genus Pristis; species Pristis pectinata. The sequence goes on along the minus strand of NC_067409.1, from coordinate 20,292,873 downwards.
TGGGAATATTATACAACATCTTATCAGTTTATTTTATGCCTCTGCTGCTAGTTTCACTTCCATGAAACCTGAATAATTTTTAATTTTGACAGAAATGAATAAAATGCATTTAGAAGTGCCTGAAGTCAGGTTACACTCTCGTTCAATGTTGACCACTTTAGATAGTTGTGTTCTGGACAATCACATATTTCAAGTCAGGGATCGACATCTTGTGTTCTCCAAAGAGCCAGAAATGTAAGTCACAAGGACTGTGGGGAAACTGACTGGTGAGGATTGGCTGCACGGCCTGATCTTTACTTCCTACAAAAGCACAATCAGGTCAATTGTGAGTTTGTGTTTAAGGGAGAGATTTTGAGTATGATAGCACAATGATTAATTCATCTTTTTAAGCTTGGTGCCCATGGGACGTAAGATTAAAGACTGTCCACTAGCATGAGTTGCAATGCAAAATCAGAATCAGGTTTATTATCATTGACATAAGTCGTGAAATTTGTTGTTTTGTGGCAGCAGTACAGTGCAAGACATAAAGACATAAAAATTACTATAAGTTACAAAAATAAATAAATAGTGCAAAAGAGGAATAACGAGGTAGTGTTCATCGGTTCGTGGACCCTTCAGAAATCTGATGGCATAAGGGAAGAAGCTGTTCCTGAAATGTTGGGTGTAGGTCTTCAGGCTCGTGTACCTTCTTCCTGATGGTAGTAACATGAAGAGGCATGTCCTGGGTGGGTGAGGGTTCTTAATGATGGATACCGCCTTCTTGAGGCGGTGAGGGTTGTGTCCCTGGTGGAGCTGGCTGAGTCTACAACCCTGTACATTTGTAGAAATTTGCAAGAGTCTTTGGTGACATACCAAATCTCCTAAAACTCCTAATGAAGTAGAGCCATTGGCATGCCTTCTTCGTGATTGCTTCAATGTGTTGGGCTCAAAGTAGAGCGATTGTATGCAAAGCTGAATGCCAACTCTACAGATGTTGAGAAATAGGAGTAAGATGAAGGCACATGCCTGCTCCACCATTCAATATGAACATGGTTGATCTGATCGTTGGTCTCAACTCCACTTGTTTGCCTGATTCCCTTAATCCTTCAGTTCTATCCAGTCCAAAAATTTGTTTAGCTCACTCTTGAATATGTTCAAAGATTCATTTATCACAACTCTTTCCACAAAATTCAAAAGATTCAATACCCTCTGAAAGAAAAGAAATCTTCCATATCTCTATGTGAAGGGGGATTCCCTTATTCTGACATGGTGATTGAGAGGTGATCTTATAGAGGTATATAAAATCATGAGGGGCATAGACAGGGTGAATCCACTCAGTCTTTTTCCCAGGTTAAGAACTGGAGAGCTTAGGTGTAAGGTGAGAGGGGAAAGATTTAATAGGAACTTGAGGGGCAACTTTTTTTTTACACAGAGAGTAGTACATAGAGGAATTAAGGGTCATGGGGAAAAGGCAAGTTGGTGGATCTGAGTCTATGGCCAGATCAGCCATGATCATATTGAATGGTGGAGCAGACTTGACGGACCAGATGGCCTACTCCTGCTCCTATTTCTTATGTTCTTATATATATGGAATAAGCCACCAGAGAAAGTGGTTGAGGCAGATACAATAACAACTTGTAAACGACAGTTGGATAGGTACATGGATAGGAAAGGTTTAGAAGGTTATGGGCCTAACATGGGCAAAGGGGACAAGCTTGGATGGGCATCTTGGTTGGCATGGACCAGTTGGGCCAAAGGGCCTGTTTCCCTACTATATGACTCCAACCTTTCGATCAAGGACAGCCTGATAAAAATAGACAGCTCTCTGAAGAAAACATACAGAGTCTACATCCAGAAAGCTTATTGTAGTCACTGTTCATTGGTACCCATGGGATAGGAGATAAAGGTCAGAAACTCAGGGTCACAGAGGTACACAACACAGAAACAGATTCTTGACCCCGACCACATCTAGGCCACCCATTGTACCTACTACACTAATCCCATTTACCTGCATTAGATTTGTAACCTTCTATGCCTTGATTATTCAAGTGCTTGCTTGTTAAACATCATCTCCACAATCTCTCTAGGCAACGCATTCCAGACTCCAGACACCCTCTGTGTGAAAAAGCTCCCCCTTTCCCCAACTCAGATTCTATCCAAATATCCTCCCTCTCACCTTAAACCTCTATTTGACACCCCCACCAGTAAAAAAGGATTTTTGGGATCTACCCTATCTATCCCCTTCATAATTGTATACACCTCTATCAGGTCACCTCTCAGTCTCCTCCGCTTATTATAGAATCATACAATTGGATAACTCAGAGGTTGTTTCCAAGATGCTGTCATAAGGGCAGGAATGGCTGCTGGATATTCCGGGGTTTAGATGTTTTAAAAGGGACAGGGATGGAGGTAAAAGAGGTGGGGGAGTGGCTTTGCTGATCAGAGACAGTATCATAGCTGTAGAAAGGGAGGATGTCCTGGAGGGATCGTCTACTGAGTCAGTGTGGGTGGAAGTCAGAAATAGGAAGGGATTGATCATTCTATTGGGAGTATTCTACAGACCCCCCAAAAGCAGTAGAGACACTGAGGAGCAGATTGGGAGGCAGATTTTGGAGAGGTGAAAAAATAACAAGGTTGTTGTCATGGGTGATTGGTATTGGTATTGGTTTATTATTGTCACTTGTACCGAGGTACAGTGAAAAGCTTGTCTTACAGACTGATCATACAGGTCAATTCATTACACAGTCCAGTTACATTGAGTTAGTACAAAGTGCATTGATGTAGTACAGGTAAAAACAGTAACAGTACAGATTAAAGTGTCACAGCTACAGAGAAAGTGCAGTGCAATAAGGTGCAAGGTCACAACAAGGTAGATCGTGAGGTCATAGTCCATCTCATTGTATAAAGGAACCATTCAATACTCTTATCACAGTGGGGTAGAAGCTGTCCTTAAGTCCGGTGGTACATGCCCTCAGGCTCCTGTATCTTCTACCCGATGGAAGAGGAGAAAAGAGAGAATGTCCCGGGTGGGTGGGGTCTTTGATTATGCTGGCTGCTTCACCAAGACAACAAGAGGTAAAGACAGAGTCCAAGGGGGGGAGGCTGCACAACTCTCTGCAGTTTCTTGCAGTCCTGGGCAGAGCAGTTGCCATACCAAGCTGTGATACATCCAGATAGCAAGCTTTCTATGATGCATCGGTAAAAGTTGGTGAGAGTAAAAGGAGACAGAACAAATTTCTTTAGCCTCCTGAGGAAGTAGAGGCACTGGTGAGCTTTCTTGGCCGTGGCATCTACGTGATTTAACCAGGACAGGCTGTTGGTGATGTTCACTCCCAGGAACTTGAAGCTCTCAACCCTCTCGACCTCAGCACTATTGATGTAGACAGGTTCATGTACACCACCCCCTTTCCTAATTTCAACTTCCCTAATATTGATTGGCACCTCCTTAGAGTAAAGGGGTTAGATGGGACAGAGTTTGTTAGGTGTGTCCAGGAAGGATTCCTGACACAGTATGTGAACAGGCCGACTAGAGGAGAGGCCATACTGGACCTGGTACTAGCCAATAAGCCTGATCAGGTTTCAGATCTCTTGGTGGGAGAGCATTTTGGACACAATGACCATAAATCCTTGTCCTTTACCATAGCCTTGGAGAGGGATAGGAGCAGAAGATATGGGAAAGTATTTAACTGGGGGAGGGGGAATTATGATATTAAGCTGGAACTTGGGACCGTAAATTGGGAACAGACAGAAATGTGGAGGTTGTTTAAGAAATACTTGCATGGGGCTCTGGATAGGTTTGTCCCATTGAGGCAGGGTAAGGATGGTAGAGTGAAGGAACCCTGGTTGACAAGAGACATAGAATATCTTGTCAAGAGGAAGAAAGAAGCTTACCTAAGGTTTAGAAAGCAAGTATGAGACAGGGCTCTTGAGAGTTACAAAGTAGCCAGGAGGGAGCCTAAGAATGGACTTAGGAGAGCTAGAAGGGGGCATGAGAAGACCTTGGCGAGTAGGATTAAGGAAGCCCCAAGGCATTCTTCATGTATGTGAAGAATAGGAGGATGACGAGAGTGAGGGTAGGACCACTCAGGGATAAAGGAGGAAATGTGCCTGGAGTCGGAAGAGGTAGGGGAGGTCTTTAATGAATACCTTGTTTCAGTATTCTCCAGTGAGAGAGACCTTGACGTTTGTGAAGATGGCATACGGCAGGCTGATACGCCAGGGCATGTCAATGTGAAGAAAGAGGATGTGCTGGAACTTTAGAAAAATATAAGGATAGATGTCACCGGGGCTGGGCGGGATATATCCAAGGTTATTACAGGAAGCAAGGGAAGAGATTGCTGTGCCTTTGACGATGATCTTTGCATCTTTCCACAAGATTAGTGCCAGATGATTGGAGGGTGGCAAATGTTGTTCCTTTGTTGAAGAAAGGGAGTAGGGATAACCCTGGGAATTACAGGCCAGTGAGTCTTACTTCAGTGGTGGGTAAATTATTGGAGAAGATTCTTAGAGACTGGATTTATGGACACTTGGAGAAGCATAGGCTGATTAGGGACAGTCAGCATGGCTTTGTGAGGGGCAGGTAGTGCCTTACGAGCCTGATTGAATTCTTTGAGGATGTGACAAAGCACATTGATGAAGGTAGAGCAGTGGATGTGGTGTACATGGATTTTAGTAAGGCGTTTGATAAGGTTCCTCATGGAAGGCTCATTCAGAAAGTCAGCATGCATGGGATCCAGGGAACTTGACTGGATTCTGAATTGGCTCGCCAATAGAAGACAGAGGGTGGTTGCAGATGGAGCGTATTCTGCTTGGAAGTCAGTGACCATTCGTGTTCCACAGGGATCTGTTCTGGGACCCCTGCGCTTTGTGATTTTTATAAATGACTTGGATGAGGATGTGGATGGGTGGGTTAGTAAGTTTGCAGATGACACAAAGGTTGGAGGGGGTGTGGATAGTGTAGAAGGTTGCTCTAGATTACAAAAGGACATTGATGGGATGCAGAGCTGGGCTGAGAAGTGGCAGATAAAGTTCAACCCGGAAAAGTGTGAAGTGATACACTTTGGAAGATCGAATTTGAAGGCAGAATATAAGGTTAATGGCAGGACTCTTAGCAGTGTGGAGGAACAAAGGGATCTTGGGGTCCAAGTCCATCGATCTCTCAAGGTTGTCGCACAGGTTGATGGGGTTGTTAAGAAGACGTATGGTGTGGGTATGGTGTGGGGACATTTGTTGGGGTATTGAGTTCAAAAACCGCTAAGTAATGTTGCAGCTCTATAAAACTCTGGTTAGGCCTCACTTGGAGTATTGTGTTCAGTTCTGGTCACCTCATTATAGAAAAGATGTGGAAGCTTTAGAAAGGGTGCAGAGGAGATTTACCAGGATGTTGCCTGGATTGGAGAGCATGTCTTATGAGGATAGGTTGAGCAAGCTAGGGTTTTTCTCTTTGGAGTGAAGGAGGATGAGAGGTGACCTGATAGAGGTGTACAAGATGATAAGAGGCATAGATCGAGTGGACAGTTAGAGACTTTTTCCCAGGGCGATAATGGCTAACACGAGGGGGCATAATTTTAAGGTGATTGAAGGAAGGTATAACGGGGATTTCAGGGGTAAGTTTTTTACACAGAGAGTGGTGGGTGCGTGGAACGCACTGCCGACAGAGGTTATGGGGGGCAGATACATAGGGACATTGTAAGAGACTCTTAGATAGCCACATTAATGATAGAAAAATGGAGGGCTATGTGGGAAGGAGGGTTAGATAGATCTTAGAGCAGGAATAAAATGTCGGCACAACATTGTGGGCCGAAGGGCCTGTACTGTGCTGTAATGTTCTATGTTCCATGTCTATGCCTATGCCGATTCTGGTGGCAATCGTGAATCCCACCCACACCCGTTATGTCCCCAGAGTTCAGCAATTTTTTTTAAATTTCTCAAGCATTATATAATTCTCTGGTAAATGTTACTATTGGATTTGTGTATCCATCAGCATTTCAGTCATATTTACAGATCATAGCAACTTATAGAAAATAGAACGGTACAGCACAGAACAGGCACTACGCCCATGATGTCTATGCTGATCACGATGCCAAATTAAACTAAATCTCTTCTGCTGCACATGATCCTTAAATTGATATTGGTATTGGTATTGGTTTATTATTGTCCACTTGTACAGAGGTAAGTGAAAACTTGTCTTGTATACCGTTCGTACAGGTCAATTCATTACACAGTGCAGTTACATTGAGTTAGTACAGAGCCATTGAGGTCGTACAGATAAAAAACAATAACAGTAGAGCAAATTGTCACAGCTACAGAGAAAGTGCAGTGCAATAAGGTGCAAGGTCACAACAAGGTAGATCGTTGCTGTGTAAAAAAAAACTGTCTCATAATCTTGCCCCTAATTCTTTTGCTGATGGCTTTAAACCCACACTCTCTAGTTCTTGCCGCTGTTAGAAACTGGAAGTAGATTCCCCTTGTTTATTCTATCATGGTTCTAAGCGTCTCTTTCAAATCTCCTCTTAACTTTCACCTGGCCAGCCAAAGAAAGGGAACAGGTTGAGAGGGTGGGGACTGCAGGCAGGGAGGCTGGGCTGGGATGTAATGCTGATCATGTGAACTGCTGCAGTGTGAAACATGACTGGAGCTTGCCCTTGTTTTACCATTTCTGAAAAGTCTGAAAAGTTAGATAGCACTTGTGTAAAACAAAGGCAGGGACAGAACAATTTCCTAAATACCCAAATGAAATATGAGCTTGATCAATCAGTGATTTATTACACTGTCAGTAACACATCAAGCATTATTCCCCAGAGCTAGAGAAGTCAGTAACTTGTTGACATCCAAGGCATTTTCATATTAAAGACATTTTTATAATTTCTTACATAAGATATAATTTTTTTTCCTTTTACCATTTATTAAGTGGTAAATTTATGGCATTGTGTGTTTGCCACACATGACAGGTTTTAAGATGCATTGGTATAATTTTCGTCAGAAAGCCAATCATTTTAGCCCTCATCAAACAAGTACTCTATCATATGAACAAAGTCAACACAAGTTATTATTTGGCTTGTTTCCAGCGTGTACTGTGTGGAAAGGTCATATTTTTTAATAGCTTTGTACACCGTGGTAATCAAATTTGTAAGCCTAAAGAAATGAACTACTTGAATGCATCAGATTCCTTCTGCATGGTTAACCTCTGGCATGCTGTTCCCAACAATGTCATTCCTCAGCTGCTAAGGGCGGGAGGCATCCAAGCTCCAACCTGTTTGCATGCATGCGACCAACTCTTAGGAAGGCGTAAAAATGGTTTTCCCAAAAGCAGTGGCATCGGGGACTTTTTAATTTATTCAAATGATAATCTCCCCTGGACCACCAACTCTCTCAGCAAGGGATTAATCTTGCAACATTCTGCAAGAGTTTGATACACAAAAGCTCAATGACCCTAATTCCCCTATTAGAGTTGGTTTAAGCTACAGCTTTATGGACATCTCAACAAACACCAGTGATCATTCATTTTTATACCCCTGTGGTCAGCTGCCATCACAGACCCTGTAAAAATAAAGGTGAATTTGGTCTTCAACACATGCCTCATGAAGGAGAGAACAGATGGGTGATACAATTATTTCCTTACTCTGTTAATGACTTAGAGGAGGAGGCAGAGTGTAAAAGTATTCAAGTTCGTTGATAGCACAAAATAGGTGGTAGGGTCTATTGTTATGAGGATATTGTGACTCTACAATAGGATGAATGAGGGAGCAAAAACTTGGCAAATGGAGTTTAATGTTGGAAAGTTGACATGCACTTTGGAAGGAAGAGTGAAAGGGCAAATCTAAATGGAGAGAGACTGCAAATGACTGGAGTGCAGAGGGAGCTAGGTGCTCGCAGATAAGGAACACAAAAAATTCATACGCAGCTACAGCAGGTAGTTAAGAAAGTAAAGTCATATAGCTATTGCTGGGGGTTGGGGTTTAAATGTAGAGAAGTGGAGTACTGGGTACTCTTTTAGTCTCCTGATTTAAGAAAAAATATCCTAGCATTGGAGGCAATCCAGAAAAGATTCACTGTGCTAATTCCTGGGATGAGAAGGTTGTCCTATCACAAATGGCTAAAAAATTTAGACCTGTATTCTTTGGAGTTTAGAAGAGTGAAGGTTAATCTTATTGAAATGTATAAGATCCAAACGGGGGCATTACATGGTAGATGTTGAAATGTTTCCACTGGTGGGAGAATCTAGAGATGGGGGGATGCAGTTACAAGATAAGAAGGCAGTTGCTTAAAACTGAGATGCTTAGATATTTCTTCTTCTTACAGAGGATGGTGAAGATCTGGATTCTTTTTTGTGTGTTTACTTGGATGAAGAATTGTGCAGAATGTTGGAGGAGCCAATGATAATTAGACATTCTGCTTTTACCTCATTTCCCCACATCGGTACAACAGGGGGCTGTGAATTTAAGTCCCAGTAAAATAGCCATTTTTCACCAGAGGGTAATGGTAGCACCTTGAACACCCTAAGCCACCCGAAGGTCTGCTTCAGGTGTACAGCCCAACACTGAGGTCTCCTTTCACACATGTAAGACAGGGTCCTGTGTCAGCTGCACGAACCAGTCCTGGGATTCTGAGGTGTAAACATATTGGGTACACTCCTGCTGCTTATACCAAGTCCGAGCACCTCAACCAGAAGTCCTGAATGGACTGTTGAAGGCTGTTCCATGAAATGGCAGAAGTATCTCTATGTGTGGTTTGTCCTTTGAGCCTTGGCTTCTCACCTTGACTTGTGAGCTAAAAGAAATAATTCTATGAAACGCCTTTTGTCTCCAAAAAGAATGAAAAGATTATTGATTAATTCAGAGGTCAAAGATGCATGTGCATTTTATTTATTTTTAAACATAAATGTGGCAAATCCTTTGCACAAGATTAACAGTTTCTTATTGACAATTGGCTTAGCTGTGTACAGTACTGTGCATCGCACTCTGCATAATTACAATGGAGCTGAATTTTACAGCTTTCTAAAGACTATTCAGTTAATATTCAATACCAGGAATTGGAATCCAAGCTGCATTCAGAGCAGGGACAAGCATTCCTCTCACCGAGGTGGAAGGGAAAGTTGAAGATGCGATAGCTGGCATTCAAAGCCAATCAGTTTGGGATGATACACGGTATGGAGCGGGCACAGCTGTCACCTCTTGGTTCCAGCTGTCAGAAAGGGAAATGATACAAATCAGAGAATAACAGGAGACTGTGCAGTCCATCATATCTGTGCTAATCAATAAAGTACTACCCAGTCTAAACTCACTTTCTGTCACTAGGTCCGCAGGTGGCACAGCTAGTGGAGCTGTAGCCTCACAGCTCCAGTGATCCAGGTTCAATCCTGACCTTCAGTGATGTCTGTGTGAAGTTTGCACGTTCTCTCTCTGACAGGGTGGGTTTCCACTGGGTGCTCCAGTTTCGAGGCATAGAATTGCACTGCATAGAAACAGGCCCTTCAGCCCACTGCATCTATGCCAAGCATCAGGCCTATCTATACTAATCCCACTTGCCTGCATTAATTCCATTTCCCTCTATGCCTTGCTTCTTTCAGTACCTGTCCACATACCTGTTAAATGTTGTTACTGTTCCTGCCTCCACCTCCTCTGACAGCTCATTCCAGAATCCACTTACACTTTGTGTGAAAAATTTACCCCTCAGATCCCCTTTAAACCTCCTCCCTCTCATCTCAAACCTATTATAACCTCTTCCCTCTCATCTTAAACTTTCCTCCCACATGCTAGAGTCTTGTGGGTTGGTAGATTAATTGGCCACTGTAACTTGTCCCTAGTGAGTAGGTGAGTGGTATAACGTGGGGGGAGTTGATGAGAATGTGGGGACAAAAAAAAATGGAATTAGAGCAGGATTAGTGTAAATAGGTGCTTGATGGTTGTTGTGGACTTGGTGGACCAAAGGTCTTGTTAATTGCATATGACTCTGTGACTCTGCTGGTAGTGATACTTCAAGTACATATTCAAGTACTAATTAAATGTGATGAAGGTTTCTGCCTCTACCACCCTTTCAGGCAATGCCCCTACCACCTTCTGGATGGAAATCTGTTTCTCATTAATCATTCTATAATCTAAAGTAAATGAGAGGTGGTCTCACTGAAACATACAAAATTCTGACAGAGCTCTACAAGCTGGATGTAGAGAAGATGTTTCCTTTGACTGGGATATGGGGGTGTCTAGAACTACAGATGAACTGTATCCGGGTGTGGCATAACACATTTAGGACTGAGATGAGGAGGAATTTCACTGGAGGAAAGGTGAATTTGTGGAATTCTCTACCACAGAAATTACTGTAAAGGCCAAGTTACTGGATATATTTAAGAAATAGACAGATAGGCAGAGAGAAAGACAGACTAGACATAAAATATAGATACATTTCTAGACACAAAAGTTCAAGGGATGTGGGAAGAGAATGGAAGATAACAAAAGATAAGATACCTTTATTAGTCACATGTACATCGAAACACACAGTGAAATACATCCTTTTGCATAGTGTTCTGGAGGCAGCCCACAAGTGTCGCCACGCTTCTGGCACCAACATAACATGTCCACAACTTCCTAACCTGGATGTCTTTGGAATGTGGGAGGAAATTGGAGCACCCAGAGGAAACCCCCACAGACACAGGGAGAACATACAAACTCCTTACAGACAGTGGCCGGATTTGAACCCGGGTCACTGGCACTGTAAAGCGTTATGCTAACCACTACACTACCATGCAATTAGTATTGATCGTATTGAATGGTTGAACAGGATTGAAGGGCTAAATGGCTGATTCCTGCTCCAATTTTCTATGTTTTTCAGGCCCTCTGGTTTTTTGATCCCTCTATTAAGAGAAATACGTTCTTCCTATTAGGTGTCCTTTGATACGCCTCAATTAAGTCTCATCTCAATTTCCTCTGTTGCAAAGAACCTGAACTTATCCAGTTTAGGTTGCAACTTTCCAGTCCTGGCATCATCCTCACAAATCTCCTCTGCACTGTCTCCAGTGCAATCATTTTCCTTGACTGTGGTAAACAAACTGTACACAGGAATTGAGCAGTAGTGTAACCAGCATAGTATACAGTACCAGAATAACTTAACTGCTTTATGCATTTAATAAAGAAAGACATTCTGTCAGCCTTTTTAACCACCTTATTGACCGAGTCCATTACCTTTAAGCATCTGTGGACATATACTCTTGGCCACTTTAATCCTCTGTATACTCAAAGTCCTTCTGTTTATCGTCTTGTTGCCCCTGGACGAACAATACAAAAACGAAGAGTGAGCTCGCCAGAGGGAACTCATAAAAATAAAAAAGAGCCATTAATAATATATTATTTTGAATTAATAATTGTGTGTGCTGTACATTTCAAGCTCACTTTCGAAGGCAGTGTAAAACACTGGAATTTGCCTGATGGAAGTGCATTTCCTGAAAAGGAAAGTTTTCAATGTTTGTCTTGTTTCTTTCATCATTTCTTCCTACATCAAAGTTCTTACCTGTATATATAATACTACATTACTCTGAGGACTTTGATGAATAATTGCTGGTCAGATTGTGCCTACATATATCACACAGTAATTCCTACTTACCCTCCATATCTCAGGCTCAGAGTCAGCCACTTATGTTAGATTGCTGTAAATATCCTCGGCTCTTGTTCTACCAGATTATGTTTCTGTGTGTCAAAGATTATGCACAATGTATAGCCCCTATTATGTTATTGGTGTCATCTCTCCAAATGGGCAAAGTTAACCAAACCTTGTACCCTGGAGAACACACCAGACTGGGCCATCAGATTGCCTTAAGACTGTTCAGTTAAGCCAGTAATGCCGAATGTAACACTAATCCATTTAGCTGTCTTTCATGCACATTGTAGACAATCTTCCAACCAAAACTCTATCAAACTCATAGAGTCATAGTCTCTTAGTATCATATAGCACAGAAACAGGCTCTTCAGCCCAACTCGTCCATGCTGACCGAGGTGCCCATCTACACTAATACTATTTTCCTGCATTTGACCCACATCCTTCTATTCCTTTCTTATCCATGTACCTGTCTAAACGCTTTTTAAATGCTGTGGTTGTACCTGCCTCTACCACTTCCTCTGGCGGCTCGTTCCAGATATCCAACACCCTCTGTGTGGAAAAACTCACCCCTCCTTTAAATATTTCATAAATATTTCACCTCTCATCTTAAACTTATGTCCTCTAGTTTTAGATTCACCTACCCTTAGAAAAAGACAGTGACTATTTATCCTCTCTATCACCCTCATGATTTTATTAACATCTATTAAGTCAACCCTCAGTCCCCTGCACGCCAGTGAGAACAATTCCATTCTATTAAAGAGAAATAAAGGACTGCAGATGCTGGAATCTAGATGAAAAACACTGTGATGCTGGAGGAACTCAGCAGGCCAGGCAGCATCCGTGGAGAAAAGCAGGCGGTCAATGTTTCGGGTCAGGACCCTTCTTTAGGACTGAAGATAGGAAAAGGAGAAGCCTGATGTATAGGAGGGAATTCTATCCAAGCTCTCCTTGTAACTAAAGCCCTCCATTACAGGTCATACCCTGATAAATCTCTTCTGCACTTGTTCCAGCATTACTACATCATTTCCATGGGGTGGTGACCAAAACTGTACAAAATATTCTAAGTGTGGCCTAACCAATCTCCTGAAAATTGCAGTCGTTCCAGATATTAGTAAAGGGCACAAAAGAGACCTGTGGGTGTATGTGCACAATTCATTAAAAGTGGTAGGGCAGGTTGAGAAAGTGGGTAAAAAGCAGGCAGGGTCTTGGGCTTTATAAATAGACAAGGATACAAGAGCAAGAATGTCATCACAAACCTTTATAAAACACAGGTTTTACCTCAACTGAAGTATTGTGTCCAGTTCTGGCCGCCACATTTTAAGAAAGATGTAAAGGTTTTAGAGAGGGTGCAGAAGCGATTTACTAAAATGATGCATGAATTTAGTTATGTGGATAGATTAAAGTCAGTGTGTTCTCCACGGAATAGAAGAGGTTGTGAGGGGATATGATAAAGGTAATTAAATCCATGAGGGTGTAGATTAGCAGAGAAACTGTTGTCTGTGGTGGAGGGGTCAGGAATTAGAGGTCAATGCGTGAAGGTGATTGGCAAAATAGCTAAATGTGACGTGAGGAAAAGCTTATTTTAAGCAGTATCTGAAGGGCTATGGGGAGAGGGTAGGGAGTGGGAGCAGCTGAATACTCTTCCATGGAGCCAGTACAGACTTGACATTTTGTAACCCCTCTGTGATTCTGTGATCCACAGCTTTGTGAGCTCCATGTTTCTACCTCCATTGTTCTAGTAAAATGCTTCTCATTTCACAGCTAAATTCTCTGTCTCTAATTTTAGGAACCTCCACCCTCACCCCCCTTTTCTGGGATTCTTCCTCACAGAGGAACAGGTTTCTGTGGCTGGCTCACCAAATCCATTTCATCATTTACAACACCTTGATTAGATCATCTCTGACCCTTCTCTTCAAGGGAAGAGAAGGCAGCATTAGGCAAACTATCCTCATGATTGAGCTCTGGTGTCTTTCTGGTGAATTCATACACCCACCCCCACCCCCACCCCCCACCTCCCTCTGAGAATAATAAATCTATCCTGTGGTGTGATGTTTAAAGTTGAATGCGCCGCTCCCTCCGGGGTCAAGAGTTCCAACCTATGTGGCTTCCATTGAAATAACAGTGAAAAATCAGGCTCTAAATGATCGAGGCAAAAGCCCATCCCTTCTGTATTCCAGTTCCTTCAGTTGCTGATCACCGTTACATTGGTCTTTTTAAATTCCTTTTGATGGCAGTATCCCCATGTAGCACCTTCCCCCTTCCACACTACCCCTCCTGCAAAATCAATGGTCTCAGTTCCAGCATCGATTGTTACACACAGCTTGAATTTCAGTTCAAACCTTTCATTTGTGTTACCTGCTGATCCTACAATATAACCTGTTTAGTTTTAAATAATTCTGGAAAGTTTCCAGCAAAAACACCATGGGCCAAATGGACTTCAGACACTTTAATTTCATTTGTCTTTTATAATCAATATTACCAGAAAATAAAAGGTTAATAATATTCAGTCAAGAAAAAATAACAAACCTTGAGGGAATCAATGAAAGAAAGTTTGCACATATCTGTATAAACTGCTTAGAAGTTTACTTTTTGTTACTTCTTCATTCATAGGAGAGAGACAATGCTGGCTTCC